>NW_006408533.1:17707519-17747530 GCF_000296735.1 Chrysochloris asiatica
TGAAGATCAAAGACCATAGCCTTTGGTATAGATTGCATCTCAATGTACAGAAAACAAAAATCCTCACCACTGGATCGATAAACAACATTCTTATCAATGGAGAAAAGATTAAAGTTGTCAAGGACTCCATTCTTCTTGGATCAACTAGCAACACTCACGGAAGCATCAGTCAAGAGATCAGATAACGTATTGCATTAGGCAAATCTGTTGCACGAGACCTTTTTAAAGTGTTGAAGAGCAAGTATGTTAGTTTGAGGACTAAGGTGCGCCTGACCCAAGCCATAGTGTTTTCAATAAACTCATATGCATGAGAAAGCTGGACAGTGAATAAGGAAGACAGTAGAAGAATTGATGCCTTTGAGTTATGGTGTTGGAGGAGAATATTGAAAGTACCACAGGCTGCCAAAAGAACCAATAGATCTGTTTTGGAAGAAGTGCAGCCAAGAGTGCTCCTTGGAGGTCAAGATGGCCAAACTTCATCTCTCATACTTTGGGTATATTGTCAGGAGGGACCAGTCACTGGAAAAGGATATCATGTTTGGTAAGGTGGGGGGTCAGAGAAGAAGAGGAAGACCCCCAATGAGATGGATTGGCCAAATGGCAGTACCGAATGACTCAAGCGTGGCAACAGTAGTGAAGTTGGCCCAGGATCGGGCAGTGTTTGTTCTGCTGTGCATAAGGTCGCTATGGGTCAGTACTAACTCGATGGCACCTAACAACAACAACAATGTATGTTTATGGCTATTTCTCTTCATTTTGAGTTGTGCCCCATCAACAAATGAAGGTCTTGAAAGCTTTACTCTATTCATGTCATCATGATCAATCCTACTTTGAAGAGGCAGCACTTCCCCAGTTGTGATATGAGTGCCTTCTCACCTGAGAGGCTCATCTTCTGACACAATATCTCACAGGGGTCCATAGCTATTAATAAGATTTTCAGTAGCTAAACTTTCAGAAATATCCTGTCTCTCCTTTGTCCTAGTCTGTCTTAGTCTGTAAGCTTTGCTGAAACCTACCTACCATGGATGACCCTCCTGGTATTTAAAATACCAGTGGCATAGCTTCTAGCATCACAACAATATGCAAACTACCACAGTCTGACAAACTGACCGATGGATAGTGGGATCAATAAAAAAGCACTGATAATATATTTAAATGAATTACTAAGGGATGGGAGTAAGGAAATCTGGTGGCGTTGTGGGCTAGGCTATGGGATGCTAACTGCAAGGTTATTGATTCAAACCCACCAGCCGTACCATGGAGAAAGATGTCTGCTTCCACAAATTTATAGTATCAGAAACTCTGTGTAGGGTCACTATGAGTCGTAATTGACTAGTTGGTGGTGGCTTTGGTTTTTGGCTTAAGGACTAGGATTACAGTAAAATTCACTGCTGTTTTTTACTGTTCAGTTTCCTGTCCTTTTGGCTTTTGGGAAGGTATTAGGCAGAAAGCACTATTGCTCCATGAGGTTGAAGCTAAATGAAGAAACTGCACATTTAATCATCCAGTACTTGAGGAAAAAGGATCTTTGAGTCCCCTGAGCCTAGGCATCTGGTGGAACTGAGCTAGGTGAGCCGGACAGTACACTTCCTGAAGTGTGGTTCCTGCTTAGCCTGGCCACCCTGGCCTCAGAGGGGTGGCTTAGAGTGGCCCAGGGCTTATAGATTTCTCATTTATTCAAGAGAAGCTGGAAACCTGGATTTTTGTATGACGTTTTAGTACTTTAAAATATTGGCAACTAGCCAGAAATGTTTAACAGTACCATGCAGGCCAAATCGTCACCATGGGTTTCCAGATGCACCCCATTTCTGCCCATCTCTATCATTATACAGATGTGACTGGCCCAAGGTTCCCCACTATGTGGGACTGGAGGGGGTTATATTGCCTCTGACACTGGTTTCTTTTCCTCCCCAAGGAGTGTGTTCTGGGGAGCTTCTGAGTGTGTGTGTGTTTTCCTGGAGAGCCGGCAGCACTGCCTCTAATAGTCTTGAAAGCTTTTCCTAGAAGTCCACAGCATGGCCAGCTGGCCTTCCCCTGAGGTGTGGCTTGTGCTTCTGGGTGTTCATGTCTTAGATGCCAGGAGGATCTAGAATCTTGGCCCGTTTTTGAGTTTTCCTAGGATATCAGCAGACATTCCCTGGGGCGTCAGGTTAATACCCACATTCATATACCCTGAGACGACTCAGTCAGCATGAAGGACATGGCATGGACAAATGTTCCGAGCACGAAAGAGGACCTGGAGACTGGATAAAGAGGCAAATGCTCTGAAGAGATTGGAATCTTTGCGTTTCTGCTGTTGGTCCTCAGTCCCAGCCTAAGACTTCTGCATCCAGCCAGAGGAGTCAGTGGTTACTTCTGGAAACCTTTCTCAGAGTGAGATTCCACCCCATATCAGATTTCCCCGGGATGGTGGGATATGAGTAGTGTCCTGGGTCTACCTGCATAGACCAGCAGAAGCAAAGACCAGGGAGTGGCTCAAGAACCTCCATTTTAAACAGGCCCCCGGAAGATTTCTGTGCACAAAAAAGTTTGAGAACAAGTTATCTAAGGATGGTAGAGGCAGTGGGGTCTTGTGATTCCAAGCCCATTTCCATTGGCCCCAGGATGCAGGAATCCAAGCCCATCAAAGGAACAGGCTGGTCAGTTGGCCAGTGCTGCCCCAGATCCCAGTGTTGACCCCAGGTCTGGATTCATAGGTTGTGATCACAGGGCTCTACACTTAGGAGGGCACTCTGTTTTAGGGTTTAATGCTCAGCAGTCACTGTCTTGAAGCCTTAATACTTTTATCTTTGAATTTGTGCTTTTTAAATGAAGGCTGATGGAATAATGCATCATGTGATGGGGTTGGAATCTCTTCACATGCTCGGTTCTACTTCCTGTTGCTTTGCCCTACCAAGTGACTGCTAACTATCCCTGCCCCTATGGTTAAGTTCAAGGAGCCCTGGTGGTGCTGTGGGTTAGGCATTGGGCTGCTAAACACAGACCAGTGGTTCAAACCCACCATCTATTCCATGGGAGAATGATGAGGCCATCCGATCTTACAAAGATTTAGTCTCGTAAACATTGAGGAGCAGTTCCACTCTGCCCTATAGGTTTGCTATGAGTCAGAACCAACTTGATTAGGGTGAGTAGTGCTGAGCCACTGAGTGGGGCTGTGGATGCCTGTGAGAATCTACACTTGCCTGGAAAGCATCCCAGTGACCCAGGAATCACAATAGGATTGGGAGAGACCAATTGAGGAAAAGAGAAAGTTTTCTTTTTCTTTTGCACTTTTCCATTTTGCACTGGATGGCCTCACAAATTATATAGCTGACCCTGAATAATCCTATTCTTAATAAATCTCTCTTATTTCTGGCTTATTCTAGATAATCTCTTGGCCTGATTTTACTATCTATTCTGATGATCATTCCCAAAGTCTCCCAAATGTTGCCAGTTGCTTTCTATTTTCATTCAAAGACAATCCATTCATTCAAAAAAATTTTTCCAGTATTTTTCTTTGAATGAATGATAAGAGCAGAGAATTTTGAAGAAGAAAGCAACAATAGGTTAAAAGTTGCCTTTTAAATTTTATGGAAGAGTTTTGAAGATGTCAGAGAGAATTGGTGAGGACTGTTAGATATGCAGGGCGTGTCTTCAATAATTGCCCCATTTTAACTACCTGGAATTGGTTACGTAGCATAGCTTTAGGAATGTTTTGAGCCACCTTATTACAATGGACAAAATAAGCAAGATACACTCAGAACATAGTGTGTGCTCAGTGAATGCTTGCAGAAGATTGAGATGTTAAGGTTGAATGTGACCTGTGTCTTGGAGAAGGTTTTAGGATTTTTTTTGTTTGAAGAGATGATACCAGCTCCATTATTTATATATTTTCAAAAGTAAGCTGATACTCTCAGAGTCTCACTCGACTCTATCACTGTTTGTCCGTTGATTGCATTCTCTATGAAATACTCTCTTCCTTTGGATTTTTGATGCTGTTGTGATATATGTGTGTGTAACAAACTGTTTTCCTTTTTACTGTTCTTCACATGGGCAGTTCAGTACCATTAGTTCTGTTTACCTTGTTTAACCATTACCATGATCCATTGCCAACACTTTCCATTACCCTTAACAGAAACTTAGTTTCTCCGAGGCCCTTCTCTCCCTTCCCGTTCACCCATGCACACATTGTTAGCCACTAATGAACTCTGTTCTCTACCATTTTCTTATCCTAATATTTCACCTAAGTGTAATCATACAATATTTGCCCCTTTGAAATGGACTGATTTCACTCAGCACTGTGTTTTCAAGGTTTATCCCTGTTACACATTCCCCTGGACTTTTATGACAACCCTCTTCTGTTTTCCTACTGTATGTTTGGAGGTTTGTTCTCATGCTTCTTTTTACTAAATGTTGGACTTCCTGAGGGCTTACTCCTGTGTGTGTGTGTGTGTGTGTGAGAGAGAGAGAGAGAGAGAGAGAGAGAGAGAAGAAGAAGGGAAGGAGAGAGAGTGAACAAGCATACTCGTTGAGGGCAAACTCCTCAAATCTATTATAAGTTGCTTTTCACCATGACTCACTTACCAGTTCATCAGCAGCATGTGTAGAGATGATGAAGACCACTAAAGGATTACACTTTAGAAGTTAGGGCTAGCTGAAAATAGACCAGGCTTTAAAAAGACTGAAACCCACTTTTAAATAATTTCAATTCCTGATTGGATTAATGTAGTTGACTACAGTTTGTCAGAAGCTAATGAAAATTCTCTCTGGAGGAAGATATAATTCAGAGCCCCTAAATTTTTTCATAAACAATAATTGAATTTAATAAAAAAAAAAAAACAATACCTGATCTATATCCAGAGTCTTGACCAAAGGGGGGGGGGGAGGAAGACCATTGAAGCATCTACAGGTGATCCAGATACTAGAGTCATCAGACATGACCTCTAAGACAATTGTGATAAATACATTTTTTTAAAAAATGGGCATGATGGAGAATAATGAAACAAAAGAGGGCTAGATATAAGTTTGCTGCTGTTGTTAGTTGCCATAGAGTTGGCCTCAGCTCATACTGACCTTGTTTATAATAGAACCAAATATTGTCCAATCCTATGCCATCATAATATAAAAAACGTAGAAATTATAGAAATGAAAAATAAAAAATTAACAATAGAGTATATGGGCTCAAAAACTAGACAAAGATAATAAAAAGTTAATGAACTGGAAGATAGGTCAGTGGAAGACCAATGTATGGAGAGCAAAATGCCTGTGAGAGGCAGGTGGGACATGGGCCTAAAATACAGTGAAATTTGTGAGAGCTGGGACTCAATTGCTTTTTTGTTCCAGGTCTTACAACATTTCCACCATTGATAGGGTGCAGGGTACAGCTTCTCTATTGCTCTCTACTGGTGGAACATACCTGAGTTTTCCTACTCTGACAGGTTTTTGCCTTACACACTTTCCAACATTTGCAAGTTGTACTATATTAAAGTTTCCTAACAGAAGGAGGCTAATTTGAAGAGAGAATGATCAAGTCATTCCAAAACCTACAAATACATCAAGCCATAAGTTCAAAAAGTGCCCAAGCAGGATAAATACAAAGTAAAACTACACTTTAGGACAGCATAATGAAACTGATGAAACTCAAAGAAGGTAGCCAGCAAAAATTAGGTTCTCGTCAAATAAGCAACAGTAAGACAGGCAGCTGATGATTCAACTGAAATGATGTAAGCCAGGAGACCATGAGTTTAGAATGACAATTCAAGAAAATAAGTGCTGATCTAGATTTATGAACTCAGCAAAACTATCCTTTAAAGCTCAAGGTGATATGATGTCATAAGCACAATCAACAGATGAGAAATAGGTAACTTGGACTTTATCAAATGTAAAATCTTCTGTAGTTCAAAGGACACCATTAAGAAAGTGAAAGACAATTCAGACTTGGAGAACAGTTTTGCAAGTCATATAGCTGATAGGGTATAGCTAGATGTATATCTCAAATATATTAAGAACTTTTACAATTTAACAATAAGGAGATAAATCACACAATTAAAATTGAGCAAAGGATCTAAATAGACATTTCTCCTAAGAAGACATATAAATGGTCAGCAAGTACATGAAAAGAAGCAAAAAATCATTAGATGCTAGTCAAATGCAAATAAAAATCATAATGACATATCATTTGACACACAGTAGGATAGATTCAGAGGAACTTTGGTAGTGTAGTGGTCACGAATTGGGCTGCTAACCTCAAGGTTAGCAGTTCGAAACTACCAGGTGTTCTGCAGGAGAAAGAGGAGGATTTCTGCTCCCATAAAGATTTATAGCCTTGGAAACCTTGTATAGGGTTACTATGAGTCAGAACCGACTCCATGGCATGCCACCACCACCACCACCAGGATAGATTCAATAAAAAATCAGAAAATAACAACTGTTGATAAAGTTGTCAGGATAATAGAACCTTCAAAAACTGCTGATGGGAATGTAAAAGGGAACATGTCCTATGGAAAAACAGTCTGACAATTCCTTAAAAGTTAACATATAGAGTTACCATGTTCTTGTTGGTGGTGGTAAGTGCTGTCGAGTTGGTTCCAACTCATAGTCACCCTATATAGGGTTTCTGAGGAGTGGCTGGTGAGTTTGAACCATTGACCTTGCAGTTCAAACTGACCTTGCAGTCGAGTGCTTATCCTATAGCACAATACCTGTGGCAATTCTATTCCTACATTTATAACCAAGAAATATATGTAATACATTCCCATACAACAAAAGGGTTCAGGGCAACATTCATTGTAGCCCCATAGTGGAAACAGCCCAAATGACCATCACCTGATGAACTAGTAAACAAAAATTAGTATTCAGATGATGTATTAATATTCAGCTATCTAAGGGAACAAAATACTGATACGTGCTATGACATGGCATAATGTTTACTTGGAAACATTGTGCTAAGTAAAAGAAGCCCTGGTGTGATAAGCACACTGGACTGCTAACTGCAAGGTTGAAAGTTCACACCCTCAACGGCTCCTTGGAAGCCCTGTACAGGGTCACCATGAGTCAGAACTGACTCAATGTCACTTAACAGCAACAACAACAAGTGAAAGAAACCAGTCAGAAAATACTACATATTATTCCATTCATATGAAATGTCCAGATAGGCAAGTATGTAGAGACATAAAGGAGATGAATGGTGGCCTCAGAGTCTTGGTGTGGCACTGGAGGGTAAGTATTGTACGGCTAATCACAAGGTTGGCAGTTCAAACCCACCAGCTACACAGACATCCACTACAGGGTTGCTATGAGTTGTTATGAAGTATCATGGATCACTAGAAACATCTGTGTTTGGGAGAGGGCGTGGCAGCTCCCTGGGGACAATGAAGACACCATCCTGGGAACTTTCCCAGACTTTGCTGGGTGCATCTCTTTGCTTGTGTCCTCTCTGGTTATCAGAAGGGCTGTGAGGTATGATGGGCCATGACTACCGATGGTTTCTTGTTGGGTGATGAAAGTTCTCAAATTGATTGTATACTTGAAATGGGCAAATTGTATGGTGTGTGAATTGTAACACAATCAGACGGTTTTGATAAATGAAGTAAGGATGATTCTAGAAAACAGAAACAGGGAAAATTTGTTGTCAGCATATTCTCACTAAAGCGAATTCTCAGGTAGAGAAAATTATCACAGAAAGAACCTCAGGAAAGATAAAATGCAATACGAAAGGTAAATGTGTAGTTGTTTGGTGGCATTGAGTCAGTATTGACTGTTAGCGACCCTGTGCACAACACGTTCCTGGGCCAACCTCACAATTGTTGCCACGCTTGAGCCCATTGATGCTGCCATTTTGCCAATCCATCTTGCTGGAGGTCTTCTTCTTTATCTCTGACCCTCCAACTTACCAAACATGATATCCTTCTCCAGCGACTGGTCCTTCCTAACAATATGTCCAAAGTATGAGAGAGGAAGTCTGGTAAATGTGTGGGCAACTTTAATTTTGATTGTCCTAAACAATTCTATTTCATAGGGCTTTAAATGTTGTAGATGGGCTTTTCAGCATTTCAAAAGGTAGCATTGAAATAGTCATCTTGTTGTTGTTAAGTGCTGTCAAGTTGTTGCCAACCCTTATCAACCCTGTATAGGATTTCCAAGGAGTGGCTGGTGAGCTTGAACTGCCAACCTTGCAGCTCAAACTGACTTTGCAGTCCAGTGCATTAGCCCACAGTGCATTAGCCACACCAGGAGTCCTTAAATAGTCTACCACCCTTAAACTGTCTATGAAGTGATTACATTCATTTATGGTAGGTTCTGCTGAGTCAAGAAGGCCTATTATTTATAGGGTAAATTGCTAAAGTAATTAATAAAAAATACATGACTAGGAAGGTAATAGAAAGAAAAATGGAATAATAAAGAATACTAGATTAACCCCAGTGTGACACTGTGGGATTAGCACTGGACTGCGAACTACAAGGTCAGCAGTTCAAACCCACCACCAGCTGATCCTTGGAAACCCTTTCCAGGGTTGCTATGAGTTGGAACCGACTCCACAGCACTTAACAACAACAACAGATCAACCCAAAAGATGTTAAGAAAGGGGGAAAAAGCAAAGTACAACATGTAGGTAAATACTAACCTTGTACATTTGAGCTCAACCATGAAAGTGATCACTTTAGGTTAATATACTTGGATTAAATCCATTTATTAAAAGGCTAAAATTGTTAGATTGGATTTTAAAAACTATATTCTACTTAGAAGACCTGCGTCTTAAACATATGGACACTAAACATTGTAAGTAAATGAACTAAAGGTGGCTACATTGAGGTCAGATGACGTAGTCTTTAAAGCTAGGAACATTGTTAGTGCTGAGAAGGAAATCTCACCGTCCTAAAGAGTCAGTCAGCTTTGAAGAAATAACAATTCTAAATGTGTGTGTGTAACCGGGATAAATAAATACTGATAGAACTGAAAAGAAAAACAGAAAGGCTCATGGATTGTAGTGGGAGACTGATACATTGCACTATCGGATGAGTGAGTAAAACCCAATAAGGGCAGAAAAGATGTAACCAACATTATGGCTGTTGAATATACATCCTTCCCATTTACTGGACTATAAATAAGTCTCTTTTCAATTCAATTTTAAGGAATTATCCAGATTATATTTTTATTTTAGTGAAATGATAAATTTATCATAGAAAAGACACTAGTAAATGCCTAAATTTAGAAATCATGTAATACGCTTCTAAATAATTCATGAGCTACAGAAGAAACCCCAGTGGAAATATAGAAAATAGTTTGAACCAAAGAAAATAAAAATATGATATATCAGAATTTGGGTTAATGCACTGGATTGCAAAGTCACTTTGATCTACAAGGTTGGTGGTTCAAGCTTCTTGGAGGGTTGCTATGGAGAAGAACCACCTCGATGGCACTTAACAACAGTGTAAACCTTATGCTGAAATAATAGTGTTAAATGTATACAATTAGAAAATAAACTAAAAATCATAAGATTTTAAAAATTAGAAAAAACCTGGCATATTACATGCAAAGAATATCAAAGGAAGGAAATAACAAAGAACAGAAATAAATGGGATAGCGAACAAAGTTAAAGTAGAGGAAAAGCAATACAGTGAAAAGTTGGTTCTTCAAAAAGATTACTAAAACTGATAAAGGACCTCTTCTAAACTATGAGAGAGTGAAAAAAAGAATCAACACAAATCAATACCAGGAATGAAAAAAAGCCTCAGGACATTGAAGTTAGTGGTTATCTTTGGGCTAATGAATTTATGGGATTCTAACCACAATATTTTTATTTGCATCAATCCCAAATATCTAATTATCTACTCAATATTTCTATTTATCTTAGATGAAAATATATTTAAGATTAAAATCCCAAGTTTTATCCTATCTCCCTGCCACCAAGCATCTTTATTTACTGTTTCCCATGTGATTAATGAATGACACCATTGTTTAATATCTTGTTAAGGAAAAATCCCAGGATTTATCTTTGATGCCTCTCTTCTGCTGCTAAATGCTCTCACATCTGACCATTCACCAAGTCCAAGTCTTGTTGGCTTTTCCTGCCTCTCTTCTATTCCTTACCGGCATGACCCTCCCCCTTTCCTTCACTGTCCATTTCCACTGCTCCCACCATTGCCTAACCACCTTTAAATCTGATTTGCCTTCCTTGTCCATCCTCACACTGCAAATTGGGTCCTGGTCTCATCTCTTTACAACCATATCTTGGTTTCTCTTTGTTCTACAATCCAGTCTAAAAGCTGCTGTGGTCAGGAAGACTCTCCCTCCAGAGCACCCCGCCCCCGTGCCTTCCATTGTTTAGTACTTTGACAATTTGTGCTCCTTTTGGGTCAGGGCATTTGCATGCACCGCGTTCCTTTTTCCCTCCCCAAACCAAACCCAATTTACTGCCCTTGAGTTGATTCAGAATCATAGCGACAGACCAGAACTGCCTTATAGGGTTTCTAAAACTATAATCTTTAAAGGCAGGCTGACACATCTTTCTCCTGCAGAAAGGCTGGTGGGTTCAAACTGATGACCTTTTGTTTCACAGCCGAGCACTTTCACCAGTGTCACCAGGGTCCCAGAGGTGGCTAATGAATCGTCTTCCTCACTTCCCTGAGCTGGCTGTTTGGTGTTCCATACCCCCAGAGCTCTGAGTGTTCCTTTGGAACCTGGCTTACCTTGCTTGTTGCCACAGCTCAGTGAGTGGCCCAGAGGAGGCACTCAGGAAGGCACTTTAATCAGAATAAAGGAATAAATGAATGATAATGCACAATAATCCTGAGGCATAAGGCTAATAATATTTTCAACTTTAGTGAAGTGGAAGATAAAATGGAAAAAAGTACACATAAACATAAGTAAATATGTTCCAGCTTTTTCAAGAGGAACGTTTAATGTACGTATATTTGGTTATTTAAAGATAAGGTATTTTAACATAATCTAAAAATGTTTACATATTTACCAGGTTATCACTTTCACTAATTTAGGTTCTTTTAATAGGAGAAACCTTGTCTTTTGTTTTCCTTTGTAGAATTTGGTGGAAGCTTTTTCCTTTGTTTGAACTGTGTAAGTTACTTAAACAGAAATCTGGGACTTGATTTGAAAACTGCCTAAATCAGTTTTCAGACGTTTGCCTTTCTTGCCAAGGTGGTGGCCACAAATAACATCACTTGCTGGAGATTTCTGAGGAAGTGCAATCCAAGCAGTTTCAAAGTAGATATATTCATATTATTTCATTATCCAGTTTACAGTTGAGTCATCACAAATGTCTTAGGCTTCCTTTTAAAGCATTTATTAAATTACTTGGGATATTCTTGTTGTACTGAAGAGACTAAAATGGGCCAATAGATGCATTGCCATAGAGTAAATTTGGACTCATTAGCAACCCTGTAGAACAGAGTAGAACTGTCCCAGTGGGTTTTCAAGGCGGTTAGGGTAAGCACAGGACCACAAGGTCATTAGAGTCGCAAAAGTCAGTGGTTCAAGCTCACCAGCCACTCTTCAGAAACCTTACACAGGCTCTTGGTGAGTCAGAACTGAGTCGGCAGCACTTAACAACCACAACAGTCTTTACACAGCAGCCTGTCACATCTTGGGTTCTAGCCTGATGGTTAGAAGCATTAACCTTTGTACCTGCCAAGTGTGTAATCACTGCACTGCCAGAGCTCTATAAATGGGCCACTAACTGCAAGGTCACCAGTTCGAAACTACCAGTTATTCCATGGGAGAAAAATGAGGCTTTCTGCTCCCATAAAGGTTTACAGCCTGGGAAACCCTGTACAGGGTCACTATGAGTCGGAACCGACTCCACGGCACATAACCACCACCACCTGGGACTTGAAGAGCCCTGATGTGGCAATCTAGGACAAATATTCGACTGGTAACTGCAAGGTTGGCAGTTCAAATCCACTAGCCTCTCTCAGAAACCCTATATAGAGTTGCTATGAGTTGGAACTGACTCAACAGTACTTAACAACAACATCAACAGGAAGTTACATGTCTAAATAGGACATGCTGGGGCTGTCTCTGGTAACCTAAAATGTGTTCATTAGAACTCACCCAGCAGTGTCATGGGAGTAGGCCTAATGGTCCACTTCTATAAAGGCTTCAACCAAGAAAACCCTACGAAGCAGGTTCTACTTTGTAACACATGGGCTCGGCATAAGTTGGAATCAACTCAATGGCAATGTTTTTTGTTTTTTTCTTAAATGTTGAGGGTAAGCAGGGCCCATTTTTTCCTGATGTTATGCAAATTGGTTTCATTTGCCCTTTCCCTTAAGTTCAAGTATTGTATTTTTAAATGTATAAGTTTAATTGCATCTGTATATGCAACTAAGCACCTTTTATTATAAAATATATTACACCTACAAAGGAATATGCATGGTGGGTTTGTATCTTTTAAAGACTTAGGTAGTGACTAGCAATGCTCCCACCACTCGGCCTAGGGAATGGCAGAGGACAACCTTCAGGGTTGTTGTGGATGATAGGGAACTATAGCCCACAGAAGCTTGAGTGATGAGCCAGGGCTTGTGTTGGTTTTACAAGGAATTGTGCAAGGACACGTGGCACTGCTTGTTGGAAAGCAGTTTTGTTTTTTTTTAAAAACTCATCCTCTAAACCCAGATTTTTGACTCTGCTGTCTTTGGAAGGACCTGCAGAGTTTGAGGAAGCCACAAGCTTTGTGGTTGCCCAACAACAGAAGCACCACTTGAGGGAGAGATGGGTGGAGCTGTTTTAGAATTGACTGACTGAGACACACTGACTTGCCTCTTTCTGCTCTTGGAGCTTGTGAAGAGCTGGGAATGGGCGCACAGAGAACGCATCTCTGGAGACATCTGGGACCACTGCAAAGTCTTCATTTCTGAGCTGGGAGCACTAGCAGCTTCATGGAGTGTAAACACTGCAGTTGCTTAGGGCCCTGCGCTCACAGGGCTCCATGTTTGCCAACTGCTCTCTTGTAGATTAGTGCTCCCTGCTCTCTGGCACCCCAGGCTCCTTGCTGCCACCCAGTAAAGGCTGCCATCCCGTGCCATCCAGTGGGGCACTGGGTTAAGGGATAGCTACTGTGTATGTTTTGCAATGTCTTGGGGTCGGGTATGATGGTGGCTGTTCCCACCTTGAGCTGGCAGTGTTACGGTGTATTGTGGGGGTGGGTGAGCCACTCACCTACCACGGATCTAGGCATGTATGAGTGTGAAAGCTGCAGTCTCTGGGAGGCTGTCTGAGTTGGAGAAGGAGTCTGTAGGAAAGAGATTGACCTAAAGCAATAACCGGAGTCCCGTGTGGCACTGTGCATTAATGCGCTGGACTGCAACATTGGTTTGAACTGAATGGTCAGCGGTTCACACTCACCAGCTGCTTCTCAGAAACTCTATACAGGGTCACCGTGGGTCGGAATTGAATCGATGACACTTAATATCAACAACAACAAAGCAATAACCATTTGATTGTTGCTCACAAGTCTCTTGGTCTCCTGGATGGCCCTTCTGTTTTGAGCCAGTTTGGCTGATTTCTGCTGGTCTCTCTCATATATCGGTTGTCAGCTGGCAGGTCATCAGGAAGCTTGCTGATCTATGTTGGTTTCACTTAGATGTGGCTGTTGGCAGGCTGTTGGTGGGGGCAGTAGGAGCAGCCAGATCATGAGTCTCATCCTCCAGCAGGCTAGCCCAGGCCTCTTCACATAGTAGCAGGAATGCCAGAGAAATGAGAGAGGACAGCCCCTGTGAACAAGTGCTTTTCATATCTCTGCTTGATCACATTTGCTGTTTCTCCATTGATGAGAGCCCAGATTCCTGATGGGAGGCATTACAAAGTCACATAATAAGGCATCAGAGCAGGGACTGAAGGAACTTGTGGCCATTTTTTGCCATGTATCTTGCCAACTAAATGGCAAAAGCAAATAGCATTTATTTGTTTTTTCTTTTAAAACTCAGCATGTATTTTTCCCACTTCTGAATGGTTACCAAAATGTGTTTAAAGGTTAGCCCTGCTGTGTATTTATAGGCTGATTCCATGCAAATCTATTTCAGTGTTACACAAAAGTTTTATTGCTCACACTGAGCATCACTGTAGACCTGCTACCAAAACTCAGATCACCATTAACCCACCCCAGTCACGTACGTGAGAGGCCAAGGGATGGGTCAGGTTTCTTGGTGTCTCATCAAGGTTCCCTGTTAAGGCATGGACCGGGCAGGGATGTCTCCAAGTCCCCAGCCTGGCAGGGTAGGCTTGGAATCTTCTGTGTAAATCTTTATTTCTAATCACCAGATTGGAACTGACTTCCCTTGCTGCCATGTTACAGTGTTGCTTGCAGTTTGGGGAGCTGTATAGCATTACTTAGCTATCACTGACAAGAATTCATTTTGTGTACCTATCAATTTATATATAAAAATGATGCACAGAGGATATGACTCTTGTGGTTCAATGGTGAATAATGGCTATCAGGACTGATTGCAATTATTGCAAATGTAGACGTTTGTAATAGAAGGAGGGGAGTGGTTGATCTTGCAGTCCAGGAGCAGAGGACCCTGGTTGATCTTGCAGTCCAGGAGCAGAGGACCCTGAGATGGAGGCAGAGATGACGACGTGGAGAGATGGAGTGGCCGAGGACTCTAGACTCAAGGAGGGAGAGGGGATGTGTGCTGGCGGCTGGGGAGCTGGTGTGCAGGGTGTACCTCCTTTGGTTACTTGAATGGTTATATATTCCTGAGTCTTTCGGTGTACATTAACAACAACAACAACAACAACAACAACAACAACAAAAACTCCAGAGGGAATGGAAACAAATACTGTTGAATGATGATGCGTGGAGGGGATTGTAATCATTGCAATGAAACGAAATACAATAGGATGAATGTAAAGCTGATGTTCTCCCATGTAAACTATCACTGAATTCACAGTAAAAACTAAAAAAAAAAAAAAAGATGCACAAAGGTGACCCATGTCTCCCAGCCGCCCCATGCTTCTTCTTGTTATTAAATTTTGTTGAGTCAGTGCCTACTTAACAGGGTTTCTGGGAGCAGCTGGTGAGCTTGAATTGCTGACCTTGTGGTTTAAACCGACCTTGGTGTCCAATGCGTATTGTACAGCACCACACTGTTTTAATGTCCAACCAGCAAAGAAGCCCCGTATTCTTATTTATTTAACTTTTCATTGTGAGTTGAGTGAAGAGTTACAGTCAAGATAATTAGCTTTACATTCAACAAATCATACACTTTGTTTCATCTCAATGGTTACAGTCCCCTCCATGTAACAACTGTTATCCTGTTTCCTCCTTGTAGTTCCGATTTGCATTCCATCCATCTTCCTAGCACTTCTCAAACTTCATCCTTAGGAAAATGTTGCCCGTTGATTTTGAATGACTGACCATTCCTTGGTGAACACACCTTGCTAGTGTTATCCCTCTTATAAATCTATCTACTGCTTGGTTGAAAATTTGGACTGCGAGGGTGTGTTCCTTTCTAGACCGGAAGGGTGCTCAAGGTTCATAGCCTCAGGTTCCTCCAGTCTCTTTCTGACCGGTAAACCCACTTTTTTAAGCTAAATAATTTTGAGTTTTGTTCCCTACTTTCTCCCACTCTATCTGGGACCCTCTAATAGCAGGAGCCAGGCATCATCAGTTCTTCGTATCTCAAGCCCTTTCGTCTTGTTCCTTGGCTTTATTTGATAGTTTACACACCACTTCACTGGACCGCGGAAAGAAAACATCATTTTCTTTCTAGAGATCTGACATCAACCTTGTTTTAGTTTTTTTTTTTTTTTTTCAGGATGGTGAGATTTCTTTCTTTCTTTTTGTTTCTAACATCCAGAATGGTGAGAGATTGATTCTTCTACATTTTTAGCAGACTGTCTTCATAGAGACAGTGTAGAGAGCCCCTCTGTGACCTTGTACAGCCTCTTTGCCACGAGTGGAAGGCTTTTTTCTATGTCTATGACTTGTTTTGACCTGGGATGGGCAGCATGAAATTTCAGGATACTTGGATGGACCATTAATGTGTCTCTGCCGGATGCCCTCCTGAGCACTCTGCCTCCTCCACAACCCTGACCACGGTTTGCAGCCTACACCATCAGAGTCTGCAACCTGATCTGAAGCCTTCCTGGTACACCACCACCCCTGCCCCGACATTTCCCTAATCGGCTGCGCATCCATAATAGTTCTGTAATGTTATCTGCCCACGTAGCTCCCAGCTTTGTCTTATGTCCTGAAGTGCCCGGCAAGTCCTGGCCATCAAACCTAGCACCAAGAAAGAAGGACAGGGGCCATGCTGCCAGGGGATCAGGCTTGACATGAAAATTGTTGGAGTCAGGACATTCCAGGGCCCTTAAGTCATTTGGGAAGACATTTGACATGAGAGGCCAAGAGAGGGATCAGGTTGCCTCGATGTCGGAACTAAGTTCCCCATCAAGGGACAGGCCTGGCAGGGACGTGTCTGAGTCCCTCAGTCTTCAGGGAAGGTTTGGATACGTCTGTTTAAATCTTTATTTTCTAATCACCAGTTTGGAACTCTCTTCCTACGCTGCCTCATCACACTTTTTGTGCATTCTTTTGAAACTGTTTAACAGTTACTTAGCTGTCACTGAAAGGTTAGAGAATTCATTATGTTCCCCACCTTACAATTTGTGTATAAAAATGATACATGAAGGTGACCCACATCTCCCAAGTGCAATGTGTCTAGCCAATAAAAGATGCCCTTCATTCTTGCTCTGTGGTTCACAGGATGGTTTAAACATTAACCTCATGTGTCTCAAGTGTCATGATGGGGCAGGGCTTGTGCTGTTTGATGGAGATGCAGTGTTTGTTGGCTTGTTTGGTATCTTTACCAACTGCCTGTGTTTTCAGGATCCCTGTACACCATGTCCTGTCTCCCTGAGGATGGCCAGTATCTGACCTTGCCCCTTACCAATGTCTGAGTGTGACTACTCTGCACATAATTCCCGAGGGGTTTGTTGTTAACATTGGGTTGATTCTGACTCAGGCAGACCCCATGTGTACAGAATAGAATAGGGTTTTCGAGGCTGTGTTCTTTCAGAAGCACATTGCTAGACCTCTCTTTGGAGGCACCTCTGGGTGAGCTAGAACTGCCAACCTTTCTGTTAGTAGGCTAACACTTAATCATTTGCACCACCTGGAAACTCCTCGTGATATAATTCTCTTTTCTTTGCTGGTTGAAGGACTTGTTAAAACAAATGGAGAGAGGCTTGGTCAAACAGTAATTGGGGCAGGGGTCATGCAGATCAGGACCCCTGACTTAGGAAGTATCAGCAGTTGGAAGGGAGACTTGGGGAGTTTTGTGGAGGACAAATATGTTTCTGTGGAGGACAAGTACATTATGGGATGCTAATTCCCTACGTAGCTGAGGATAAATGGTTACTGTCTTTGATGATGGTTTTAAATAATTTTTATTGTGTTTTATTTGTGAGTCACACTTAATAAAATGATCTCTTGGAGGAAAGAAGCTTGTATGTGTTCCTTGGTACCCAGCTTGTACCTGCTATAAATTTTTACTCAAATTAAACTTTGGAAATGTTTAAAAAACACATAATTAATAGTGCTGTGAGTGTGAGGAGAGGAATGGTGAGAACAGATTATCAGGTTAATAAGGTTTTGAGATTCTGTTGCCAGAAATCAGGGAGAGTGAGGGTTTCATATTGTCAGTTTGAACTGCAAGGTCAGTGGTTCAAACTCAACAGTCTCTCCTTGGAAACTCTATGCAGGGTTGGAACTGACTTGATGGCACCTAACAACAACAAATGTATATATAGTGTTCTTTTGTTGTTTTTAGGGTCCAATGCATAGTGACCCTGTATAGGGTTTCTGAGCAGTTCAAACCGACCTTGTGTTCCAATGCTTATCCTACAGTGTCATATATGTATTTGTTATTGTTAGGTGCTGTTGAATCGGTTTTGGATCGTAGTGGCCCTATGCACAACAGAGTGAAACACTGTTTTCCTATGCCATCCTCACAATTGTTATTATATTTAAGTTCATTGTTGCTGCCACTTTGTCAATCCATCTCATTGGGAATTTTGCTTTTTTTTTCACCCACTCACCACCTCATTAAGCATGATGTCCTTCTTCAGGGACTTATCCCTTCTGATAACATGTCCAAAGAACAAGAGATGAAGTCTCACTAGCCTTGCTTTTAAGAAGTGTTCTGGTTGTACGTCTTCTGAGACAGATTTGTTTGTTCTTCTGGAAGTCCATGGTACTTTCAATATTCTTCTCCAACATCATATGCATAATTCAAATGCATTGATTCTTCTATGGTCTTCTTTATTATGTATCTTTCTCTCAAGAAAACATATTTATCTCAGGAGAAAGATGAGGTTTTCTGCTCTTGCAAACTTAATACAGCTTTGGAAATCCTATTCAGGGTTGGTATGAGTCAGAAATGACCCCAAGGCACTTAACAACATGACACACACACACACAAAACACTTTTTGTACAACTTTTTGAAGGGGTATTAAAAATGTCTGTGGAAAATTTCCATTTTTCTAATTACATTTCAATTTCTGTCTTTCAGTTCTATTATTCCATGAACTTCTAAAACCCTGTGTGTATGTGTGTGTGTTCTATTGCACATCTCTTTTCAACTTCCTGCTAAGTGGCTTCATGCTGGCAGTTGGCTATGATGGGACTTTGGTACCCCCCCTACATGTGTGCTTGCTTAGTGTATCTCTGTGCCCGAGCAGCACTTCCTTTACTACTTGGTTCTCACCCTCTGGACTGAGCATGGCCACAGCCGGGGAGAGACTCAAGCCCCTTGAGGTAAAGCAGAAACGCTTTACCCAAAAGGTACTTTCTCTGAGCTCATGTTTCCATGGGCTAAGGCAACAGGAAATTGTTATGGGTAATAGGGTTTCCATTATCCTATCCTCTAGTCTGTTGATTATATATGGAATTAAAAATAAGCAACTGCATTGATGCTGTCAACAGAAAGCAGTAAGTAAGCTTTATTAGTTAACAATGGCAGTTGAAGCTCAAAGCATGAATGAGCTTTCAGTGGTTGCAACTAAACACATGGTTCTGTGTACGTGCTAGCAGATACAGCTTCAAATGGAATTTCCCACCAAGCAATGCTGTCGACTGATTGTGGTTTATAGGAGACTCTTTGTCAGGAGAAACCTTCTGCAAGAAACTCTTCCCATCTGTTACTTCCCTCAGCTGGGGGAGGTGTGCCTCTGTTTTCCCCAAACTCTGGGTACAGTGATGTGGACCAGTTCGATCCTTGTATTTATTTATTTTTTGCATATCAGAAAGGCATTTTTATTTTTATTGGAAAACAACTTAAAAACAAATGATTTTAGTATATAAACTTGATTTTGTTTTTATACAGAATATAAATAAAGCTGTCCCACATTAATCTTCCAGGTGAAGGTTTTACAATCTTGAAGGAAGAGACTTTCTGCACACAAGTGTGGTATGAGAAACCAGTGGTGTAGAGCTCCTATACATATATCAGGACAGGTGACATCTCATATTAAAAAAGGGGTAAGAGAAATTAGTCTAGTTAATCAGACTCAAGAAGCAAACATGACACAAAATCTGTGCATATAAGACCAATTGGGTGGCTTTAGTGAGGACACTGCAAATTGGACTGGAATAACAGGTTTGTGAGGCTATCCAGTAGTGCCTAGTGCACACTACGTAATAACAGCAAGAAGCAGCTATTAATAGAAAGGCTGGAATGAGGGATTTTCACTAAAGCAAATTAACTTCTTGTCAACTGCCAAAACAAACAAAACAGCATCATAACTAGTGTTAGTATACTGAAGGCATGTTAGACCAGGTTCTGTGCAGCATGAGAAAAGTTAGTCACAACTTCGTCACTGGTGGATACGAATCATTAATAGTCACGGACAGTGGGGTTTTGTTTTAGTTTTAGTTTGGGGTGTATGTGTGTGTGTTTGCCTCTTTCTCACCGGATTTCAGGCATGTCTTATTTTTGGATGGAGTATAGCTTTTATCTATTATTTCATCTTGTAAAAACTTTTGAAGACAACGTTCATTCTGTGCCAGAGGATGACCAGTGATCTTGTTTATAAACTGCTCCTTTCCTCAAAAAAACTATCATCAAATATTCCATCATCTCCTCTAAATGGAAGTTGATGCAAAAATGCTTTTCCAGGGAGTGGGGGAACTACAACCATGCTCTCTTTTTCTAATTCACTTCGCAGCCATTCAAAGCCACTGTAGCTTCTTCTTACAGTAGATTCCTTGAGCTTGACTATAGGAAGATTTGTCTTGACCTTGATTTCTTAGGTAGTGAAGAAGCCCCTGCCAACCCCCACGGTCTAGGAAGTTGCTGGGCGGTCTGTAGGCTTCATTCAGTTTCTGCGGCCTGGTGATCAGCCTTCCGTCTGGTTTTGGCCACCTTTTCGACCATTTCGCTGTTGCAGTCTCCACCGGCTGCAGCGGGCTCCCTCCGCCCCTCCGCCCTCGCGCTCACTGATGCCGCTCCATCCTTGTATTTAAAGGATGGTCAAGAGCTCCATCCTTGTATTTAAACGCAGGAATCAATTTATAAAAAGTCGGGCAAGAGTGCTGAAACTCACCAGCATAACTCACCAGCATGCCTTTAGGTAGTACTCATAATGAACACATTATTTTATTTTATTTTATCAGGGAAATAAAATATGTGAATCAAATAGGATTAAGTCTGTTTTAACTAGGAATTTTTTTACAAATAATAAAGGACAAATTCCTTTCATTCTGCCAGGATAACAAGAAACAAGGAACTCTATGGGGTCTCTGTAAGAATTAGCCCCCTGTTATAGATGCCCATTCTAAGCAAGATCACAGGCTACATTTTTCTTGTTGAGATAATAGGCAAAGCTTTTCTATCAAAAGACGCTAATTCCTTGTTTGAAGTCTCACTTAGATGGTGAGGATTATCAAGCATTTACCTGGATGTTTTTAAGTAGCCACATATTTGTCTCCACTTTCCCTCAGTCACTTATAATTCTGTGATGAGAACCTTAATCACCATGTGGGTGAATAATACAAGCTACACTTACAGGATGAGAAATCAAACAGGAAGTTATACATTTGGATTTTCTCATAATGTGAACCTGAATCGTTGTAGGTAAAATTAGCTTCTTGTATTTCTAAGTGTTTCTAGATGTAATATAATGCTAGCTGCTATGACAACCTGTAACTCTGGTAGCATAGTGGTTACGAATTGGGTTGTGAACTTTAAGGTCATCAGTTTGAAACTACCAGCTGTTCTGTGGGAGAAAGGTGAGGCTTTCTGCTCCTGTAAAGATTTACAGCCTCGGAAACCCTATACAGAGTCGCTATGAGTCGGAATCGACTCCACGGCACATAACAACAACATGACAACCTCAAAATCTCAGGGTCTAGGCACAGCACAGGTTTATTTCTAGATCATGTCATGGTGCAGGATGGGTGAGTGGAGGCTGGACAGCGAAGTGTTCTCTGCCACATAGGACCCAAGCTCCTTCCATCTGGGCTCTGCTGTTTTCTAAGCTCCGGAGTCCTTCTCTGGCTCCTTTGCACTTAGTTGTAGACAAGGAAGGGACAAAAAGTGGATAGTTTGGGCAGGAGATGTTATGGCCAGGGCCACTGGGGGCCAACTTCACTTCTTGCCATATTCTGCCCCAGGTAGTCCTCCGTTATGTGACTGTACCCCAACGATAAGCAGTCTGGGCTATGTGATCTGCGTGCCCTGGAGGAAAACGGAATGTGATTGTGAACAGGTGCTGCTGCTACAGACATACCAGGGTCCTAGGTAATACAAGCTGCATAGGTATTTTCAAGCTCTATGGAGGGTGTCTTGGTTTGGTGCTGTAGGATAAGCACTGGACTGCTAACTGCAAGATCAGAGGTTCAAACCTACTAGCTGCTCCTTGGAAACCCTGGGTTGAATTTGAGTCAGAATTCATTCGACAGCACTCAGCAACAATACAACAGTGTAGGTCTGAGAGTGTGAAGAGAATACAGAGTGTAGTGGTTGATAGCATGACCTTGACCCAAACCATATAACTAGCATCTAAATCCCAGCTCTGCTATTCACCAGCTGATGACATTGGGCAGGTACCTTCTTATCATTCTGTGCCTCAGTTTCCTCATCTGTAAAATGGGACTAACAGTAGACCTTACAAGGCGAGAATCAAAAGCCATGATATATGTAAATTGTTTAGAGTGGTGCTGGGAACATAACATGTTGCAAATGTTTGTGAAATAAACTTTGGAAAGTAAAACTAGTAACCTATTTAATTTCCTCATTGGTATGCTATTATTTGCATATGTTGCTATTCAGGTGGAGAATGTTTGCTTCAGTTCAATTGTAAAATTGTCTATTGAACAACTATTAATTGGAATGTGTCAAGTTACTGCTGGAGAATCTGAATAGGGTTTCTACTGAAGCAAAGGAAATCGTATGTTTTCCCACCAAATTTGTCTTTAAACTGACTTTAAGTCCATGGGTTCACTGTCACTAGGGCCTTGGTTCCCATTCCCTATACCCATGGCTCCTTCTGGGACCCTCAGAGTACGTAGTGGCACCCTGGGGCTCCTCTCCTCCCCATCCACATCCTTTAGGCTTTGTCTCTGCTACTTAACAGATGTCATATATCTGCCTATTCTGAATGCAATTTGCTCCCAAGCCCTCTCCACTAACAGGCTACCTCTTCAAGAACTATGTTTGGTTTTAAGAAACACACGAGGGCAACACAAATTGATGTATCCTTTCAGAGCCTCCTTTTCAGGAGCTGATTGGGCTAAATGGGCTCCTTCTTTTGCAGCTCGACGACTGTGCGCTGCAGCTCTCCCACAATGGCGCCTACCTGGATTTGGAAGCAACGCTGGCAGAGCAGCGGGACGAGTTAGAAGGCTTCCAGGATGACGCTGGGTAAGAGCAGCAATTGTCCCGCAACAGTCCCTGCCAACTGGTCCTTATCTCCCAGGAAATGGGTGTCTGTGAGGCTTTAACTTTGGTGGTGGTGTTGGGGTGTGCTGTGGAGTCAGTTCCAACTCATAGTAACCCTGTATAGGGTTTTTGAGGCTGTAAATCTACAGGAGCAGAAAGCCTCAGCTTTCTCTCGTGGAACAGCTGGTAGTTTTGAACTGCTGACCTAAAGGTTAGCAGCCTGACTCATAACCACTACATTATCAGAGCTCGTTAATGTAGACAAACAACCATAGCTCTTAACCTTCCTTACTCACCGCCACACAAAAAGAAGGTGACCCATCTGTGGTACCAGTGACCCGTCTGTGGTAACTACAAACCCTTTGCCATTTTGAGTAACTTCTCTTGATAAAGCTAATTGGGTGTGGCCTGTTCTGGGAAAATTTCTGGAATAGTTCATTCAAGCATATGGCATTTACATTCTGAAAACCAGATAACAACATTAGATTGACATTTCCCAGATTTTGATGACTGGCAACTATTTTTTTTTAAATGTTTTCCATGAGAATGTACTGAATACTTAAGTTTTTTTTGGCAGATGCCCTAGTGTATGTAACCTTTTAAACTCATTACAGTGGGTAAAGTAATTATGTTAATTAACAGTGTGTTCTTTTTAGCCTAAATCCAGAATGACTTTGCACTTCCCTTTGATGTGAGTCTGAAGAAAGCCATGCACCTATAAAAAGTCAGAGATGAATATAGAAAGTGAATCTCTGTATGAATATACCCATGCCATCAACCATTTCTAAATATTTATTAGACTATTAAAACAACCTTTGGTGGGACCCAGCCTCCCTTTTGACCTCTCATCTGTTTTAAAGAAGCTATATCTCTGATCTTATCACCCTCTGAGGCTCCCTGTTGCTTTCCAGATAATGCACAACTATTTTAATCTGGCTTTCAGAAGTTGTTTGAAACTACCTTGTCTGAGTGAAAAAATACTATAGTCAGCAGGATACTATCTGAAAGTACTGAGTTTTCATGAATGGCTCAAAGAATAGAGAAAAATTGGAACCTTCTCAAAGGTAGTTCCATGTAGCTCCCTAATTCTGTGCGTGTGTATGGGTCCCTGGGCTTCTTCTATTTTACTGTTGTTGTTAATTACCGTGGAGTTGGTTCCCACTCAGTGATCCTGTATAAGGTTTCTGAGGCGCAGCTGGTGGGTTTGAACCACCAACCTTGCAGTTCAAACTGACTTTGAGATCCATGCCACACCAGGACTCCTCTGTTTTGCTACTGGTCACAGTTTATGGTGGTTGCTCCTGTAATTGACCCTCTCTAGCGTAGTGGTTACAAATCAGGTTGTGAACCGCAAGGTCAGCATTTCGAAACTACCAGCTGTTTCGTGGGAGAAAGATGAGGCTTTCTGCTCCCGTAAAGATTTACAGCCTCGGAAACCCTGTACAGGGTCGCTATGAGTCGGAACCAACTCCACAGCACATAACCACCACCACTGGAGTTCTGGTGTGGCACTGTGGGATGATGCACTGGACCTCAAGGTCAGTTTGAACCTCAAGGTCAGTGGTTATAATTCACTAGTCGCTCCTTGGAAACCCTATGCAGGGCCACTTTGAGTCAGAACCGACTCGACAGCACTTAACAACAACAACAACAACTGCTGTGGAAGCACCAGTAGATCTGAATCCCCAACACCTAGGCTTTTCTGAGTATTTAGTGAGGACTGGTGGCCAGATTGGTCCCAGAGTGGATTCCTGTCCAATGAGCCAGGGAGCACCAAGAAGCCCAGCGTTCTTGGTAGGAGCCAGTAGGATTCTCCAACGAGACCCTTCCTGTGTCCAAAGTAGTTGTGAGGGCCACACTGAATGTGTGGGAAAGACTCTGGAAGCTACTACCCCAAATATGAGGAGGTGTCAGTGGTAGGCCACACCAGATTTTTCTCATCATTGTGTTTTTTTAAACAAACGTTTTTAGACTGCTAGACTTAGGAGAATGTCATTGCTGTCATTTTCTTTTTACCAAGTATTTGACAGTGCTATCCCTTTTATGCATGATGTCAAAATGCTGGCTGGATGGCAGTCTAATTGGATGACTTCATGGTTCACTGATCAAACAGACCCCAGGAGTGTTATGAGTAGATCATTGTCAACTTGAAAAATGTGCCTAGTGGTGTTATGCTTGAAGACTTTGTGCTGCTTTGCTCTTTTTCCTTTCTTACAAAAACTTGGATGATTTGGAGATGGTATCTCAGTGGGAGAATAGTTAATATACAAGATAACAGTATTAAGAGCAAAGGGTGGAGGAGAAAAATCAATTCTGAAGCTCCCTACTCTTCCAAGCCAATACCAGGCACCTTATTCAGAATATTTTGCTTAATAATTAATTTTCTTAACAGTCTTGTGATTGGATATGATTATTTTCATTTTTATTTGAGGCAACTGAGGGTCAGGAATTAATGACACATCTAGCAGAGTAAATACATAATAAATACACACTATACATAGCCAGTAAGTGGTGGAGCCAGGTTTCAATGCAGGTCTGACTGATTCCCAAGCCTGCATTCCTCCACTGTCCCATGACTTTCCAGGAGCTTCTGAGCAACGGCACTTCCAGTTCAACATAGCCTGGGCATTTGCATCTTTGGTGACTTGGGTTGATTCATGCAAGGACATGAGCTGCAGGCTATAACACTGTCCGCAGTTGAAGCAGCACCCAGTATAGTTCAGGGTGGTTTCAGGACAGACACTACTGGTGCCACCCTCTGGAACTGATACTGTAGTTCACACTGGCAACATCAGCATCCAGATGCCAGAAGTTTCTTCATAGCTGTTCCTAAGAAACCAGGAATTCTAGAGCCAGATCCCCAGAGTACATTCTGGTGCTCACTTCCTTACTTTGCTTCCTTCTAAATCACCATATTGCCATGGGCCCATCTGATAGGTGGAACTTAGGTCACATTTCTGCATCCTAACAGCAAGAGATGCTAACAGCAAGAGATGCTGGGAACATGAATTACAGTTACACTGAGAAAATCGCTGTGAGTCAGAATTGACTCAGTTGCAATGGGTTTTGAGACGATGTGGCTCAAGATATGGAAAATGGCAGCCAGAGAGAGATAGTCCAAAAGATGTTAAGTGGCTACAAATGGACTTTGTACCAAACTCACCCTAGAGTAGCTCTTTGTCTATGAAATAGCCTTTGTATATGGCGACCCACTCTTTGCCCTTTGGAATGCCACTCAGGATGACACTCTCTTCTTTGGCCTGAAGAGTATGAAGGAGCCACCTTGAATGATCTCTCTGCTGGAGATGACTTGAGTTTTGAAGACATGCCAGGTTGATTCTGCCATGGCAAATCCAGGTGTACAGGTATCTCCAGTTCTGCCTATACCACTGAGATCAGGCAGCAGGAGAGCAAGTTACTTGGATCTGGCTATATAGCAAGCCTAGAGATTCAGTCTTGCACCACACAGGCAGGCCTGTGTTCTGGGCACATCTACAGTGCCACTTGCATAGAGGGTCCCTCCTAGCTCCTTTTCCAGAAGTGTGGCATTTGGCAAAGCCTTTGTGCCTGAATACTCATGCCTCCCAAGAATGGGAGCTCAAGTATGATTTTCCTAGTTAAGAATTGCCCTTTTGTGACATGAAAAAGACAAGCACCATTTATAAATCTTTCTCTCAATTCCTTTGTATTAAATGATAACAAAGAAATACTTGCTAATCTCATGACCGTCCAGTGATGACATACGGCAGGCGGTGTGAAAATAATGATTGTATTTTTCTGTGCAGTATGTTCTGGATGAATTCTCTTTGGCTGGAGGAGTTTGTTTCTTTGTTCTTGTCCATTACCCTTCTCCTGTATGCCAAGACTAAAAATTAACTCACTCGTTGTTTGGAATTATCACTCAAGCTATGGCTAATCAGAGAAGAGGAGAAAGACCTTCAAAAGTGGAAGGACAAGGTAATTATTATGCTAGCAAAATAGAACCAGAGCTGTTCATTGCCACCCAAGGCTAGGGAAATTCACAATTGAAGCAGAAGCCTGGAAACCTCTGTCACAATTCCTGAGTCTGTCATTGTGTGACCTTGAGCAAGCTACTGTACCTCTAGTAGGAATTGCATATCTAAACTGAATGCCATATTGCCCATGCTCACTTCCCTCGCAGGGGATCTGACACTCAAGGAGAGCAGAGTGGAGAACAACATAGCAAAGTGGCTAGGAACATGTGCTTTGTTGTTGGGTCACGGCTGTGTGTGAGACAAAGACATCTGGTTCTTGATCTCTGGCTTCTAATTCTTGGTCTCTGGCTTCTGAAGATAACCTGAGCAAGGTTCTGGATAAAGTGGGAGAAAAATATGGAACAAAACTCAAACTCAAAATAATACCCGTTACTGGTTTAATGGTGATTGGAGGAAACCCTTAGACAATGACCCTTACCCACTACGAGGAGTAAGGCAGACATGCCAACCCACTGGGACTCTATAGGGCAGAGTAGAACTGCTTCATAGGGTTTCCAAGGCTGTAAATCTTTACAGTAGTAGATTGCTTCATTTTCTCCCACAGAGAAGCTGTGGGTTCAAACTACTGAACTTTTGGTTAACAACTCAATGCTTAACCCACTGCATCACCAGGGCTCATTTTATGGCCCTTTAACTGGTGTAGCACTGTGAGTTAATGCGCCAGACTACAAAGTCATTTGAACTGCAAGGTCAGCAGTTCAATCTCACCAGCTGCTCCTCGGAAACCCTACACAGGGTTGCTATGGGTCGGAACCTACTTGACGGCACTTCATAACAACAACAAACCTGAAACTGAACCTACCCTCGAAGCTCACCTTTCAGCCAAAAAATAAACAGGCCTATATAAAATGAATGGATTCCTGGTGTGGCACTGTAGGATCAGCACTGGACTGTGAATCGCAAGGTTGGCAGTTCAAACCCACCACCTGCTCCTTTGAAACCCTATACAGGTCACTATGAGTTGGAACTGACTCAATGGCACTTAAACAACCACAACAACAATATAAAGTGAACAGTAACACCCATAAGGAACATACTCCTCAGAGCAATCAACCATACCTGACTCAAAGGACATCCATGAACAAAACCCAGAGGACAGGAAAGGACACGAAAGAAGGATGGATGGAAACAGGGAACCCAGGTAGGAATTGGAAAAAGCGCTACTACACTGAGGGGGTTGCAACTAATGTCATGAAACAACATGTGTATAAACAGTTTATACACATTTACTAACTTGCTCTGTAAACTTTGACCCAAACCAGAAAAAAACACACAAAACAACCAAAAAAACCCCCTGAGCAATCAAGATGCCTTTGTTTTCCAAAATAATTGGTCAAATAGGGGCTACACAGGCCTCATTCCTAGTAAACCAACCTTTGGAAGGGATGGGGGTGGAAGGTGGAGCATGATGCAGTCATGCATATTCATTTCTTGAATCAATCATAAGTATGCATTCAGGCCCAAGTCATGTATATTCATTGAGGTCCCAATGACCATGACATTCAGGACCTTGGAGCCCTCTCTTTGAGGTTTCATAGATCAGTGAAAACATCCATGTATGGGAGAAGGAGTGGCTTTCCCAGACCTTGCTGGATATTTCTCATTGCTTGTGTCTTTTCTGGTTTTCATAGATGGATAACTAACTGTAAGTAAAGGCAGAAGTTTCGAGGACTTCTGTGAGTCATTCTAGTGACTCACACTAGAATGACTCCAACATACTCGTTGGAAACAGTGAGAAAGACCAGAGAGGCTGGTGTTTGCCTATGTGGCAGGGGCTGGAAGGACAGAGTTTTAACTGGTGAAGAATCCTGGGGTCAGAGAGAAAGTGGAATGTGGATGGCTGGAGTTAGAATGACAAAGTGGGAACGTGGAGATATGAGTTATCTTCATTGTTTGGACACCACCCTTATATTGACTCTTATTAATACACTGTATCATTACAGGAGCCCTGGTAGTGCTATGGGTTAAACATTGGGCTGCTTACTGCAAGGTTGGCAGTTCAAACCTAGAATCTCCTTAGCATAAAACATATGAAGCTGTCTGCTCCTGTAATGATTTACAGCCTTAGAAAGCCTATGGAGCAATTCGACTGCCCTCTAGGAGAGCTATGGGTCTCTTTCCACTTGATGGCAATAGGTTTGATTTTTGCTTTTGTGTCATTCTGGGAATATCACTTAATCTTTCTGAACTTCAGTTTCCTGGTGGTGGTAGTGGTGGTTGTGTGCCATCAAGTTGGTTCCAACTCCTAGTGACCTGTATAGGGTTTCTGAGGCTGTACATCTTTACAGGAGCAGAAGACCTCATCTTTTCCCCACAGAGCGGTTGGTAGATTCAAACTGCTGACCTTTCATTTAGCAACCCAACTCATAACCCACTACCAGAAACTACTGGGGCCCCTGCTTCCTGGTAGATGGAGATCAATCATATCATTGCAGTATTGCCTGCTAGGAGAGTCCCCAAGTAGTGCAAACAGTTGTGCTCAGTCACTAATTGAAAGGTTGGAGGCTTACATTCACACAGAGGGACCTTGAAAGAATGGTCTGATGATCTATTTCCTAAAAATCAGCCATCAAAAAGCCTGTGGAACACAGCTTCACTTGGACACACACAAGGTTGCCATGAGCTGGAATCAACTCAATGGCCTCTTAAGATAGTTGTGAATCAAATTGACTACATCTGTCAGAAGAGACAACGGAGAAGCTCAGTATCATCAGCCAAAACAAGGCCAGAGACCAACTATGGAACTGACCATCAATTGCTAACATGTAAGTTCAGACTGGTGCTGAAGCAACTGAAAACAAGTCCACAAGAGTCAAAATGTGACCTTGAATATCTCCCACTTGAATTTAGAGACCATCTCAAGTAAAGATTTGACACATTGAACACTAATGACTGGAGACCAGAGATTTTGTAGGGGGACATCAAGAACATCATCCATGAAGAAAGCAAAAGGTCATTAAAATACAGGAAAGAAAAAAGACTGAAGTGGTTATCAGAAGAGACTTTGACAGTTATCCTTGTATGAAGAATAGCTAAAGCAACTGGAAGAAACAATGAAGTAAAAAAACTAAACCGAACATTTCAAAGGGCAGCTCAAGAGAATAAAGTATTATAATGTAATGTGCAAAGACTTGGAATTAGAAAACAAAAAGGTAAGAACATGTTCAGCATTTCTCAAGCTGAAAGAACTGAAGAAAAATTCAAGCCTCTGGTTGTGCTACTGGAGGAGTCTATGGATAGAATATTGAAGATGGAAGGAATACACAGAGTCACTAACTTGCTGGAGTCACTGTAGCAAAAAGAATTGGTTGGTGTTCATCCATTTCAGGAGGTAGCATATAATCAAGAGCCAGTGGTAGCGAAGGAAGAAGAACGAACTTCACTGAATGAAAAACAAGGCTCTAGGAATTAATAGAATGCCAATTGAAATGTTCCAACAAACTGATGCTGCATTGGAAATGCTCACTAGCCTATGCTAACACATTTAGAAAGACCTGGCCAACTGACTGGAAGAGATCGACATTTGTGCCAATTCCAAAGAAAGATGACCCAACAGAACACGAGTTTTTTATGCCATCATCAATTTGACATGAAAGTAAACTTTTGCTGAAGATAATTTAAAAATGATTGCAGCAACGTATCAACAGGGAGCTGCCAGAAATTCAAGCTGGATTCAGAAGAGGCTATGTAATGAGGGATATAGCTGATGGCCAATGGATCTTGACAAAGCACTCCACAAAAAGGTGTCTACTTGTGTTTTATTGACTATGTAAAAGCATTGGACTGTGAGGATTCTAACAAACTATGGATAGCATTGCAAAGGATGGAAATTCCAGAACACTTACTTATGCTCATGCAGAATCTATACTTTGAGCAAGAGACATGGTATTTTCAATAATCTCATATGCAAGTAAAAGCTGAACACTGAATAAGGAAGAATGGAGAAGAATTTGATGCAACTGAATTATGGTGTGGGAGAAGAATATTAAAAGTACCGTGGACTGTCAGAAGAACAAGCAATCTGTGTTGGAAGAAGTATAGCCAGAATGCTCCTCAGACATGAGGATGGAGTGACTTTGTCTAACGTAGTTTGTACATGTTGTCAAGAGGGGCCAGTCCTTGGAAAAGGACATCATGCTTGGTAAAGTAGAGGATCATTGAAAAAGTGGAAGGCTCCCAGTGACATGGATTGACACAGTGGCAGCAACATTGGGCTCAGTCATAACAATTGTGAGGATGGCACAGGACTGGGCAGTGTTTTGTTCTGTTGTGCTTGGGATCACTAAGAGTAGGAGCCAACTTGATGACACCTAACAACAACAACGAGGATTGCTGTGAGGTAAATAAGATAATGAATGTATCCAGAGCATTAAGCTAGTCCTTAGCACATAATACATACTCAACACTATGAACTCTTACTGTAATTACAGTCAGAATTTGGAAGATGGTACGTTGATGGGGTATTAAGCCGGAAAAGTCTTTGCAGGTCTACCACTCTGAGATCCTGTTTTCCAGTTAAGAAAGGCAAGGCAGGATCCTTGTCGACAGGGCAGAGCTGGATCCAGAGCCTGCATTGCTGCCCTTGGCACCTCTGAATAGAAATCAATGTCATTTGAGGTCCACAGGGAGATATCCCAGAGAAGGTTAATACTGAAGGGCTTCTAGGTGAGAGGCGTGACTTGAGCCAAAGAGTGGGCTTGAGAAGCCTAGTGTTTCATTTATACTGTGAAGACCAGTATGGTTGTTAGACTTCATGTACTTTTTGCACCTTGGGGCACCTATGTTTTCCTCAGCTGATTCTGAAGATGGTTCTGATGCTGCTTACTGACTGCTTAGGCGACATTCTCTCAGTTTCCTTATCTTTGACAGGAAACTGATAACCCTTGACTTCTGTCCCCACAGAGTTATCATGGTTGGATGACAACATGCTGGGGAGAGGGGCCTGAGAGTGTAAGGCTTGTAGAGTAGCCACTCACAAGTGAGGATCTGAGGCCTGGAAGGGTGGCAGGGGTTTGTCCCAGCCAGCTTTGCAGTGCACATGCTTAGAGAGAAATGGACATTTGAAGATAGTTCTGGTTTGACTCTTAGACACTTAACTTCTCAGTCCTGCAGTCCATGAGCCCCAAGGCTCCATAGGGGACTGGGAAAGGAGTTCATGAACTCTTGAGGTGTATACATGTCAGGTTTGAAGGGATAAGAAGCAGTCTTATTAACCTGATGTAAATGTTAACCTCATCCAGTCACACCTCTGCCTGGGTTTCCTCTGTATCTAGAACTGTTGGAATGGGAAATCACTTAAAATATCCTTTGAACCTAAATCTAAAGATCTGCTGAACCTGAAAAATCAAACCAAACCAACCTACCAAAAGCCCTAAACAAGCTGAGAGAGAGATTTTGGTTAGGGTGTGGATCGAAAGAAATTAAAGCATTTTCTCCTCTTTTCCTCTTAAGCCGATTATGTTCAGTTAAGGATGCAGGTGTGTTGTTGTTTGAGGCTCTTCTGGCCAATCAGTGAGGAGGTATTATGTACGGAGGAAACCCTGGCAGAGGTGTGACTGGATGAGGTTAACGTTTGCATCAGGCTTAATGTGCAGGCCATGAAGTCCTGCCCACAGTCATGGTGGGGAGAGAGAGACAAAAGCAGCTGTTAGGATGAGTTCATTGCTGAGCTGAGCAGGGTAGACCAGTGCTCCCTGCCCACCGGTACAGGAGCTAGGCTGGACTGGCCACATCAGAAAAGCCTGCACCTATTCTGCTTGTTGTTATTGTTAAGTGCTGTAAAGTCGGTTCTGACTCATAGTGACCCTGTATCGACTTTCCAAGGAGTAGCTGGTGAGTTTTAACCACCGACCTTGCGATTCAAACTGACCTTGTGCTCCAGTACTTATCCTACAGCACCACATCAGGACTCTTCATCTTCTTAGAAACGCTGATTTCCAGGTTTCTGCTTTAGGAGGTCTGGAGTGGAGCCTGGGAACCTAACTTTTAAAATACTGCCCAGATGATCGGATGTCAGGTTGGGGACCTACAACATCAGTTCTCAATCATGGGCTGTCCTGAGGAACTTTTAAATCCTCCCTTTCCACACTCTGCCTCAGACCAATGAAATCAGAACTTGCATGTGGGCTCAAGGCCCAGTGATTTTTAACACCCTCTCCTCTGCCCCCTGTGATTCCAATATGCGGCCAAGTTTGAGAACCATTTGTGAGGGAGGTCGCATTCCTGAAAATATAGTAAGTTAGACAGTGAATTAGCTCCTGTGCCAACTGGACAATTGAATCTGAAAGACGCTAAATAATTTCACATGTCACCAAATTTTACAATAGGACAAGATGGCGTCAGGTAGGAATGGGGACTTAAACTAGGCCTTGACATCTCAGCAAAGTAATCTTAGTATTTCTGATTTGCTGACTTATGACTGGTTTGGACCCTTCATTTTTGTTTTATCCCTAAGCCAGAGCATTGTTCCAGAAGTTTCCCGGGGCAGCTACCAAGGGGGCCATATTCCCCCTTCTGCTGGATGAGTCCAAACAAGTTTTCCACTCTTGAATGAAATCATATTTTAGTTCTAATTATATATATATATATGGAGTCCTGGTGTGGTGCTTTGGGTTAATGCGCTCCACTGCAAAGCCGTTTGAACTGTAAAAGTCTGTGGTTCAAGCTCACCAGTCACTCGTAAACCCTATACAGGGTTGCTATGGGTTGGAATCGACGGGACTTGACAACAACAATGTACATGTGTATACACACACACACACACACACACACATATATGAGGGGACTCTACTGTTAATTGCTAGAAAAAAAATCATCAAGCTCTAATTTTATAGACTAGTTACTGGCAAGTTGATTTCCTGCTCATGGTGACCCCATGTATGTTGGAGTAGAACTGTGCTCTATAGGATTTTTAATGATTGTTTTTCAGAAGTAAACCACCAGGACTTCTTTCTGAATTGCCTCTGGATGGACTTGAACGTCGAGTCTTTCAGTTAAAAGCCAGGAATGTTAACCTTTTGTACATTCCTTTTGGCTCTATACATCTTGGTAAAATAATGCAAGGACTTGTTTGCCTAGTCACAAAAGATTCTTATATACTATTCTTATAAAACTATTCTCTGGAGAGGCAGGGACTGAACTGAAACACATGGTGTCTATGGGACTGATTTGGTCAAACCAGGTTTTTTTCTCAAGTCGTAAACAGTACTGCCAGGGAAGCATGGCTCTTCAGAGACACAGGCCATTTTGGAATATTCCCTCAGCAGTACCACCACATCCCTGGCCTGTGGGCCTTGGTTAGTGTCTCCTTAAACTGAGTGTCTATTTTAGATAGTTCCGTCATCATTTGGGTCGCATCGGCCTTGGGTATGGGCAGCCAATTGGCTGTGGCTGATAATTCTGAAGGGTGGCTGGACATAGAAACTGGTGATGTTTTCCTGGCAGTAGCTGTGCTGATAGGAATGGAATCTGACTCCCTCTGGGGATTTTCAAGTTGAACTGCTTCTGCTTTCTGGATCACTGGATTCAGGTACTTGATAAAGTCCCATTTCACTTTCCTACAAAAAAGGCCTACTGGGAAGTGGTAGCTAGGAAGCTGACACAGAATGTCAGTACCAACACAGAAAAGATCAGCGTGCTGACTAGGAGCTCCCACAAACATCATTTTTGGAGCATAGCAGCTCCATGAGGGTAGCGTGTCAGATGCGTCATGTACCTCACGTAGAACAGGCATGTTGGTGGGCACCACATAATGAATATGGAACGAATGAGGAAGCAGCCACCAGTGAGGCAGCTAGAGGAAGGTGGTTGAGTTTGAGCTACGTCACTTTCTGCCTGTGTGACTTCAGCCTTAATCCTCCTGGACCTCAGCTTCCTCATCTTGAAAATGGTAGTAATGTCATTGGTGTCAGGAATTTTGTGAAGATTAAATGAGTAAATTTGTACCAAGTGCTCAGAATCTTACTTGGCATATAGTAAACATTCCACAAATGCTAATGTCTATTGTGATTATGATTATCCAAACCAAAACTGACAGAATATCCCACTGGGAGGTGGGGAGGGGGCAAGATATACTCATGATTATTGAATTTTCCTTGGAAAGTTCTAGCTATGAAACAGAAGAAAAAGATATAGTTTCTGGAATGGTGTGGAGATAACAAAATTATTATTTCTTAAACACATGATATGATCATTTATTTTAAAGAAGCCAAAAAGATTCAGCCAAAAGACTCTTAGAATCAGTAATAGCAGTGAGATGCCCAGATATAAAAGAAATACTTAAAAATGATCCTTTCTCTAATAAGTCAACAATGATCAGTTAGAATATACAGAGGTAGAGGGAGGGTGATGATGGTGGTGTGTGCCATGGAGTTGGTTCTGATTCATAGGGACCCACCCTGCAAAGGGTTTCTGAGGTTGTAAATCTTTACGGGAGGAGAAACCTCATCTTTCTCTAGTGGAACGAATGGTAGTTTCGAACTGATGATCTTAAGGTTAGCAGCCTGACTTGTAGCCACTACACTACCAAAGCTCCTTAAAGGGAGCGTACCAACCAAATTTAAAAGGACAGTGGATATTTTCTTCCACTGTCATGTGATATATATATAAATTTTGGACTTCCTGCTTATAATGGAAGGAGCCCTGTTGGTATGGTGATTCAAAAAGGTTAGTGGTTTGAACCCACCAGCTGCTCCATATGGCAGACTGCTTCCATAGAAGATTTACAGACTTGGAAGCCCTGTGGGACAGTTCTCCTGTCTTATATGGTTGCTATGAATTGGAATTGACTTAATTATGGTTCTCACACACTTACCGCCCATGGAACTGGAGCACTCTGGGAAAACAAACATTCAAAACGCAACCTTGCAGTTGTTGAGAGATGAAAGTAGCGTGTTATGGAGGGCTGTTTCTGAAATTCTCCAGAATTTGAGGTGTTCTGAAGTCGTGCTCCCCTCTCTAGAGCATGCTCTTTGTCTACTGTTCATTTGGCAGTTATCCTTGACTCCTGACAGCTGGGAATGTGAGTTACAGAACCTCCTTTAGATTGAGGAGTTAGAGTGTACCATTTCCAATAATTCAGGACTTGTAGCACTTCAGGGGTACAGTGATTTACTGTTTCTGGCTTGATCACCTACCCAGCTTAGAGTGAGACCACACACTTGCTGAACGCCACTACCATCTCAGAACATTGTTCTTAACAGCAACAATAAAAGGCTGTTCATGAAAGCTGTTCAACAATTAAGTTTAGTGCACCTAGTCAAAATGTCTTCTTGGTGTGAATCATAATAGTTGAAGGCACATCAACATCAGGATTTTTAAAAGAGAATAAAAATATATTCTCGGAGTAACATTTTGAGGAAATCTGCACTATTGTAATCTGGAGCCTGCCCTCTGACGATGGGTCAAGTGTTGCCTATTTGTAGCTGTGGTAGCGTAGTGGTTACTAGTTGGGCTGCTACCCTCAAGGTCAGCAGTTCGAAACTACCAGCTGTTCCGTGGGAGAAAGATGAGGCTTTCTGTACCCATAAAGATTTACAGCCTCAGAAACCCTGTACAGGGTCACTGTGAGTCGGAACTAACTCTATGACACTCAACCACCAACCACCACCTTTGCTCAGAGCAAATGTAAAACAAAACAAAGAAGAAAGGCTTATTGGGATTTGAATGGACTGTGAGTATAGATTCTCTCTATAAGGCAGCGATGATTGCAGGCTTTTGTGGAATTGGGCTTCCTTTCTCCTAAGAATGCCAGCAAACCAAACCCACTGCCACCGAGAGATGCTTCTGACTCATAGGGACCCTAGGGGACAGAATAGAACTGTCACAAGGTGAGATCTGTACTCCCTTCCTCTTCCACACAACCACAAGACCACAATCACAAAGTCATTGCCAATCTGTAGTAAATGAAGCCCTGGTGGGGAGTGATGAGAGTCGCCAGAAGGCCAGAAGAGTGGTGAGGTAGACCAAGTGTGCGACCTGCTGCCATGTTGGTTGACTGACTGGCTATGTTTCACATTTATTGTAGTTGTTGCTAGTTTCCCCTTCTCTCCAAATCTCAGAGCCCATATTTTATTACTCCCAGGCAGCCAGGAGTCAGGTTTTCTCCAATTTATTTTCTTCTATCAACTTCTCCATGTATAAAGCAGGATGAGCCATAGTTGGGCTAGAATTTGGAGGAGTCTGTCTTTTTTTCTTCCTTAAGTGAAAGGAAGTGAGAAGCAACAAAGGTGAAAGACGGTGGGTGGTAAGTTGATGTTCCTGATAATAGATAGCCCTTATGTGTCCTTTAGTGGTCTCTTGTCTTCGTATAAGAATAAGGTGAACGAGAAAAGCCAGATGCACAAAATGGGTCCTTTTGGCAAACCTACTACGGGTCCCCTTTTCCTGTTTTATAAACCTGTAAAATGAGCCACGGCAATGATCAAGTGGATTTGTGTTTTACAGTCTGAGGATTTCACTTCCTAGAATTTCCCATCATGGTCAAACATGACTATGTGTAAACTTTGTGGATGGAGCGAGTTGATGGAATTTGGCAATGAAATGTATGTGCTATTCCAACAAAGTCATACTTGGGTATTTTATTTTTCTTAAAGTCCTGTGACATCACAGGACAGTTTCTTGCTCAGTTTAGGATCGCTGCTTACCTGGAGCATTTTTCAGATAGGTATATCAGAACCTTCCAGTTCAGTACGAATACTTGATGGACAGCATGTGAGTAAGGTGTTCTCTTTGGTCAGTTCCTCTGATGTCCATGTTTTGTCTCCTGTCTCCTTTAGGAGGGTCAAGAAGAACAGCATCATCCTAAGGACACAGCTGTCAGTGAGGGTCCATGTCTGCATTGGTGAGTGACATCTGTTGAGGGAACTCTTGTCATTTACCCTCAGTGATTCAACACGTGATGACAAATGGCCATTTATGGGAATAAAATAAAATATTCACTGTTATGCTATCTCCTTAGGTTAATCCCAATAATAGACATTTGAGTTTTTGGTGAAGAAAATCACAGCAATAATCTTTGAAGCGCTGTTTCATTCTGATTTCCTTTGCTATTTAGTTAGTGAATAGAACTTGACATATTGTTGAATAAGGTTTTGTTTATGATGTTAGGAGAGGTGAGGTTCTTTCCAGGGCTGTGTCAGCATCACCCTCCAGCCCTGAGGGTGTGAGGTTGGGCTGCTTGATATTGTCTGGGACACTCACATGTCTTCTGGAGGCTCTTGATGCTTTCCTGTGGGGAAGTGCATGCTGAAGCTCTAGGTTGTGGTCAGATGATTGAAAGGGAAATCTTGGGTTAGCTTGGAATCAGGGCACACAGTAAAAAATGGTTTGAAGTGAACAAATGCATTGTGGTTCAGAGTTGCTTGCCCATGGCCACTCAGAAACCCCACTGTGTCCGTTCTGACAGCCATTGTTTTTCCTGGACCCATTAGCCCTTCTGTCTATAGACATGGGTCAAGTGGTAGTGAAACCAGTGAATTAGTCCAACTTGACAATCTCTATGTGAGTGGTTCTAAAGTTGTGGCCAGGCTTCCTCCTGACTTTGGGCTAAGTCAGAGGGATGGTGTAATATCATACAAGGACATAAAAAAGCAAACAAGATTCACTTTGTGCCTGGAAGTTCCTTATATCTGGGTAATTTTGCTTTTACTTAATGTTCTGGTGTGGTGCTTTAGGATAAGCACTGGACTGCTACTGCAAGGTTGGTGGTTCAAACCCACCAGCCATCACAGGATCATTATGCATTGGAACTGATTTGACAGCACTTCATAATAACAACAACATCAACACCACGATCGAAGTTAGAAGAGATTTAACTAGCCATGTTGAATCCCAGCCCACAAGTCTAGTGAGGTGTCCATTGGTAGGGTGGGAGAGATTGCTGTCAGTCCTCCTCCTGCTGAGACCCAGGGATGGGACAGGACAGTGGCTGAGCACTGAAGAGAGTCTCTATAATTTCACTTTGTTTTGTGTTAAGTGTGGAGTGATAACCTTTGTCTGAATCTGGCTAGAGAGTAGATTGCGTAGCCAACTCCTACACTTTATGGCCTACGAGGTTAGGTACAGGGAACTTTCTCAGTTTTTTTGGAAATTAAAGTGATTTATCAGACCTTCAGCCGACATTGACTGTTCTATTCCTCAACTGCTTGTGGCATGGTGGTGGTTGTTAAATGCTGTCAATTTGGTTCTGACTTATAGTGACCTTGTATAAGGTCGTGGCTAGTGGGTTTGAACTGCTGTCCTTGCAGTTAGCAGTCCATTGCTTATCCTACAGTACCACACCAGGACACTGAATAGCTGTCATCTTGTCTAGATGGGTCTGGTGAAAGGAGATGGGGATAAGATTCATAAGATTCAGTAGTGAATAACTGTTATCATGACTAATCGTGACTGTCACACTTGTAAAGGTAGAAGTTTTGTAACAAAAAAAGGGGAGTGGTTAATCTTACAGTCCAGAAACAGAGGACCTTAGGACCATCAAGAGAGGAATGCACAAATAGAATGCGGGACCTTATCCAGAGAAGCAGCAGCGCCAGAGATGGAGAAAGAGATGGGGGCATGGAGAGGGGTTGCAGCTGAGGACTCTAGATTCATCAACTAATAAGAGAAGGACTAAGATCTGGTGGCTAGGAGCAGACTTGCAGAATGTGCCCTTTGGAGATGTAAATTATTATATATACCTGAGTGGGTTTTTTTGTTTGTGTGTTTTAAAAAAAATCTAAAGTGGATAGAGAGAAATACTTTTAACTGATGGTATGTGGAGGGGATTATAATCAATGTAATGAAACAAGTTATATGAATTATTGAATGTGAAACTGATGATGTGCCCTGTAAACTTTCACTCAATCCACAATAAAAACCTTAAATTAAAAAACAAACACACACACACACACACACACACACACAAAGAAGTATATAGACATAGATGGAGGATTTATTGAGAAACAATGACTTCACATCTTGATACTTTTATATAATAAAGGTTTCTATGATCTGTAGCAGAACTTTTTGTTTTACCTTTGTGTAGGTGTTGAATCCCTTTGACGTATAGCAACCCTGTGTACAGCAGCAGGGAACACTGCCTGGTCCTGCACTGTCTTCACAGCTGTTAATGTTTGAG
>NW_006408533.1:17748130-17752514 GCF_000296735.1 Chrysochloris asiatica
TATCATCTATCTATCTATCTATCTATCTATCTATCTATCTATCTATCTATCTAGTTGACAAGCAATGGAGATTGGTGGCATGAGTCAATTGCTATTTCCAGGAATAGTAAGACAGTGGAAAGCAAACTTACACTGAAATTTGAATGAGAGTGTCCTTTTAAGAAAATGTTGTAAAATATTTTGCAGTGTATGCTTACATCAAGTACAGGCGTTTTCCTAACTTTACATAACATTAAAGTATGTACTCAGCAGTCACCATGTAACACATATGAAACACACATCTCCGTGGCATGTTGGACGGTCATTTTACTGCACTCTACAAGGACATGTGTCTTCCTGCTCCCGGTCACTGAACCGTGTGCTTGCCAAACTAGTATGTTTGATCCCAAACCTCCTTATGCCAATTACACTTACTAGAATGATATAATTTATTGAAATAGTACATAAATGTTTTCTGAAGTCACTGGATATGAGTATAAGTTGGCACGATTTAAGAAGGAAGAATGGAAATGGGGAGTATCACTTAATCTCTCGGAACCACAGTTTCCTGGTGGAGGTGGTGATGGTAGTGGTTGTGTGCTCTCAATTTGGTTCCGACTCCTAGTGACCTGTATAGAGTTTCTGAGGCTGTACATCTTTATAGGAGCAGAAAGCCAGGGAGGAAGTGGGAAGTGTGATGTTACATCAGGGAGGTTGCCATTAATGTATATAAATTGTTGAATGGAAAACTAATTTTTCTTGTAAACCTTGACCCAACCTACAATAAAATGTTTTAAAAAAAGGCTATTGCTTCTTTGAAAATATATTGAATATCTTATATGAAGATTTAAAATTGGTCACTCATAAAGCATGCCTTTCAAAGTAAATTGTTGTGTCAGCTATGGAAGATGAGGGAATTGTAAACCTCTAGCAGGATTCTACTTTTAGATTGCTTCAACAGTGCCTTCAGTTCTTGCTTGGTTTCAGAGAAACTGAGATTGGAATTGTAGACCACATTATTGGAGTGGTTTATTAAGGTAGGTCCACATGGAATCCCTGATTAGTAGACCCTTATTAGAAAATAGGGTGTGGTCTGCAACAGACTGTAAAGGCCTGTCTACTGATAGTCTGTAAGCAGATGACCAGCAGTCCTTTATCTCAGGCAAACTGGAGTAGTCAGTCACTATTTGTTGTTGTTGTTGTTATGTGCCTTCAAGTCAGTTCCGACCCATAGTGACCCTGTATAGGGTTTCTGAGAAGCAGCTGGTGAACTTGAACCACCAGCCTTGCAGTTCAAATGGCTTTACAGTCTGGTGCATTAACGCACAGCACCACACCTCAGTTACTATAGCTGTAAGTTAAATGAAAGTTTTAAGGCATGCGTATGTGTATTTATTTATTTTTAGAGGAATTTCTGCTTTAACTGGCTTTTAACACTAATTAACTTAGGCTTGATTATGCTGGTTGGGGAGGAGTTGACTCTAAAAATTAACTTAAAAAAAAAATCAAGAAGGCAAAGTTCTTTTTTATTGAAAAATCTTATTCCATTCCCTATTATTGGCAAGATCTGGAATAGATTTATTATAATAGCACTAAATATTATCCTTTGGTTATGTATATACAATGGAATGTACACATTATGTTTATGAAGTACCTCCCCTCTTTGTGACATGTTCTTATTCTTTCCAAGTGGCAATATTAGATGGGTTTCTTTGGGATGGGAAAAAATCAAAACAAAACACCAAACCTGGAATAATCTCCAGTTGAAATGACAAAGGAGAAAATGACAAGGAGAAAAACCACAACTTTTCCACTTCAGTTATTGATGCCTTGTTTCTTTTCAGAATTATTTTTCCTCTTTTTCATCTAAGAAAGCGATGAATGATTACAGGTGTTGGACACAGTGTCTACTGTCTTAGGCCTTATACATATCTGATACCCCAGAGACCTTCCTCCCTCACCCCAGCATTGGACTGTAAAGACCCAGGATCAGGTTTTTTCTCTTGGGGTTAAAATGCTGTCAAGAAAATTTCAATGAAATAATGCTTTCCTCACCCTAAACCCTCTCCCTTTTCATTCCTGCTTTTATTAAGTGTAAGAATGTTTAGAATCCAGGACTGTGTGTTGATTAATTGGAGGTGACATGCCTTTGGAATTCTCCAGTGTTAACTTTGGAACCCTGTGCCTATTGGGATGAGAGTGGAGAGGAGTCTTCATGGTTAGCAACAGAGCAAACCTCAGGAAAAATGAAGAGGACGTGGGCTCTGCTTTGATGCTCGCAGCAAGCAGCAGAGATGGGTTTCTTCTGATAGCGAGGCAGTGGTGAAGCATTTGGCAGCATATTAGAATGAGATTCTTTTAGTACAGAGAAAGGCCCCAAGCTTTTTACCTCTGTGCTCATCTCCACTGTAATTTTTATTTCTTTGTACGTTTTTAGTTTGACCACATGAGGCAACATATTGTAAAAAAGAAACCAAACAAAAAAAACAAAAAACATGACATGACTTGCCTTCTTAATTTAACTGTCTTGGATTCCTTAGAGAAATAAAAATGTCTATAGGCAGAATGAAGGAACTCTGGTAGCGTAGTGGTTATGAATCCAGCTGCGAACCTCAGGGTCAGCAGTTTGAAACTACCAGCTGTTCCACAGGAGAAAGATAAGGCTTTCTGCTCCCGTAAAGATTTACAGCCTTGGAAACCCTGAACAGGGTTGCTATGAGTTGGAACCGACTCCACGGCACATCATAACAACATAGTCAGAATGAGGACATAAACTTATACCTGTGAGTTCAGATTTGTAGTTGAGAATATGCATAGAAAAACATACCAATTAAACAGTTCCTACACGTACAATTTGGTGACATTGGTTACATGCTTGGAGTTGTGTAACCATCCTTACCCTCCTTTTCTCAGTTGTTCTTCCTTCATTCACATGAACTCACTGTCAATTTGATCCCATTCAGGTAGTTCATAAAAGGGAATCATGCTCACAGCAGACCTGTTTACTAGTTAGCTAAACGATTGTTTGCTTTTAAGATGACTTCAGGGGATATTTCTGGTTTAAGGTTTGAAGATCATCTCAAGGTAATAGTTTCAGGGTTCCATCCACCTTCCATAGCCCCAGAAAGTCTAGAGTCCATGAGAATTTGAACTTCTGTTCTGCCTTTCCCTACTTCTGATCAGGAGTCCTCTATGGAATCTTGTTTTTTGCCTTAGCCGACTGTTTGCAAACTGGAAGACCCCAGGCATTATACAACAAACTGGGAGGTAGAAAAAAAGTCCTGTGCACATTACTAGGCAATGAACTGGGATGCCTCATGAAGCCATGACCACTAAACCAAGGAACCAAAATCCCATAAAATTTTGGTTGTACATAAGCAGCCTCAGTTGTTGTTATGTGCCGTGGAGTCGGTTCCAACTCATTGTGACCCTGTACAGGGTTTCCAAGGTTGTAAATCTTTACAGGAGCAGAAAGCCTCATCTTTCTTCTGTGGAACAGCTGGTAGTTTCGAACTGCTGACCTTGCGGTTCGCAGCCTGATTCGTAACCACTATGCTACCAGAGCTCCTTAAGCAGCCTCAGTAACTACTCTTTATTGTTGTTGTTATCGTAAATATGATCTTACAACCTTGGTCATTAGACATTTGCCTTTTCTTATAGTGAGGCTGTCTGATATTTGTCCTTTTGTGATTAGCTTATTTCGCTTAGCATAATGTCTTCAAGCTCCATCCATACTGTGATGTGTATCAAGACTTCATTTTTCCTACTGGCTGAGTAGTATTCTATTGTATGTATGTACCACATTTTGCATATCCATTCATCTGTTGAAGGTCATTTAGGCTGTTTCCACCCTTTGGCTATTGTAAATAGTGCTGCAGTGAACAGGGGTATACAAGTCTTTGGTTTCGAGTTCTGTGAGTATATATCTAGTAGTGGAATTGCTGGGTCATATGGGAGTTCTTCACCAGCTGGGAGAAAGACGAGACTTTCTGCTCCCATAATGATTTACAGCCTTGGAAACCCCACACAGGGTCACTATGAGTCAGAACCGATTCAACCACACAGAACAATGACACCACGGTAGTTCAATTTTAAAGTTTTTGAGGAATGGCCACATTGCTTCACAAGTGTACCATTTGTATTCTTACTATCAATGGATAAGAAGTGACAATTACCCAATATCCTCTCCAACATGCTGTTTATTTTTTTAGCTATCCTATTGCGAGTGAAATGGTATCTCATTGTGATTTTTTTTTTTTTAATGTTTTATTGTGAATTGTGTGATAGTCTACATGGGAGAACATTAGCTTTATATTCATTCCATCATCTATCATTTCATTGGCATAGTTACCATCGTGTTCATGCATCCTCACCCAACCAAAGGGTGTACCCTGTAAGCCTGCAC
>NW_006408533.1:17753959-17758939 GCF_000296735.1 Chrysochloris asiatica
CTGTTTGTAATTCATTATATTAGGTAATCCATTGTTAAAAGCAAGGTTTGACAGCATTGCCCTTGCATTTTTTTCTTACGGTTCCGTTTGAATATTTAGACCCTTCATCCATTTTGAATTTGTTTTTGTGCATGGTGAAAGGCATGAATCCTGTTGCATTTTTCTGTATGTAGAATTCCAATTTTCCTAACATTCACCATTTATTGAAGAGCTTCTTATTTCCTTAGAGATAGATTTAGCACCCTGTGAGAAATCAGTTGACCATAGATATATGGGCTTATCAGGGGGCTTTCAAAAAGTTTGTGGAGAACTGAAATTAAAAGAAAATGAGAGGATTCCGTTTTATTTTAATACCATTTTTTCCATGAGCTTTTTGAAGCCCTCTTGTATTTCTGGACTCTCAATTCTATACCATTGGTCTCTGTGTTGATTGTTATACCTGTACCAGTTTGCTGTGATCATGTAGTTGTATAATATGTTTTAAAATCAGGAAGTAAGTGTGAGACCTCCTAGTTTGTTCTTGTCTTTCAACATTGTTTTAACTATCTGAGGCTTCTTTCCACTTCATATAAAGCTGAGAACTATTTTTTCCATTTCTGTAAAGAAGGCTATTGGAATTTTGTATGGGTTTGTGTTGGATCTTTAGATGGCTTTGTGTAATATTAACATCTAAGCAATATTACATCTGCCAATCTATAGACATGGAGCATTTTCCCTTTATGGAAGTCCTCTTTAGTCTCTTCCAGCAATGTTCTACAAGTTTCATTGTATAATCCTTCATATCCTGGGTTAGATTTATTCCTATGTATTCTATTCTCTTTAATGCTATTGTGAATTAAATGGTCTCCCTCATTTCCCTTTCAGATTTCTCAGTACTTGTATATAGAAACCCAACTGATTTTTGTGTGTTGACTTTGTATCCTGAAACTTTGCTAAATTCCTCTACAAACTCTAGAAGTTTTCTTGTGGACTTTTTGGGATTTATTATATGTGAACATGTACAAAATATGAGAGACAAAGTCTTGCCATCCTGGATTCTAAGGAACATCTGGCTGCACTTCAAGGCAGATGTATTTGTTCTTCTGGTAGTCCATGGTACTTTTTGATATTCTTCTTCAACACCATAATTCCAATGTGATCGCCCTTATCCATTGTCCAACTTTCATATGCATATGTTGTTGTTGTTGTTAAGTGCTGTGGAGTCGGTTCCGACTCATAGCGACCCTGCACAGGGTTTCCGAGGCTGTAAATCTTTACGGGAGCAGAATGTCTCATCTTTCTCCCGCGGAACCACTGGTAGTTTCGAACTGCTGACTTTGTGGTTCACAGCCTGATTCGTAACCACTACGCTACCAGAGCATATAGGCAAATTAAAAATACCATGGTTTGGGAAAGTGCACCTTAGACCTCAAACTGATATCTGAGCTCTTGAACACTTCAATGAGGTCTTTTGTAGCAGATTTGCCTAATGCATTCCTCATTTGATTTCTTGATTGTTGCTTCCATGATTGTTGATTGTAAATCCAAGCAAAATTGTTTGTCAACTTCAATCTTTTCTCCACTTATCATGATGCTATTTATTGGCCCACTTAAGAGGATTTTAGTTTTCTTTAAATTGAGGTACAATCCATACTGAAGGCTGTGATCTTTGATCTTCATCATTAAGTACTTTAAGTCCTCTTCACTTCCAGCAAGCAAGGTTGTATCATCTGCATATCGCAGGTAGTTACTGAGTTTTCTTCCAATCTTGATGTCACTTTCTTCTTCATATACTCAAGTTTTTCAGATTATTTGCTCATCATATAGATTAAATAAGCATGGTGAAAGGGTACAACCCTGACACACACCATTCCTGATTTTAAACCATTTAGTATCACCTTATTTGATTCAAATGACTGCCTCTTGATCTATGTATAGTTTCCACATGAGCAAATTAAGTGTTTTGGAGTACCCATTCTTCCCAATGTTGTCTGTAATTTGTCATGATCCGCATGGTTGAAAACCTTTGCACAGTCAAGTAAACATCTTTCTTGCATTCTTTGATTTCAGTCAAGATCCATCTGACGTCAGCAGTGACATCCCTCATTCCACATTCTCTTCTGAAACCTGCTTGAATTTCTAGCAGTTCCTTGTTGTTGTACTATTGCAGCCATTTTTGAATTATTTTTAGCAAAATTTTACTTTTATGTGATGTTAATGATATTGTTCAGTGATTTCCACATTCTGTTGGGTCACTTCTCTTTGGAATGGGCACAAATATAGACCTCTTTCAATCAGTTGGCAACATTGCTGTCTTCAAATTTCTTGCCGTAGATAAGTAGTACCTCCAGTGCGGCATCAGTTTGTTGAAAGATTTCAATTTATATTCCATCAATTCCTGGAACATTGTTTTTTGCCAATGCAATAAGTACAGCTTGTACTTCTTTCTTCGGTATCATCAGTTCTTGATTATATGTTACCTCTTGAAATGATTGAACACTGACCATTTCTTTTTAGTGCAGTGACTCTGTCTTCTGTCCCTGTTCTTTCTTTCTTTTTTTTTTTTTAAAGTTTTTTATTGTGAATTGAGTGATAGTTTACATGGGGGACATCAGTTTTACATCTATCATTTCATTGCAATGTTTACAATCTCCTCTGTGCATCATCATTCAACAGTATTTGCTTCTACTCCCTCCGTTTGTTTGTTTTTTGGTGGGGGGGATGTGCACAAACCATCCATGTTCTTTTAATGTTTTTTTGTATCATTCAGTATTTTACTCATACAGTACTTAAATATTTCAAGTCATTACTTGAATTTCTTCTTCATTTCTTTTAGCCTGAGAAATACTTTGTGTGTACTTTCCTTTTGGTTTTCTAGTTCCGGGTCTTTGCCCATTCATTCTAACTAACACTCTGCTTTGTCTTCTCGAGTTGCCCTTTGAAATTTGTTGTTTTATTTATTTATTCTGATTGCTTTAGGTTCTTTATGTTCAAGAACAAGTTCCAGAGTCTCTTTTGATGTCCATTCTTGTCTTTTCTTTCTTCCTGTCTTTTAAACGACCTTTTTGCTTTCTTCCCGAATGATGTTCTCGATGTCATCCCACAAGTCTTCTGGTCTTTGATCATTAGTATCTAATGTATCAAATCTGGTTTTGAGATGGTCTCCAAATTCTGGTGGGATATATTCAAGGACATATTTTGGCTCTTGTATATTTGTCTTAATTATCTTCCAAAGTCTGGCCCTGGTCTTATTTTGGTCAATGATATTGAGCTTTTCTACCATCTCTTTCCACAGATGTAGTCAGTTTGGTTCCTCTGTATTCCATCTGGTGAGGTTAATATGTATAGTCACCTTTTAAGTTGTTGAAAAATGTATGTGCAACGAAAAGTGGTTGGTATTGCAGAATTTTATTATGTGAGCTCCAGCATAATTTTTGTCATCAAGGACATTTTTAACTGATCCTTCCTCTTTGTTTCCACTTTTGGCATTCTAATCACTAGTAATTATCATTGCAGTATTTGATCAAGTTCAGACTGAAGAAGTTGGTAGAATTCTTCAATTTCATCATCACTGGTGCTAGTGGTGTGTGTTTAAATTAGAATAATAGAGGTAATAACAGGTCTTCTTTGTAGGCATATGGATATTATCGTATCACAGATAGCTTTGCACTTCAAGAGACATCTTGAAATGTTAGTTTTGACAATGTATGCGGTGCCATTCCTCTTCAGTTTGTCATTCCTGGCGTAGTAAACCATATGAGTATTGGATTCAAAATGGCTAATGCCAAAAGTTCAGCTCACTAATGCCTAGGGTATCTATCTCTATATGTCCCATTTCACTTTTGACAACTTCCAGTTTTCCTAGATTTATATTCGTTATATTCCATGTTGCTATTATTAATGGACATTTGCAGCTGTTCTAGTGTGGTGCTGTAGGATAAGCACTTGAGCATAAGGTTGGTTTGAACTGCAAGATTGGCAGTTCAAACTCACCAGTCACTCTTTGGAAACCCTGTACAGGGTCACTATGAGTCAGAATGAACTCAATGTCACTTAACAACAGCAGCAGCAATTCTTATTTTGACTTGTGCCGCATTAGCAAATAAATGTCCCTTTGCACCTCCATTCAAGTCATTATAGTCAATTTTACTTTGAGGAGGCATCACTTCCGCAATCATATCTTGAGTACCTTCCAACCTGAGGGATTCATCTTTTGCGCTATATCTGACTATGTTCCACTGCTATTCATAATGTTTTCATCTGGTACCATATCTGACAATGTTCCACCACTATTCATAAGGTTTTCAGTGGCTAACCATTCAGAAGCAGCCCACCCCTCCTTCTTCCTAGTGTGTCTTCGTCTGGAAGCTCAGCTGAAAGCTGTCCACCATGGGTGACCCTGCTGGTATGTAAAATGACAGTGGTAGAGCTTTCAGAATCACAACAGTGTGCAAGCCACCATAGTACACAGTTTGACAAAAGGAATGCTTTGTCTCAATGTTGGCTACACATATATTTATAACTGTTAATTCTGCTTGATTATTTGTCTTTTTAATCATCATATAAGGTTCATCTTTAAGGAGCCCTGGTAGTGTAGTGGATTACGTGTTGGGCTCTAACCACAAGTTCGATAGTTCAAATCCCCCAGCTGCTGTATGGGAGAATGAGGAGACTTTCTACTCCTGCAAAGATTTGCAGCCTCAGAAACCTTATACAGGGTCACTGTAAATTGGAACCAACTAGATGGCAGTGAGCTTAATTGTAACACATTTTGACTTAGCATTTTACCTTGATATTAAGATTGCCACCCCTGCTCTCCTTGGATTTTTTTTTTTTTCAGAGAAAATAAAGTTTTAGACATTGAAAGCGATTTATATTTCCAGTCCAGGAAAGAAAACCTTCAGAGGGCCAACTGACTCTGGTGATTGAATCTCCTCATGAAGGGAAAGAGCCTAAGAAGCATGGAGTAAGGAATAGAACTTAGGGTTTAAAAAATAGGGC
>NW_006408533.1:17759292-17776347 GCF_000296735.1 Chrysochloris asiatica
AAAAAAAAAAAAAAAAAAAAAAGGGCTTGAAGCCATTTAACGCTTAAAGTTAATACTGTGAATCCTTTCTACTAGGTTATCTGTAAGGTTTATGTTTGACCTGAAACTTCTCCATTTCAGTTTTCTGAAGCCAATGCTATCTTCCCATAAGAAAATAAACACTGTTGATTAATCTGAAGAGACCTAGAAGGCCTAGATCTTCAAGTATTCAGCACTGAGTTAAACAAAAGACAGAAAATTGAAGATGTCAACGTGTAATTTATGCTTGTTGTTGTGAAAGCACATTCAGGAGGCAGAAAGGATCTTCAGAGACAGGTTTCCTAAAACATAAGAGATGCAGAGGTTGGCCCATGGGGATGAAGATGAAGATGGGGGAGGCAAACATTGGTCACGTGGCTGAAAGGTTGAACTCTACCTGACATAAATCCCATATTTCATTAAAGATTGTTGTTGAGTGCCTTCGAGTCGGTTCCGACCCATAGCGACCCTGTACAGGGTCTCTGAGGCTGTAAATCTTTATGGGAGCAGAAAGCCTCATCTTTCTCCCGCGGAGCAGCTGGTAGTTTCCAACTGCTGAACTTGAGGTTCGCAGCCCGATTCATAGAGCACAGGATAAGGAGTCAAGTGTCAGTACTGAGGGTAAAATACCACAGTGGAAGGCTGCTTCATCTGTTTATGCAGAAAATTAGTCAATTTCCAGCAACAAAAACATCCCAAAAATAAAGCTTCACTACATCATTTGCAAAGGAGTTTCCTCTTGTGAGCTGAATTATTTGGTTTTGTACTCTGCACTGCATTATTATAATAAAGAGAGGAGTTTAAAATGATGCTAACATTACAGAAAGTAAAATAAGTAAGCCACTAAAGGGCAAGTATTGTATGGCCCCATTTATATTAAACATTTAAAATAGACAAATGTAGGTACCCCCAGTTTATTAATGGTTACTAAGGGCATGTGGGAGGGCTGGGGAAGGAAGGGCTGAGTCATCCCTGCTTAGGGGATACTGAACTTCCCTAAGTGTGATAGAAAAACTTGGAAACAAATAGTGGTGCTGGTTGAACAATATGATGAACATAATTAATATCATAGAATTATGCATGTGAAGAATGTTGACATTGTAAATATTTTCTTTTATGAGACTACAGTGAAGAAATGAAAACAAATGAACAAAAATTTGGTGATGCTTTCTTCAAGGAGCACTTCCTTTGCAATGACTATGAGGATTGTATAGTCATTTGAGACAGTCAGTTGAGAGGTGGTTCCCCAGGACACAGTATTGAGAAGGATCCTTGGGGGCCCAGACCAGTGCTAGCTTTCATTGGTGATAGAGATGGTATGTGTATGTGATGGCAGCTCAGAGTCTTGGGGTGAGGTATAGATCCTATCTAGAATAGGAGTCCCTTCGACAGTGGAGGCAGGTATTTGCTTCTGTATTCAGAATAAGGGTGGGGAGGAGCTGTTAACACATGTTCCCTGGCCCCAAACATACACTTCGGTCTGCTTTTCTCCATTCGCTTTTTGTGAGCACGAGCACGGGGCTTCTCTGTTCTCTCCCATCATGTCTGGGCCGAAGGTACTTGTGTCCCCACCTCTCACTCGGAGTCTGTTCCATTTCTTATCAGTTTCCACTGGTTTTGTGAGGCGAAGCCTACTACTGTCTGTGCCTCTTCTGACATTATAACCGTTCCTCTCCAGTGGACTGCAGAAGGATTCCAGTGTGATCTTTAAACTCCACGTCTGTGTACCCCCATGTTCATTGCAACACTACACACAATAGCAAAAAGATGGTGACAGCCTAAATGCCCATCAATGGAAGAATGGATAAGCAAACATTACTACATACACACAATGGAATACTACGCAATGCTGAAGAATGATGATGAATCTGTAAAATGTCTCGTCACATGGATGAACCTGTAGGTTGTTATGATGAATGAAATCAGTCAATTACAATGAAATCACTATTGTGAAAAGCCAAGAAAGGGTTTTCTTGCTAACAGAAACATTCTTTGATGATTACCAGGGGTGGGCAGGGAATGAGAAGAATTCACTGGCTAGAAGGTGGATGCGTGTTAGCTCAGGTGCTCTGTTGACAGGGAAGGCAATATACTAAAATAACAATAATAATAAACAATCCTGAAGAATGTGCTCCTTAGAAGACCAAAGGACAACATTTGCCCCAAACCAAAGACATGAAGGCAGGGAGGGAGAGGGATCCTGGATGGATAGAAACGGAAAACCCAGGAAGGAAATGGGGAGAGGGTGTGATACATTGTTGAAATGGCAACGCATATCATGGAACAATTTTGTATGAATTATTGGTAGGAAAATAAATTTAAATGTGTAAACTTCCACCTGAAGCATAATAAAATGTAAAAACAAAACAAAACAAAAACAAAAAAACCCCAAACCAAACTAGTTTCCTGTGGAGTTGATTTTGACTCGTGACAACTCCATGTGTGTCAGAGTAGAATTCTCTTCCACGGGGTTTTTAAAGACATGTTTTTCAGAAGTAGATTGCCAGACCTTTCTTCTAAGGTGCCTCTGGTAGACTCGAACCACTAACCTTTCAGTTAGCAGCCTAGTGCTTAGCAGTTTGTGCCACCGTGAGATGCCTAATGTGGTACTTGTTTTTGTTGATGTAAGGTACCATCAAGTCATTTCCAACTCAAAGCAACTCTGTAAATCTTTACTGGAACAGAAAGTCTCACTTTCCCCCCTCAGAGCAGCTGGTGGGTTTAAACTGCTGATCTCACTATTAGCAGTCCAGTGCTTATCCTACAGTGAACACTCCAATGTGGTTCTTACCACCTTTTAACTCCATGGCAGTTTGGAGTTTCTGGAAAAACAAAAGGTTTCCTTCAGGAAGAAGCCAAATGCCTTTTTGACATTCTTGGTCCTGCTAGTGCTTGGGGAGGTTCCTATGGGCACTATGGGTGGGGAGACACATGAGGTCTGGGCAGTGATGTTGTTAGCCTATGTGCCCTTTGTTGTTCTCTTGGTGGTGGACCCCACATAAGTCCACCCAGGTGACTGCAGAAATCAAGAAAAGCAGACTTTCTCTGGCCAGAAGACCTTTCACGTCCCCCAGAGCTGTTTGCTCCCCTCTCAGCTCCCTTGCTGTCTTTCTCTTACTCCAGGCTGTGGGCCTGAGATTCTTGTTGACAGGCTGCTGATTTCTTTCTCCATTCTAGCCTCGGGCAGGGTGGGCGCAGGAGCTGGAGCCCCTCTTTGTCCTACCCCTGGTCATCACCATGGTCATGCTTATTCCTGGTGGTGTGGGGTGAAGTGGGTCACGCTTTTCATTTTCTGACCCTTGAAGCCAGAATCCACAGATTCTCCATCCTGGAGCCCTCCCCTTCTCCCATGAATGGAGGTTGTCTTCCCTTGGGTGGCTGACTGAAGCATTGGCCTGGGCTGGATGTGGGTTTGAAATCTCCAGTCTTCTACTTACAGCAGGAGACTTCCAGTACCTGATTCTTTACTTTTTAAAACTCTCCATCCTGTTTTACCCCATCAAGTCTGTGACCTATTTTTGCCTGTACTTTTGTTCTCTAGGCAAATACAAGCTCTGTGGGTTAATCAGATAAACCCACTCTCTTAATCATTTTCCTATTAATCGGTCACAGCTCCCAGGTGGCAAACCCACAGAATGCCCTTGTGTTCAGCAGACTCTTGGGTTTGGGCTGGTGGAGGAGATTTCTTAGACAGGTCAGCCAGCCAATATCTCTTCACTCGGTGTGGGTGAAGCCATCTCTTAAGTTGCCTTATCATTCAACACTGATTGACAGATACTTTGTATCGCCTCTGCAGCAACCCCCACCCCCAAAAAACAAAACAAATAAAAAACAGGAATGGGAGAAAGGATATGGGAAAAATTAAAAACATACCAACAATTTGGTTAAACTACTTGAGCGTCTAGTTGTTAATGCTGGTGAGGATTCAGTTCTGTCATATCTTTGCACAAATGCTATGAAGGTCTGGTGTTATACTTTAGAAAAATTGGTCATTGAAGACCCTACGGAGCACAGTTCCACTCAGACGTACATGAGATTGCCATGAGTTGGGATAGACGAGATGGGAACTGGTTTGTTTTAGGTTTCATCACCTCTTCAGGACTTTGTTATCATCCATCTCTAAGGGTCTTGGATAACTAAAAAAAAGTTGGCTACTAAAATTTGAGCACTACCTTTTAACCTTTATCCATGTGTTTATTTTAATATCTTAATAGTTGTTTGGAGGCCTGGTTTGGCACTGTAGGATAAGCACTGGCCCTTAACCACAAGGTTGGTAGTTCAAATCCACCAGTCAGTCCTTGGAAACTCTGGTCAGGATTGCTGTGAGTTGGAACTGACTCAATGGCACTTAACAACAACAATGCTTATTTAAAGTCCTAGTGTGATGCTGTAGGATCAGTACAGAACTGCCAAAGGTTGTCAGTTCAAACCTACTACTCGGTCTTTGGAAATGCTATACAAGGTTGCTATGAGTCAGAACTGATTCGACAGCACTGAGCAATAGTGGTTTATATTGTGGTCACTTAACTAGGAACATGAAATGGTGTCAAAATCATGAATTGACAATGGAGAATGTAGTCATATTGGTGGAGAACCCTATGTTGTTAGCTGCCATTGTGTTGATTCAGACTCATGGTGAACCTGTGTGTGCAGAGTAGAGCTGTACTCTATAAGGTTTTCAAGCATGTGATCCTTTGAAAGCAGATCACCAGGTCTCCTGGTGAGGCATCTCTGGGAGGGTTTGGAATGCCAACCTTTCTACTTGTCGTCAAGCGCTTGACTGTGTGGCCCACTCAGCCACTGCCATTTATATCTGTTTATCTGTACATGAATATGGGGAGTGTTGTGGCTCCACAGGTAAACACTGGACTGCGAACCACAAGGTTGGTGGTTTGAGCTCACCAGCCATTCTGAGGCAGAAAGATAAGGCTTTCTGTTCCCACTAAAGATTTAAAGCCTTGGAAACCCGATATAGTGTTGCTCTGACTCCATGGTACTTAACAACAACAGTATTATGTATACATTAGAGGGGACAGCAAGAAGTTCATGGAAAAATTGAATAAAAAGAGAATAGAATTGTTTTCACAAACATTGAAGCCCCCTCATCTATGTATGTTGTTGTTAAGTGCTGTCAAGTCAGTTCTGACTCATAGTGACCCTGTATAGAGTTTCCCAGGAGCAGCTGATAGGTTTGAATTCCCAACCTTGGCAGTTAGTAGTCCAGTTCTGATCATACAGCACTACACCAGGACTCCAATCTGTGTATTTCTTTGTGTATATTTGTGGTGTGACGCTGTGGGGTAATGCACTGACAGCAAGATCAGTGGTTCAGATTCACCAGCTGCTCCTGGGCTTTTAAAAATCTTTACGGGAGCAGAAAGCCTCGTCTTTCTTCCATGGAACAACTTACAGGCTTGAACCGCCAACCTTGTGGTTTGCGGTCTAGTGCTTATTCTATGGAGCCAATGTGTTGCGCGCACACACACACAGGCACACACAGGCCGATCTCAGAGATACTGTGGGTTCAGTTCCAGACCACGGCAATACAGCGAGTGCCACGATGAAGCATTTCACGTGGATGTTTTGGTTTACCAGAGCACATAAAAGTGATGTTTATTCTGTACTGTAGTCTAGTAAGTGTACAGTAGCATTATGAAATCATTTCCCAGTTTGAAATACTGTGAAAAATATCAATGTGTGACACAGAAACATGAAGTAAACGCATGCTGTTGGAAAAATTCCATCTATAGACTTGCTCAACACAGGGTTGCCACAAACCTTCAATTTGTGAAAATCACAGTATCTGTGAAGTACACTAAAAGATGTATATCTGTATATATATGTTGTTGTTGTTGTTAAGTGCCGTCGAGTCGGATCCGACCCATAGCGACCCTGTACAGGGTTTCCGAGGCTGTAAATCTTTACGGGAGCAGAATGCCTCATCTTTCTCCCGCGGAGCGGCTGGTAGTTTCGAACTGCTGGCCTTAAGGTTCGCAGCCCGATTCATAACCACTACGCTATATATAATATATAATTTGTATGTTTATATATACATGTATATATGTGTGTGGTAGTGGTGGTAGTTGTGGGCTGTCCAGTTGGTTCCGACTCAAAGCTTGTATAGGGTTTCTGAGGCTGTAAATTTTTACAGGAGCAGAAAGTCTTATCTTTTTCCCATGGAGCAACTGGTAGATTTGAACTGCTAACCTTGTGGTTAGCAGCTCAGCTTGTAATCCACTATGCTACTGGAGCTTATTATATATGGGTATGTTGTTGTTTTTGTTGTTAGGTGACATCAAGTCAGTACCGACTCATAGCGACCTTATGCACAGTAGAATGAAACACTGCCCGATCCTGGGCCAATCGATATGTATATATTTTTGTTGTTAAGTGCTGTCAAGTTGGTTTCTACCCATATCCAACCTGTACAGGGTTTCTGAGGAGTGGCTGGGTGAGTTTGAATTGCTGACTTTGAGTTTCAAACCAACCTTGTCATTGAGTTCTTATCTTATAGTGTCACACCAGGACTCAGTGTTGATATTAGGGAGCTTCAAAAGTTTATGGAAAGTGGAATGAAAAGAGAATGGAAATTTTTCTCAAAGTTTTTAAAGCCCTCTTGTACCTATATACATAACTAGGGACATACATAGGGACACTTGGATTCCTGGTCTGGTGCTGTGGGATAAGCATTGGACTGCTAACCACAAGGTTGGTGGATCAAACCCACCTGCTGCTCCTCTGAAACCCTATTCAGGGTCATTATGAATTGGAACACACGCTATAACACTTAATAACAACAACAATAGGATCACCTGTAAGTGTTGGAATCCTGGTGTGGCGCTGTAGGTAAAGCACTGAACTGATAACTGTAGGATTAGTAGTTCAAACCCACCAGCCCCTCCACAGAAATGCTATACTGGGTCTCTGTGAGTCAGAACTGAGTGGCTCTTTGGAAACCCTATACAGGGTCGCTATGGGTTGGAACCAACTCGATGGCACTTAACAACAACAACAGCAATAGCAGTAGCTAGTGTTGTAAGACAAGTTTAAATTATGTGCTGGCAGTTAAGAGTACAAGGTTTCTATCCAATGAAATCTCTATTTTGTTGTAACTAGGAAACAACTCTTGCTAAGGAAACCACAGTACTTTTGAATGATTTCTACTAGAGTGTTTTTGCAAATGCTTTTCCCTCGCTGGTCTGACCTGTTTGTCAGGTATGATGCAAACTTGTGACCAGTTCATGGTACTTATGGCTGTCCTCATAAAGAAGCAACTTTGTTTTTGCCATTGAATAATCAAATGTTTGTTGGGAAACAAAATGCTTTGTCCTGTTACTAGACATTTTAACATGCAGAGGGCATTGGTTCAGACTCACAGTGACCCTCCATAGGATTCCAAGAGAGTAAAGCTTTACAAGAGCAGCAGAAAGCCTCATCTTTCTTCCGAGGAGCAGCTAGTGGGTTTGAACTGCTGACTTCATAGTTACAGCTCAGTGTTTATCCTCCAGCACTATCAGTGCTCCTGGTGGTCCGCATATTCTTGCTAAATAAAGATTCTTTAAGGACTGGGCCTCCCTGAGTATGTTTTATAGGGTCTCATTGAGACTCAGAGAAAACAGACTCAGGGTGTTCTTTGGGTATTTTACCAATATCTGTTGTTTTGGAAGTACCCAATACGAAGTATTTTAACTTGGGGCAATAATGTTTGGAAAGCATTAGTAGTTCACCAAAACATACAGCCAGTTCAGGCTTCAATTTCAAGGAGAAAAAGACAGTGTTTGAAGAATTTCTTACAAGTGCTGTTGTTTCACATTCATATACTGGAGTAGGGGTAATGGTGGTGTGCCAGAGTCCTTTCATACTCATAGCCACCATGTGTAGGGTTTCCGAGGCTGTAAATCTTTACAGGACCAGAAAGCCTCATCTTTCTCCTGCCAAGTAACTGGTAAATTCCAACCGCTGACCTTGGGGTAGCCACCCAGCTCATAACCATTACACTACCAGGGGTCCTTATATACTAGACTAGTGGAAACAACATTAGCAAAGGAAAAAATGTAAGACGTTTGATTAATTATCTTGTTTTGTTGTTGTTGTTATATGCCATCCAGTTGGTTCTGACCCATAGCAACCCTGTATAGGATTTCCGAGGAGCAGCTGGTGAGCTTGAACTGCTGACCTTGTAGTTCAAACCAACCTTGCAGGCCAGTGCATTAACCCACAGTGCCTTTGAGTCAGAGAAAATGAATGTTGTTAATTGTACACAGAGGTGATGTAATTTCTCTATAATTCTAGCAATTGGCTTATAGTGTATGTGGGCAGAAAGAGACACCACTTCACAGACATTTAGGAAAAGCTTTGCAGGACCAGGAATAATGCGTTCACCTTGTACCACCCAGCCACTCCAGGCAGCAGGTGTGTAAGTTATTCCTTAACCTTTTCAAAAGTCTCTACTTCAGACCCATCAATCCATTTATTACCACATTGTAAAATTACATGCTCTATGTAACAGTACCCCAAAGGTTGTAAAATGATGCAAAGATGATTAGTTTGAGAGGAACTCTGCTAAAGGAATTCTGATTGTTTGCCTTTACCCTGTTTTTTTTTTTTTAAAGTATAAAGAGACTTCAAAAAGTTCATGGAAAAATAGAATGACAAGATGTTGGAATTTCCCCACAAACTTGAAACCCTCTCATAACACAAACTCTGTTCTCTGAGTGATTTACATCTGCAGTTTGGCTTCTTCACATGCATGGCTTTGCTGACCCTTACAATCCCTGTGATGTATGGACAGGACAGGCACCCAGAGCCACAAGAAGCCAGAGGATGGTCATGTGGCTGAAAGTGGAGGGACAGAGGCTTGACCCTAGGTCTCTCAAATGATTCCCTGACCATGTTCCTTGCATTGACCTGCTGCTTTGCATTTTAGGCAGTTTCATATTATCTTCAGCCCTTTTCTTGATATGTGATTAGAGACACCAGTGCAAGCCTTCTGGTTTGAAAAGTCTGAGAAGTCCTGCCAAGACATTTAAATAAATGTTTTCTCTAAGTGAGGTTTCACTAGGCTTCAAAGGACAATGTTCCGGCTGAATTCTGGTGTGGTTCACAGATTGCCTGAGGAGGGAAAGTAAATCAACCAAGGAAAATGGATTTCTTTCTTAAAGAGCTGACTGTGTTCAGCAAGGACCCAGGTTGCTGATTCCAGGAAGTGGAACCTGAGCTTTCAGACTTCTCTCTGAGGCTTCCTTCTTGACAGGGCTTCTAGATTTAGGCTTTGAATTTTTGAGTTGGGAAATCACTGAAACCTATGGCTCTTAACTAATTGCAATTACACATACTGGTCTCCTGACTTTAGGAGCTGCCTAAAAGGAATGGAGGAGCTCTAGGCTCGAGGTTTCCAGTCCTCTCCAAACCCTTGCTTAGAGACTTGGTCCTTATCTGGAAAGATGAGCCTGGTAAGATTTCTGTGCCAGGTAACAGTGTGCTCTTGAGTATTTGAAGGTGGACCATTAGTGCTCTACACAGCACTGTGTCTGGCCTACAGAAGGAGATTCCAAGTCATTTGTTGACTGAAGAAAGCAGCTAAAAGGGTATTCCTTTGGTATTGTCTCAGGAAAAAAGAATAAAAGGCAGTTAATAGAATGTGAAAGCTTATAGGAAGTAAAGAAGTTGCAAAAGTACACTGTATGTCATTTTAGAGAGTGTTTTGAAGAGGGCTTTGAGTCTGTGGTTGATGTGAATCAGGAATGGCACCATTGTGAGTGTTCTTGACTAGGGCTGCCTCTGTGTGAATTCTACTTGCAGCCCTCACCCAGGGCCCTGAGCCTGGGACTGCTCTGAGCTGTGAGCATCCAGGCTGGCAATAAGGTGGTGGTGGTGTGAGCTGATGTACTGATGCAGAGGTACTTTGTGGAACAGTGTGTGTGGCTTCTCTGTTTCAGGTGCTTGTTTTGGTCATTTGAGGACTAGGGCAAGATGCTGTTGTTTCCCAATGCAGCATGTTGTTGATAAACCTTGTTGATGGAGTGAATGAAGATGCAGGTGAATGCTTTGTCAAGGGTGCTCTAGAGATTGTTCAATCACTGGGTTCTTTGGATCATTCACATAGTGGGTATATGGACAAGGCCTGGTAGGTGACTATTGAAAACTCTTCTAGCCCCGTGTGCAGTTCATCAGTAGGCTCCCTCCTAGTGCATAAGGTATGGGCTCTGGATGCCACTTAGGGATGAATGGATGGATGAGTGGAAGGAGCTCAGGAATCTAGCTCTGAGGATTTTGTCAGAAAACAGAGCTAGTGGCATTATGAATCATGCTAGTCTCCCTGCTGTGATGACCTTTCTAAGACAGAGTAGAACTGCTCCTCAGGGTTTCCGATACTGTCTTCTGTAGGTAAACAAACTGCCCATCTTTGTCCTTGGAGTGGGACGTGGGTTCAAACCATTAACCTTTCAGTAAGGAGCTGAGACATAAGCATTACAGCACTAGGGCTTTTCTTTAGGCTGGGGACAACGGACAAATCCTGGTGTCATGTGGGAGCTTCTTAGAGTGTTGTGCTGTAGCCAAGTGCTTCAGACCCCATCAGCTGCTATTATGGACATTTGCTCTGTGCAAGGCACTTAAAAGTTTACTGTATCCTCCCAATAACTGTATTATCCTTTCTTTACAGAAGACGAAAGTGAGATTCAGAGAATTTGGTAGCTCACCAGGGGACACAGCTAAATGGCAGAGATGGGATTCAAACCCATATCCAACTAGCTGTTAAACAGAACAATCCAGATTGTTCATAATAGAAAATTTGCTTTAACATTTTTTTGTCCTTTTATAAAAGTAGAAAGGAAATTTTGGCTAAGTAAGTAATGCATGCCTGTCCTACCAGGTAATGAGCAAAGAACTCTGCCGATGTTCTTTTCTTTAGTCTTCACTTCTGAGTGCAAATCACTGTTACCACTTAATAGATGAGGAAACTAAGGCATTCAGTGGTCTGGTCACGAAGGAATGTCCACTGGGGAGAAGACCTGCGCTCCATACCCACGTCTGCTTGGTGTGTTCAACCCCTGTGCTTTGTCACGTCCTGCTTGGAGCTCTGCTGGAGCCCTTTATACACATGACTCTGGGATGATGAAGTAGCACAGGCTCTAGAATCAGACCCGCTCTTGAGATGCTGTGTGACCCTAGACAACTGACCTCACCTCTCTGAACCTCAGCAAGCTCAGTTATCAAAAATAGGTTACTACATTGTTTTGAGGGTTAAATAAATGCAATTTATGCCGAACCTAATTAAAAATAAAAATAAACCAATATTACCTATTGCTTTGTACACGGAGATGAAAAAGGGCAGAAGAGTATGTGTGTGTTTTAGAATCAGTCAAACTGGGCTGCAAATACTAGCCCAGTCTCCATGTGTCTGTGAATAGTTGTTCAACCCATTTTTGATCTGTCTGCTTATTTATGAAGAAGCTCAAGTGATGTCATGGCTAAGTGCTAGTCAGGTCGGTGGTTTGAGCCCACCAACTGCTTCATGGGAGAAAGCTGTGGCAGTCTTCTTCTGTAAAGACTAGAACTGTGGAAACTTTATGGGGGCCAGTTTTACTCTGTACTACTAGGACTCCTGGTGTGGCGCGCTGTAGGATAAGCACTGGACTGCGAACCACAAACTTGGTTGTTCAAACCTACCAGCTACTCCTAGGAAACCCTATACAGGGTGGCTATGAGTCAGAACCGACTCAACTGCACTAAACAACAACAACATAGCGTCACTATGAGTCAGAATCCACTTGACAGCATCAGGCTGGTTTATTTATAATCGGAGGTCCCAGGGCCAGTGTATGTACAGTCCCAGCACAGTGCCCAGAACATGCTAAGCCCTTAAAATGGTGGCGAATGTCATTACTGAGAAGCTTTGTGTTCCGTGTCATTACAGGTTGTTAGAGCAAAAATCAAAATGTGGTTTTCCCCCTGGTTCTCAAAGGAACCAGATCTAGTCGTAGACACAGACTTGACTTAGACCCTGTCCTTATTCAGTGCTGGATCATAGCATCGAATATTAAATGGTGGCAATAAGTTGTGAAACTCTTAAATATGAAACCCAAGTAATAACTCAGCTAATGAGTTTAAAGTATGTTCTAGCTGTTCGTCTTTTCTGAGTGAGAGATTTGAAACTGGCAGTCAGGAGACTCCCATTACTGTTTCATTTGATTTTATAAAATGAAGTTGTCAGCTCAAGGCCTGAAGGGTCATCTGAGCCCATGGTCTCTGCTTAGTGAGTGGTATTAAGCTCATTTTTATGATTCACATCTCTTCAAGTATCCTGTTGTTGGTACATTTTAGGATGTGCCTGTTTTAGCAAACACCAAATAGTTGTCCCATTTTCTGAAATACTCTTTCTTCACTAAATTTCAGTGGGTTTTGTGACAGTGGAGGAAGGTGCCCCATGAACCATTCTGTGTGCTTCCAAATCAGGGAGGGTTGATGTGAAGACTAATGCTCTGGAGCATGTGGGCTCAAGCATTAAACCAGCCACTGAATGAGTGAAAGGAAATGAAAACACCATCAAATAACACCAAGTGTTAGTTGAATTTGTAGTCATTTAAAGTTGAAAAATTGCTTGAATTTACAACAATGACCCAAAAATCTTCTTATGTACAATCAAGTACCTCATAGGATTTGGTTCCTTTGTTTGGAGGTTGAGGGTCGTGGTTTCGTAGGATGTGCCAGTTAATTGTTCTGATAATGGGTTTAGCACTTCTGTTCTACTTCCTGACTCATTGCACAGCATTAGGGCCTTAAAAGCTTGCAAGTGGACATCCAAGACACAATAATTGGTCTCCACTCACCTGCAGCAACAGAAAGAGAATCAAGAATCGGAGGAGGCAATGGGATATGTGGGTGATTACTTCCATGAGACCAGAAAAACTGAATGATTCCTGTAGATCATTACTGAATATCTTGACTACAGATTCTACAGAAGCCTCCTAAACAAAAGGGGGAAAATACAGAACAGAATTTCAAATTCTTATGGAATCCAGTCTTTCTGAAACCATGGAGGCTGGATGAAGCCCTGAAGCTATTGCTGTTAGATACTTTTGAAACTTTATACCAAAAACATCTTTAAAGACCATAGCTTTAGGTATGGATTGCATCTTAATGTAAAGAAAACAAAAATCTTCACCACTGGAGCAATAAATAGCATTGTGATGAATGCAGAAAAGATACTTGGACCCACCATCAACAGTCATGGGAGCAGCAGTCAATAAATCATACAATGTTTGCATTAGGAAAATCTGTTGCACAAGAACGTTTTTAAAGTGTTCAAGAGCAAAGATGTCAGTTTGAGGACTAAAGTGCACCTAACCCAAGCCATGATATTTTCAGTAGCCTCATATGCATGTGAAAGTTGGACAATGAATAAGGAAGACCATGGAAGAATTGATGCATTTGAGTTATAGAGTTGGAGAAGAATATTAAAAGTACCATGGATTGCTAGAAGAACAAACATATTTGTGTTGGAAGAAGTACAACCAGAATGCTCTTTAGAAGCCAAGATGGTCATACTTCATCATTTTCTTTTACATTGTACTCACATACTTAAGACATATTATCAGGAGGGACCAGTCCTTGGAGAAGGACATCATGCTTGGTAAAGTGGAGGGTCAGTGAAAAAGAGGAAGACCTCCAATGAGATGAATTGGCACAGTGGCATAGCAGCAATTGTGAGCATGGTATGTGACTGGGCTGTATTTTGTTCTGTTGTACATCGGGTAGCTATGGATTGGAACCAACTTGAAGGGGTTTCACCTAACAACAACAACAGTAAAAAATATCTGCTTTAAGCATTATGCTCTTTTAAGTTATATGTATGTGGGATCAAATTTGGTAACAGCAACATGAAAAATTAGATAGTGAGTTTGTGTTAAATGAAGAAGAACAACTCAGGCAAGAAGGGTGGGAATGGTTTCATAATGTAAATAATGTAATCATTGTCACTGACTTGCACATGTACAAGTGTAAAGTGGAATATGTTTTTACTTGTGTATTCTCAGGAACAATAAAAAAAACTCAAGTGTATTATCAAAAAGAAAAACCATTGTCTAAGCACTTAAAAAAATAAAATTCTGTTTCAGTTGACTTATAAAATGCTCACACTGTTCAAATCACACCTAAAACACAATCTGTGAATTTGTTTTGGTAATCTTTGATCATATATGTAGTAGGAATTTTGTCACAGGTGATTCATTACCTGGAGAGTGTATTTCATGACTTGTTAGGCCCAGGATACCTTAAAAAAAAGCTTTCCCCTCACAGAGGACTAGAGTGTAGAGTGAAGCATCCAGCGGATAAGAAGAAGAGGGTATATGGACAAGAACACCCACACTTGCAGATAATACCCACTTGACCTGGCTTCAGTGACTGGATGATTAGAGCTCAACTAGAAGAAGAAAGAAGAGGAAAAAAAGAGTAATCTGATACAATTTGATGAACTTGACCCACACCTATGGGTGCAATAGCTCAAAAGAGGGAACAAATCTTTACAGCAAGGATCATTCCCACCTCCTCCATACACAGAGAGGACAGGGATGGGCAACTTGGATGTAGGCTACCCAAATGGGGGGCGAAGGGGGGCTTACAAAGGCAAGAAGTGACCTTTATGTTCTCTTAAAAGGTGGAGTTTGGCCTGTGGCAGCAGGGTATGAGTGGCTCCAGGACTACTGTCAGCCTGTCTCAATGGGCACAGCTATCTGGAAGGTCTCTCTTCAAGATTCCACTGTCTTCCACCAAAGAAAGTCCATAGTATACAGCAACGACTCAGTTGCCCTTGGCAATTCCACACTGGGAGAGCTTTGTGAAGTTCCTTTTCTAAGTTTCTAATGGACTGGTCACTGTTTTTATGGAAACCCTATACAGGGTCGCTATGGGTCAGAACCAACTCGACAGCACTTCACAACAACAACAACAACAACAGTAAAGTATGAATGGCTCAGTGGCACTCTCTGTTGCTTCCTGGTGGCCTCTGAGGCCTTGGTGCCATTGTCTGATGAAGAAGAGAAGTGCCCAGTTAACCCTCACCAGCCCTGAGGCCCATGCCCTCTGCCCAGGCTGCGCTGAGTCACCAGCTCTCTGCAGAAAGACGAATGGAGGGAGTCTAAAGGGACAGCTTTTAAAAAAATTTTATTTATTTTTCTTTTGATAAATACTGCAAGAGACCTATCCACATCTCCTTTCATCAGCCCTGCCCAGACAGGTTGGATAGTACTCAGTGGAGAGTCTACCTTCCTCCCCTCCCTCTGGATCTAGGCTCCCTCTTGAAAGCTTGTAAGCCAGTCACTTCTATTGGGCTTAGCATGCCACTAATGAGCAGGGTAGGAAATCACTGACCTGGGCTTTGGGGACAGACTCTTGATGTCATTCTACATGAGGCTGTGTCTCAAATCCAATAACAAATGTTTAAAATGCAACAGTTTTTTATAATGGTCTTTTGATGTATCTTTAGTTTTCTTAAACAAATGGCTTGAGAGTCAAAAATGAACTGTGTTGGCAGAGGTCCTGCACAGGCTTTGGGACCCAGACGCCAATGGAGGGTGTTGATTCCTCCTCAGGTGTGTCCTAATTGACGGGAGAGGCAAGGTGATGGAGAGAAGTGGAGCAACATTGTCAGGAGGGAGCAGTCGCTGGAGAAGGATATCATGTTTGGTAAGGTGGAGGGTCAGAGAAAAAGAGGAAGACCTCCAATGAGATGGATTGGCCAAGTGGCAGCATCAGTCTACTTAAGCATGGCAACAGTAGTGAGGTTGGCCCAGGATCGGGCAGTGTTTTGTTCTGCTGTGCATAAGGTCACTATAAGTCGGTACCGACTCGATGGCACCTAACAACAACAATAAGCTCCATAAGTATAGGTCAAGTTCATCAAATTGTAGCAAGTTACCCTCCTTTCCTTTACCAAACATTTTTTATTTTGTTTAATATTCTATTTGAGTTCTGATTATCAAGCCATTGAGGTTAGGTCAAGTAAGTACTATTTGCAAGTTTGGGTGTTCTAGTGCATCTCCCCTCACTTCATATCATCTGGATGCTTCACTCTCAGCTCTAGCCCTCTGTGGTTATGTCCTTGTCCATGGGCTGCGGTGTCCCCAGGTTTCATCACACTTTGGACCAACCAGCCCTTCCTGTTCTCTCTCTCTTCTCCAGGTCAACAGGAGTCTATGGAAAATGGTTGAACTCAGCCCATTTCTTCATTGCTGCCTTTTCCCCCTTACACTCACCAGCAGACCAATGTGGTCACCAGAAAGCTTACATGCCTGCTCATGTGTCCTTTGAGTTTCAGTATTAGAGGGGGGTTTGTCCTGAAGGGACTTGATTGCTTGCCTTGATGGCTTCCCTGTGAACAACTTGCTTTTTCCTGTAGTAGCCAATCATACTGCCATTTTTATTTTGTTGTTTTCCTGATGATCTTTCTTTGAAGATGTATCTTTTGTCACTCTAGCTGTTCCAGGATGCTCTGCTTGTCCTTTTCAGTGGGAATGTCCCACCTCAGAAAGTTGTGGATGGGGCTCCTCCTTATTTCTTAATGAAATACATAGTCACTGTTTATTGTCTTTCTGGAATATTTCTTTTTTCCTTTTTTAGAAGTTAAATAACCTTCATTTTACGGTATGTTATAGCCACAAAAGGTTACATTTATTCTACTATTTCTATTTTTTAAAATCAAGATAAATAGTAATAAAAAAAGTTTTATAGTTAAGTTAGCCATTCCATAATCAAGCTATTTTAGGACTATCAGGTGCAAAGGAGAAAACAACATGAAATGATGCACATAGTTCAGTTCCTATAAAGCTATGCTGTGATTTTCCTTTTTAAAAAAAAAAAAAAATCTATGAAAAAAGTTATGATAAGGGATGAACAAGAAACTGAAAATCTAGCTAGTGCTCACAGGTGGAGACTTCCATTTCTCTTTCGCTAATTTTTCCATCTGATTCACTCTACTTCCGGTCAGTAGCCTGGAGAGGCTGCCATTTCTACTCCCTAAAGCACAGATAAACTCCCTGC
>NW_006408533.1:17778312-17823997 GCF_000296735.1 Chrysochloris asiatica
TTTCTTGAAAGATTTCAATTTTCATTCCATCAATTCCTGGTGCCTTGTTCTTTGCCAATTCCTTCAATGCACCTTGGACTTCCTCCTTCTATATCATTGGCTCTTGATCGTATGCCTCTTCTTGAAACAATTAAACATTAATCATTGTTGTTCTTCAAGGTAGCATAATATTCCATTGTGTGTATGTACCACAGGGAGTATTGATTTTTAAAAGCATGTGCACTATACATGTAGACCCTAGGGTGTTGTTGCCTGGATTTTCCTTTTTCGCTTATGCAGCTGTACCTTAAGAGAACCCTTATGTCCCGCTTCTCCTGTTTCCAGAAAGAGCAGAGAATCCCACAAGGCTACCCAGGAAGAAACTTGTCTTCTCTTCCTGCTCCCCTTCATGCCCGCTCCAGATAACTTAGCCCCTCCCTCTTTTCTGAGAGTCCTGTTCTGAGGGTCTTCTGGGTCATTTACTTGGCCCTGGATGAGCAGCCTGCTCTATGGTGGGGCCAGTGATCTGCTGGGACCCCATCTGGCTGTAGATACACTTACCAAGCCTTGGGAGGGTAGTGGATTACGCATTTCGCTGCTTTCTACAAGGTCAGCAGTTTGAATCCACCAGCCCCTCCATAGGAGAAAAGAAGACTTTCTGCTCCCTAAAGATATGCAGCCTTAGAAACTGAGTCAGTACTGACTCGGTGGCACAGAACAACAACAACAGTAGCATGAAGCCATTACAGCTGTCCGTTTCCAGATTTTCCCATCACCCTTAGCAGAAGCTTAGTGCTCCCAAAGCAGTGGCTCCTTCTTCTCCTCTCCATTCCCACCACTGGTACTGCTTGACATATCTTTTCCTCATGGGGCTCTGAAATCTAGATGGAAACACCACAGTGTTATTTATTTACTGGCTACTAATGCACTGGACCACAAGGTTGGTTTGAACCACGAGGTCAGTGGTTCAAACTCACCAGCTGCTTCTCAGAAACCCTATATAGATAGGGTCACTATGTGTTGGAACTGACTAGACGGCACTTAACAACAATAATAAGCCCCACAGAGCACTTTAGCATTCTAGCGTTCTCTTAAAAGATGGAGTTTCATGTATTACCCGGCATTGGAGGACTTTAAAAGAAAAAAAGCCTAGTTTAATAGAAAAGGCAATCTGTATAAAATATAGCGTCTTCCAGAAGTGTTGGTATGCTGCATTTAAAAAATATGTTTCAAAATGGTTATGAATTTTGTAAAGTCTGAGGAGTGAGGTCAGGATCTCTGAATCTGAATACATCCCTTGGCAAGATAAATTCATTTGTAGTTGGAAACAGTTTATGAATTGCTTATATTGGAATTGTGTGTCATTTTGAGTTCTTCTGTGTGTTTTAGATCTCAATATTGGTAAATTATAAACATTTAGGCTGTTTTCATCTTCTATATATCTAATTGGACTCCTGGTGTGGCGATGTAGTATCAACAATAGAATATGAAACCACGAGGTCAAACACACCTAGGAAACCCTATATAGGATCTTTGTAAGTTAGAATTGACTCAACCAACAAGAAGCCCCACAAATAGGTTCTTGCAAACATGGCGGAGGAGTTGGGGATGTAGACATGTTATCACTAGCCTTGCCCATGGACATATGGAGCTTACTTTCCAAGCAGCTTAGAGAGATGAGCTGTCTATACAGATAAAAGGGACGGTGTGTCCAAAGCGAAGATGGCCAGCAGCTGCTCCCTCCCTTTTTCCCTCCACAGTGGTTCCAGCTTGGAGCAGTGCGGCTGTCCTCAGCTAAATTAAACCTGGAGGTGTCCTGAGCTTTGTTCTTTTGAGGGCTGGAGTAGTCAAGGCTAAAGATAGGGAGTGAGTCTAAAATAAAATGTGAGACTATGTTTGAAGTGTGTAACTTGATGCTACCTTTGCCTTAACCCCCCCCCCCACCAAAGTGTATTTGAGGTAATCTGTAACAAAATATTTGCCATTTCAACATTAAAAAAAATTATTGTTGTGTTGAAACTAGAACCATCATTCACCAGCTCCACTCCCACACTTAAAATTTCATGACATTGATTACATTTTTCATGTTGTGCCACCATGATTGCTATTCTTTGTTCCAATATTTCCCCGTCATTCTCTTAAACTCAACGCCCTCCCCAATAAAACTTTTCCTTTTCACCTGCCTCCTGTTCCTGATAGTCTTGAATCATTTCTGGTTTCTGTGTGTTTGCTTGCTTCAGGTAGGTGAGATCATACTCATGTGTCCGTATCAGACTGACATCTTTCACTCAGCTTATCCATGTTATGGTACTTCAGCAGTTTTCACATGTATATTCAGTGACATTGATGGTGTTCATCGTGGTGTGTAACCGTCACACTGTCCATTTCCAGATCTCCCCATTACTTTTACTAGAAGCTCAGTGGCCCCTAAAGAACAACTCCCTTGTCCACCTTCCCTCCCACCTGTGGTAACCACTAATGAAAGCTGGTCTTTATACATTTGCCTATTCCTGGTGTGGCACTGTAGGATTAACCCTGGACTGCGAACCACAAAGTTGGCAGTACAAACCCACCAGCCGCTCTTTGGAAACCCTTTATAGGGTTGCTATGAGTTGGAACCGACTCTATGGCACTTAACAACAACAACAGCATTCTAGATATTTTATATAAGTGTGATCGTAGAGTATTTGTCCTTTTGTGACTGGCTTAATTCACTACATGATGCTGTTTTCAGGGTTCATCCATGTTTCTACATGTATGTATGATGTCTTCTGGATTCATCCATGTTGTAGCATATATTCAGGATTCGGATGCTTATTCTATGCTTGCTGATCTATCAGAGAAAATTGGGCTTCATGCCAGGGATGGGCTCCTACTCCGACATGGGCAATAGTCTTATGCAGACTTCTTTTTGTTTTGATTTTCTGGAACACATTCTGCACATTGATATTTTTGATAAAGACTTTGTTGAATCAACTGAAGAAAGCACCATAAGACATCACAGTCTGATCTTTGTGGCTTGGTGTATCAAGATGTGAGGAAGAGATTTTTATTTTTTAATGTGAATTGAGTAAAGATCATCAGTTTTACATTCATCCAAATCATGTACTTCATTTTACCTCAATGATTGTAATCCTCTCACTGTAACGACATGTACCCTACTTCCTCCCTGTGGTTCGGATTTCTATTCCCCGTACTTTCTCAACCCGTCTGAACTTTTTCTTTGGGTATATGTTGTCCCTTTGATCTCGAATAATTGACCACTCAGTGGTGTGTGTACCTTACTAGTGTTGTTGTTCCCATATACTTATCTATTGCTTGGCTGAAAACTGAGCCATGAGGGTTAAGTTTTGTTCCAGACCACAGGGTGACCAAGAGACATCATCTCAGGGTTCTATCAGTCACTATCTCATCAAATCCGGGGTGTTGTTTTTTATCTACAAGTTTTGTTTCGTTCTACAATTTTTCCATTCTATCTAGAACCTTCTAATGTGATTCCTTTTAGTGCAGTTGGTAGTGTTAGCTGGACACCATATTAGTTCTTCTGGTCTCAGGATTGTGGAGGCTGATGTTCATGTGGTTTTCATTAGTCTACTGGAATGATTGTTTCCAAGCATCTTCAAATTTCATCACTCTTCTTTCCTCCAGACAGTATTTACTAAATAGAGACCAATAGTTGCACCTTACATGGCTTCTCAAAATCTTTTAAGAGCCCAGTTGCTACTCAGCAAAGCAGGATGCAGACCATTGGCTTCATGGACTATGTTTTGTCAATTGACCATGGTGTCCCCTGAGACGATGGTCCTGAGCCCCCAAGTACAGCAACATATTCTCTCAAGGTGTTTGGTAATGTCTAAGAAATTTGATGCTATAGGATCAGCACTGGGCCACAAGGTTGGTTTGAACCTCAAGGTTGGAGGTTCAAGTCTACTGGCTGCTCCTATATAGGGTCTATACAGGGTCTCTATGAGTCAGAACTGACTCGATGGCACTTACCAACAACAACAAAGATGTGTTCATAACCTTGCCCCCTATATGCTTCATGACATTCCTGGATATATTTGCAGCAAAGGTAAATACTCATGTCAAAATATCCCCTGCATATTTGTGGGTATATTCATACTCTCCCTCCTATACCTGTTCAACCCAAGTGTCTATCTGTGCCTCTACTCATCGATCACTATTGTTGCAGGACTGTGTATATAACAGTATTTATTTATCTCTGTTGCCTTTAACCCTTGCAGAGAGATAGTTTTGAGATGAAAATATTTGCAGAAAACTTGCTTTAAGAAAGCTTTCTATTTAAGTGACTAGGTTAACAGAAGACGTAGGTTTACTACATGATGCTGGTTCTATTATATCTGGTGTGATTTTCCACATCTTGGAAATAGGAAGTTATTAAACTAATAAACTCTGGGATGTAGAGTAATCATGTAATAGAAATTTGTGGAAGGACTGAATGAAACTGGGATCACGTGTATCAGTGATGTACAGTTTGGAATAAAGCCAATTTGGAAAGGTCACAGGTTCACCTGTATGGTGACTTACCTTTCTTTCCTGTTGCCCATAAATAACCACCAGCATCTATTTGCCAGAGGCTGTATGCCTTGGGCAAATAGGAATTGGAATTAGAGGTTCCAAGAACTCAAATTTCAGTTAACTTTAGTCAAGTTTCCATGGTTTTTGTTGAAGCACCTTTTCATTGGGGCATGCTGGGTCATATGATGCTTTGCTGTCATCACTGTGAACCTAAAGTTTGCCAAAAGTCGTCTTTTCCATGGACTAGGATTCATGGATAGAGAGATCATGGAGGGTACTTAATGCTTGGAGAGGAAGAGGTTAAGGAACATGTAGAGAGAGGCTATTTTGCCCAAGTGAGGCCCTGTTCTAGGGTGTGGGTCTCTGTAACCTGAACGGGTACTTGAGGATACCTCGGTGGTGTCTTGGCATCTAGATTGGATGCTAAGCTCTTCTTACAGGTTGGAGAAGGCTTCGTCCAGGAAGTGCTGTTCACAGAGGTAGGAGGGTCCCTTAGAGGATGTTGTGGACAATGGAAAATTGAGGGAATTAGAGTATAGGCAAATTCAAGGTCTCAGCCACAAGGGAGTATCCTAGGGGGCGGTATGCCCTGCATCTTATGAAGGTCCTCAGAAACCTATGCTTTTCAGCCTGACATACCCAGCTTGAGCCTTGACTCTGCCAATCGGTAGGTGTGTGGCCTTGGGTAGATCATGAAACTTCCCCAGTTTCAGATACTCTTTGTGAAGGGGAGTAGTCAATGGTGCGTGTCTCACAGACTGGTTAAAAGGATTGGGTAGGATGACCACATACTTCCTGCCCCTCCATCTTCACTCCTCTGGCAGGCTGCTGGGAGTGTTCCAGACAGGCCACGTGGTCCCGTACCTTTGTGTTTGTACCCGCCCTTGACTTTGACTCCTCTTCAGACTTTGGGGCTCTGCACAGATATCGTGCCCCAACCCAGACAAATAGATATGTGGTCACTATGTCCCCACATATAAGATAGGGCATGCTAAACACTTGTCATAGTCCCCTGTTGATGGTGTGCTTACAAAATGTGAGTCTTGTATGAGAAGATAGACTTTGAAGCTAGTCAGCCTGGTCCACACCCTGGCTCCACCATTTACAGGTTGTGTAATCTTCCTGCCTCTCTCTTCTCACCTGCATAATGAAACAATCATAGGGATGTTGCGAGGTTAAATGATTTAATTCATCTCAGGTGTTTAGAACAGAGTCCAGCACACACTAAGCACTATGCATGGGGTAGTTAATATCAGCTTCCCAAGCACACTGTATATGTTGGGTTGCTAAACGCAAGGTCAGCAGTTCAAATCTACCAGCCACCCCAGAAAGATGAGACTTTCTGTTCCCATAAAGATTTACTGCACACTGTACCACCGCCAGCTCCCTGTAAAGCACATGGCAAATTTTCATGGATCAATATGGTTAAAAGGGGCAGCAGAGTTTGGGCTTATGATGAGAGCCAAGGTGAAATATCAGACCATGGAGTCATCTTCCTTTTCTCCCTCAGGTCCTCTCCTATTTCCTGCAATGCTGATAGATGTAGCAGTCAAAGCTGAACACAGTTTTCTAAAACAGCTTCTGAGCCACAGACAAAGAACTGCTTTCTGCCCTCCCAGGCTCTGATCCTCAAGCCAGACTGATTCCACCCCTTTCCTAGGGACATGGCTAAGTGGAACAGGGGCCAAGCTTTACTGACACCAACCATGATGCATCTCTTGTGTCCCCTTTGTCTGGCACCAAATTTGTACCTCATCCTGGAGCACCATGTTTTTCCTTTGGCCACTATAAAGGGTAATTTTAAGAATTGCCTTTCTTTTTTTTTTTTTTAATTAAGCTTTCATAATAAATATAATTACTGACACACAGTCTTTTAGTACTTACATATAATTTGCCAGTTAAGATAATAGGCAGAAAAAGACCCTTGGAAAGTGTCATGGATGAAAAGCCTGCTTGGGATACTGGTGAATGAAGTGCTTTGCCAACTGCAAACAACATACATCAAGTCTGTCCACAATATGCTTGTGCTATAAGAGGTCTGAAGATATTCATGACCTTTGAGAATGAAAGATTAAAATTAGTAGGCAGAAGAGCCTGCAGCCAAGCCCCAGTAGTTTGCAATGTGGTCATTCTGGAGTGTCTGCCACACTGGACACATGCTTCTGGGCTGTCTACAGAGCAGAGGCTGTGCTGCTTAATTTTAGTTAAGTCATTAAATGTAATGCCAATAGCATTCATGCTGGATCTGGATTTAACAGCTAATGCAATGTTTCCTGTCACTTTAAAATTTTTTATTTTATACTTTGTTGTTGAGAATACACATAGTAAAACTTACACCAATTTAGTTGCTTCAACAGGTACAATTCAGTGACTTTGATTCTATTCTTCAGGTTGTGCAGCCATTCTTACCCTCCTTTTCTGAGTTGTTCCTCTTCTATGAATATGAACTTACTACCCCCTAAACTTCCTACTTAAGCTTTCAAGTTGTCGTGGTCTCTTTGATCCTATATAAATGTTTTTGCTGTTAAGGGCCATTGAGTCAGTTCCAACTCATAGCTACCCTGTATAGGGTTTCCGAGGAATGGCTTGTGAGTTTGAACTGCCAAACTGATTTTGTGGTCCAGTGCTTTATCCTACAGTGCCACCCATATAGATAGGTCTTCCAAAAACCAAAGTCACTACTACTGATCAATTCTGACTCACAGCGACCCTGTGTAGGGTTTCTGAGGTAACAAATCTTTACAGGAGCAGAAAACTTCATCTTTCTCCCTCAGAGCCACTGTTGGGTTTGAACCACTAACCTTGTGGTTAGTAGTCCAGTGCTTATCCTACAGCACCACCAGGGCTCTATAGTTAGCTTTTAAAAGACCCATCTTAATGTTCAAGGCAGACACTTTTTACTAGATAAGCTAAACTACCGTAGTTTGGTTTTTAAGAAGCTTTCAGGGGATATTTTGTGTTTAATGTTTCAAGATTTTCTGAGGGAAGTAGTTCTAGGAGTTTACCCCACATTCCTGGCTCCAGAAGTTTGAAGTCCATGAAAGTTTAGAAATTTATTCATTTTCTTCTGTAGAATCTTTGATCAAAATGCTCAGTGATGGTACCTGGGCACCATCCAGTTCTTGTCTCATGGTTGTTGTTGTTATGTGCCATGGTGTCGATTCCGACTCATAGCGACCCTGTACAGGGTTCTGAGGCTGTAAATCTTTACAGGAGCAGAAACCTCATCTTTCTTCCGTGGAACAGCTGGTAGTTTCTAACTACTAACCTTGCGGTTCACAGCCCGATTCATAACCACTACGCTACCAGAGCTCCTTTGTCTCATGGTAGAGTTATTTTTGTTAGGTGCCATCGAGTTGGTACCGACTCATAGCGACCCTGTGCACAACAGAACGAAACACTGCCTGATCTTGGGCCAACCTAGACAATGGGTAAGGATTCCAGTTTCCCCACGGGCTCACCAATGTGTGTTATTTTCCATTTTTGTTTGGTTTAATCTTAGCCATCCTTGTTGTCAGGTGCCATCGAGTGGGAACCGACTCATAGCGACCCTATGCACAGCAGAACGAAACAATGTTTGATCCTGGGCCAACCTCACTACCGCTGCCACACCTGAGTCCATCAATGATGCCAACTGGCTGATCCATCTCGTTGGGGGTCTTCCTCTTTTTCTCTGACTCTCCACCCTACCCAGCATGACATCCTTCTCCAGCGATTGTTTCCTCCGGACAATATGTCCAAAGTAGGAGAGACGAAGCTTAGCCATCCTGGCCTCCAAGGAGCACTCTGGCTGCACTTCTTCCAAAACAGATCTATTGGTTCTTTTGGCAGTCCATGGCACTTTTAGTATTCTCCTCCAACACCACAACTCAAAGGCGTCAATTCTTCTACGCTCTTCCTTATTCACTGTCCAGCTTTCGCATCCATATGAGGCTATTGAAAACACAATGGCCTGGCGTGAAGTGGTATTTCCCTGTGGTTTTGGTTTGCATCTATCTCTGAAAGCTAAAAACATTGAACAGTTTTTCATGTGTTTGGTGACCATTTGAATGTCCTCTTTGGTGAAATGTCTATCCCTTTGCCCATTTTATGATTGAGTTATTTTTGTCTTAGATATATTTTGATTATTAGATTTTTGTCAAATACAGGGTTTCTGAAGATGCTCTTCCAATCGGTAGCTTGTCTTTTGACTTTTTTGGGTCACCTCTTTTGATGAACAAAAGTTTAAAATTTTTATGAGGTTCCATTTATTTATTTTGCTGTTTGTGATTTTGTTATCAGGTAATCTATCATTAAAAGTAACATTAGACAGCATTGCCTGCGCATTTTCTTTTAAGAATGTTAAGGTTTTAATTTGCATATTTAGGTTCTTAACCAGTTTTGAATTTGTTTTTGTGTATGATGTGAAGCATGGGTCCTGTTTCATTTTTCTGCATGTGGAAATCCACTTTTTCCAACATTGATTGAAGAGACTCTTCTGTCCCTATCAAATGGCCTCACATCCTTGTCAAAAAAACCAGTGCCCATAGATGTTTGGTTTATTTCTGAATTCTCAATTCTATTCCATTGATCTATGTGTTTGTTGTTATATCAATACCAGACTGTTTTAATTCGGTAGCTGTAAAATAGGTTTTAAAATCAAGAAGTGTGAGTCTTTCTACTGTGTTCTTCACTTTTAACATTATTTTAGCTCTTCAGGGCCTCTTGTCATTCATAAAAAGTTGAGGATTGGTTTTTCCATTTCTGCAAAGCTGGCTGTTGGAATTTGATTGGGATTGCATCAGATCTATAGATCACTTTTGGTAGTGTTAACATGGTAATATTAAGTCTTCCCATCCATGAACATGGAATATCTTTTCATTTATGTAAGTTGTCTTTAATCTCTTTAAACAGTGTTCATAAGTTTCATTGTGTAAGTCCTTCACATCAGCATTTTATTCTTAGATGCTATTGTATTTAGAATTGTTTCTCTAATACCTCTCTAAGATTTATCATTGCTGGTGTACTCAACTGATTTTAGTTTGCTGACCTTGTACCCTAAAATGTTGCCAAATTTCTCTATTAGCTCTAAATATTTTCTCAAGGACTTTTTGAAAATTTCTATATACAGAATCATATCATCTACAAATAGAGATAATTTTACTGCTTCTTTTCCAGTCTTGTGGTTGCTGTTATTGTTAAGTGCCATCAAATCTGTTCCTACTCATAGCAGCCCTAAATAAGGTTACTAAGGAGCGATTAAAACTGCCAACCTCGAGGTCCAGTGTGTTGTCCTGCAGTGCAACACCATATATTTTATTTTTTATCTTGTCTTATTGCTCTGCCTGGAACTTCTGAAACAATATTGAATAGAAATGATGAGAGGAGATACCCTTGTCTTATTCTTGATTTCAAGGCGAAAGCTCTCAGTCTTTCATCATTAAATATAATGTTGCTTATTGGCTGAGACCCAGTGTGGTGCTGAAGGATAAGCACTGGACCATCAGATCTCCACCAGCTGCTCCTTAGAAACCCTATACAGAGTTGCCATGAGTTGGAACCAACTCAGTGGCACTTAACAACAACAATAACAAGTCATATTGAGGATTTTCCCTTCTACTCTAATCTTCTTTAGCGTCTTCATCAATAAAGGGTATTGGATTTTATCAAATGCATTTTCTGTATCCATAGAGATGATTATGTGGTTCATTTTCTTTGTTCAGTTGATGAGGTCTGTTATGTTTATTGATTTTCCACTGTTGAACCATTGCTACATTTCCAGCTCTACTCCTTTTAAAAAAACTTTTTATTGTGACTTAGGTGAAGATTTACTGAGCAGATCAGTTTACCATTCAACAATTCATATACTTTTTTTTCATCTCATTTATTGCAAGCCCCACAATGTAACATCACTTTTTCTACTTCCTCCCTGTGGTTCCTGCATCAATGCCTCCTCCTTTCCTAGCCCTTCTGAATTTTGTCCATAGGTAAATGCCTTCTTTTAAAAAATATTAAATGGCGGCTTATTCTAAGATGTGCATACATCAGTGGCGTTCCCTAGCTAGACCTGTCTAGTGTTTGGCTGAAGATTGAGCTGAAGGTGAGTTAATTTGTAGACCTGAGGGTGATTGAAGGCCATGGTCTTGGGGGGTTCCACCAGTCTCTATTTGACCTGTAAGTCTGGTCTTTTTTATGATTTTGAGTTTTGCTCCACATTTTTCTCCCATTATAACTAGGATCTTCTAGTGTGATCCCTTTCAGAGCAGTTGGGAGTGGTAGCCAGGGTCCATCACTTCTGTTAAAGGGCTCTTCTAGGTCTTTTGGGTATTTTTTCTTTCTTTGTTTTGTTTCCTCTAGAGCAGGATTTCTCAACGTCAACACTCTTGATATTTCAGGCTGGATAATGCTGTGTTGTGGGGGCTATTGTTTGTGTTGTAGGATGTTTAGCAGTATCCTTGGTCTCTACCCCCTAGATGCCTGTAGTAGTAAGCCCTTCTCCTCAATTGTAACAGGCTAACATGGGGGCCACTATTCTAGTAATGCCCTTTGTTGTTGTTGTTAAGTGTCTTCACGTAGGTTCCAACTCATAACAACCCTGTATAGAGTTTCCCAGGAGCAGCTGGTGAGCGTGAACTGCCGACCTTGTGGTTCAAATTGATTTTGCAGTACAGGGCATTGACCCACAGTGCCACACCAGGACTTTGTAAATCCCTAGTTGTTATTGTTAAGTGCTGTTGAGTCAGTTCTGACCCATAGCAACCCTGTATAGGGTTTCTGAGGAGCAGCTGGTTGACACCTTGTGTTCCAAGCAAATTCAATTTACCTGAACAGAAGATTAAGGCAGGAAGTGCTGGTTAGTATGTGTGTGTATGTCTGTGTGTATGTGTGTATGTGATGGGGTGGTGGCTGGGGAAGGAACTTGGGGTGGGTGAGACAGAGTTGAGAAATGCCAGGCTAAACATGAAATGTCTGGGGTTTCTTATCTGTCAACTGGGTAGGATGCTATCTGTCTCATAGGTTTTTTGTTAGATTCATTAGGTTCAAGCAAGATATTATCAGTTTAAGTGCTGGATGCCCATGAAGGTTATAATTTTTAAGGTTTTTACGGGGACAGTTTTGACAAACAGGTAATAGGATTTTTATTTTATTGAAAATAAGGGGTCATCAAAATCCAGTTTTGATGAGGGGAGTAGTATGGGAGTATATTTAAGGAAAATTATTCTAGAAATGGAGGCGGTGGTGGTTCCATGGTAGATTGGTCCTCCCATGCAGGAGACTTAGATTAGATTGTATTTCGTGTGCAGCCACCACCTGTCTGTCGGTGGATGCTTGCTTGCCACTGTAATTCTAAACAGGTTTCCCAGAGCTTTCAGACTAAAGGATCTACTCAGAAATCAGCTCATGAAAAATCTATGGATCACAGAGTTCTGAGCCGCCACTTATCAGGGGATGGCACAGGTCTGGACAGTGTTCCATTCCAATGTGCATGGGGTTGTCATGACATGGGGCTGACTCAATGGCAGCTCATAGCAACACCATTCTGGAAATGGTATGTAGGATGAATTGGATGGGAAGGAGTCAGAGGAAGGAGTGAGAGGTTGGGGTAGGGTAAAGGAGTCTTCTCCATGACTCAGAGGGGTTTCCAGTGGTGGGGAGGGGCTCCAGGGTGGCATTTGAAAAACAAGGTTGGAGGAAGCATGTCTGCTTCTTTCTGAAACTAATCTTTATCCGGACTTTTAGAATAACTGCTTCTGGGTGTTTCTTTGTGGCCTTTATTACCTAGCTGTGCATCCCTAGAAGAAAATAGGTTAGTATTGGCCAATACAATTTTTGTTGTTATTATAGAAGCTGTATTAATATTTGCCAAAAATTGGAAGCATCCAAGGTATCCCTCAATAGGAGGATGAATAAACTGTGGTGCATCTGTATGATGGAATGATGGAGCATTAGTCAATGATAATGCATCAGGCTACAAAAAGACAAGGAGGAGGAACCTTAAGTGCATATTACTAAATAAAAGAAGCTAGTCAGGAAAAATTACATACTGCGTGATTCTAACTATATAGCATTCTTGAAAAGGCTTTGTTGCTGTTATTGAGTACCGTGAGTCCATTCAAACTTACTGTTGTTATTGTTAGGTGCCGTCAAGTCAGTACCAACTCCTCGTAGCAACCTTAATGCACAACAAAACAAAATACTGTTTGGTCCTGCACCAACCTCACAATTGTTACACTTGAGCCCATTGATGCTGCCTCTGTGCCAGTCCATCTCTTTGGGGATCTTCCTCTTTTTCTCTGAGCCTCTGATTTACCAAACATGATATCCTTCTCCAGTGACTGGTCCCTCTTGATAACATGTCTGAAGTATGAGAGACAAAGTCTGGTCATCCTGGCTTCCAAGGAGCACTCTGGCTGACTTCTTCCAACACAGACTGATTTGCTCTTTTGGCAGTCTACTATATATTCTCAGTATTCTCCTCCAATACCATAACTCAAATGCATCAATTCTATGATCTTCCATACTCACTGTCCAACTTTTGCATGCATATAACATTATTGAAAATACCATGGCTTGGGTCAGGGTCATCTTAGTCCTCAATCTGACATCTTTGCTCTTGAACACTTTAAAGAGGTCTTGTGCAGCAGATTTGCCTAATGCTATATACTGTGTTTGATTTCTTGACTCATAGTAACCTTGTATAGGGTTTCTGAGGTGTGACTGATGGGTTTGAACTGCTGGCCTTGTGTTTAACAGTCCAGTGCTTGTCCTACAGTGACACACCAGGACTCCAGTAAAAGGCTGTAGAGTTATTTAAGAAAAGAAAAAATAAGCATTGCCAGGTATTAGGGAGGGGAATTTGTGAATAGGGGGGTCATAGGTATAGGGCTTTCCCACCCATTTTTCCCCCTTATAATTCATCTACTGAAGAATCTGAGGCATTTGATCTGTAGCATGTCTAGATGCAGTTTAATAGTGACCTAGCCCTGGTATGGCACTATAGGATAAGCACTAGATCACAAGGTCATTTGAATCACAAGGCTGGTGGTTCCAACTCACCAGTGGTCCTTTGGAAAACCCTATACAGGTTTACTATGAGTCAGAACTGACTTGATGGCACTTAACAGCAACAAGTCCTTCATGAGTTTTTGAAAATTGTCAGTTGGTTCCAGAGGGTTGATTTAACTAACATTTGATCTCTTTGGAAGGCTTGAGGGACTATATGTTCTTTCAACAGGGACATCTGAAACCTGGTAGCATATCTTTCTGTGTTGTCAGCAGCTTGCTGATACCCAGTTTCTAGGTTCCTGATTTCACTGTGATATTCTAATCCTATTTTTTAAAAGTGTATTAGTTGGAATATTTTAATAAAGAGAGGCCACTGTGTGTCTCTTTATCCATTGATTAGCCAGGTTTGCAGTTTATACAGGGAAGACAGAATAAAGACTTGATTTCTTCCCCTTGTAAAATTAGTTTTCAAGATGAAGAATTGCTTCCAAGTCTTTGTTGTAAACTTATGGGTCTAGTGTGTTTGATGATTTTCAGTCAGTTGTACTATCATTGTATTTGAAGCTTGAATGGTTGCATCTTTGATTCGTAGAACCCATTCCAGGTGGCATCTGAGTCCATGATGGTCTTGACAGATCCCTCTTAATGGAATAACATGTTCCATGTTGTCTCATACATTTCTTCCCTCAGCCTTGGAATCAGCTAGTTCTTCAGAATGTCCTGATTTTTGTTTGTGAAAAATTCTGATACTTGATGTTACAGGTAAAAGATACAGATGTGATATGGAAAAAAGTTACATAAAATCTTATAGGGCTGAACTTCAATTTGAAGTAGTAGTATGTACTCATATTTTACCTTAGATTAATAAAGACCATGAGTACTGTGGATGCTCATTGATACTTGGCTATTATAGTTTCTGACCACGTTTCATGAGTAAAACTGGGAGATAATACTAATAAGTGTAGCATGCTGTACATATGTTTACATATATTGTATTATGTTGTTGTTGTTAAGTGATCCAAATCGGTTACAATTCATAGAAACTTTAGTATAGTATTGAAAGTGTCATGGGCTGCCAAAAGAACTAACAGATTTTTGTTGGAAGAAGTACAGCCAGAGTGCTCCTTGGAGGCCAGGATGACCAAACTTCATTTCTCATACTTAAGACATATTGTCAAGAGGGACCAGTCTCTGGAGAAGGATATCATGTTTGGTAAGGTGGAGGGTCAGAGAAAAAGAGGAAGGCCCCCAGCAAGATGGATTGGCAAAGTGTCAGCATCAATGGGCTCAAGCGTTGCAACAATTGTGAGGTTGGCCCAGGATTGGGCAGTGTTTTGTTCTGTTGTGCATAAGGTTGCTATGAGTTAGTACTGAATCGATGGCAGCTAACAACAATAGTATAGTATATATACTCGTTTTATAGTTTTACATATTTATTGTTCCTTTGCTTTGATTGTCTTGTTTGTGGACTCTCATTATCTGTCAGTTAAATCCTTGACAATCTTTAAATATATTTGAAAGCAATAATTGACTTTCTCTTGAATAATTTTCACTTTTTAATGAAAAAAATCCCATTTAACATTCCATGGCATTTAAAACATTATCTGCTGTGTTTATTTACTCTGTGTTCCTTCTAGTTTAATCTTTCTTTAGTTCTTAATTTTTTTAAAACTTTAAATTCCTGAGTTATCACTTTATTTTTTAGTTTTCGTCTGAGTTATGTTATTTCTTGTCTTGCATCATTTCTCTGAATCTTTTAGTCCATTTTGTAATTGTTGTTGTTGTAAAGTGCCATAAAGTCATTGCTAACTCAGAGTGACCCTGTATAGGATTTCCAAAGAGTGGCTGGTGAATTTGAGCCACAAACTTTGTGGTTCAAAACTGACCATGCAGTCCAGTGCTAATCCTATAGTGCCACAACAGGACTCATTTTGTAATAGTGGTGGTGGTGGTGGTAGTTATGATGTGTTGTGGAATTGGTTCTGACTCATAGCAACCCTGCATAGGGTTTTCCAGGCTATAAATTTTTATGGGAGCAGAAAGCTTTATCTTTCATCTTTCTCCTGTGGAATGGCTTGTAGTTTCGAACTGCTGACCTTGAGGTTAGCAGCCTGACTTGTAACCACAACACTACCAGAGCTCCTTTGTAATTGTAAGTTATAAATTTAATTTAGGGTCGCAGTTCAAGCCTACCAGCTGCATTGTGGAGAAATATGAGGGTTTCTGCACCCATTAAGATTTACAGCCTCAAAAACCCTATGTGGGGTTGCTCTGTGTCAAAATTAACTTGATAGCACCTCGCCACAACAATAAAATTTGATTTGTTCTTAGATGTATTTGTCTGTGGAGTCCTGGTGTGGCACTGTGGGTTAATGCTCTGGACTGCAAAGTTGGAAGGAACTGCAAGGTCAGTGGTTTAAGCTCACCAGCTGCACCTCGGAATCCAGGGTTGCTGTGGGTTGGAACTGACTCTACAGCATTCGGCTCCTTAATCTTATTTCTTACAGCTCTATGGGATTAGACATTGATACTTCTGTTCATTTTTATGTGAAACCAGTTTTCTTGAAATTTCAAAAGGAAACTTGGTTTCCTTACTTCATAAAGTCCACATCTATTATCTTAGGATAGTGTTCAGAAACATGGTTGATGTGTTTTGGGATTTGTGGACTCTGCTTCCACCTCTGACTTTTATTTGGACTCTACTTTGTGTTATTTTTCCTATTCTGATCAAGTTTTATTCTACTTCTAGCTCTTATTTTATAAGGGAGCACTGGGGGTCAAATTATGAGTTCATAGGAATCATACTGCCCCAGATCTTTAGTCTGAATCATGGGCCCATTGACTCACCTGGGATTGAGCATTAATCCTTGTAGTTTCAGCTGCTGAACTTTCCAGTGAATTGTCAACTATTTTTGGTTCTTCAGTTGCCTTGTTGTTTTCACCAGCTTTCCTCTCTGCCGATGACAATACCATGGCTGTTGGTGATTTGTTCCTACCCACTTGTATTCTACTGTTTGAAGAGTTCGTAATCATTCTCTTTTGTGCATTTGTTATTCTATTGTAACTTTTCCCCCCTTTTCTAACTTTGCTATTTGGTTGCCTTCTTTTTTAAAACATGGTTTAAAATGAAAATGATTATATATTCCTGAGTGTTTTTGTGTGCATCCTCCCCCCACACCCCAACCCCCCGCCAAAAAAAAAAAAAAAAGTCAGAGGGAATAGAAGCAAATACTGTTGCATGGAGGGGATTGTAATCATTGCAGTGGAATGGCAAACTAATGTTCTCCCATGTAAACCATCACACAATTAACAATAAAAACTTAAAAAAATTAAAACATGGTTTCAAAAAAACCCCAAAACAAATTCATTTTGTGATCATGTAATTGTAAGAAATAGTATAAAAGAAATAGCATCATCTGTTAGTTGCTCTACTTTGAATGTGAGAGATTAAAAAAGTATGCTGATGAAGCCACTTCTAGTTTCTTAGAATTCTCTCTTCACTGGTGGCCTTTAAAATAATTTCCTTACAATTGTGTTACTTAGAAATAGGCTTACCTGTATATAACAAAAGCCTCAAACCAGTGATGAATGACTTAAAGATATATATTTTTTGATCATGTAAAATATGTCTAGCAAATGCAATCCAGGGCTAGCATGGCAGTTCCAAGGACGTAAGGACCGGATTCTCCCTCTCTCACTGTTCAGTTCGTCTTAGCATGTCACCTCCCAGTCCTGGATGGCTGCTGGAGCTCCCGTCTTGATATTTTCAAGGTAGCAGAGAGGAGGGAGGGCTGAAGAAGGACTTGCCTATCTTTTTAAAAAGACTTTCCAGAAGTTTCCCATAACACTTCTGCTTACATCTGATTGGCTAGAATCTAGATGTGTAGCTGCTAAGGAGTCATGGAAATGAGGTGTTTTTATTTTTATTTTTTTTAAAGCTGTTTTCATGGCCACCCTAAGTAAAGTAGGGTTTCTTTTCTGAGAAAGAAGAAGAGAGCAGACATTGCAGTAGGCAACCCAGAAATGAATGTGTTTTTTTTTTTTTCTGCTAATCACTTGAACACAAACTTGCAGAAAGTGAATAGACATGCAAGAAGTTAAAAGGACATTTTGAGTGTGATTTTAATCTTAACATATTTTTCTTATTAAAGTTATGCTGTTCTGCAAATAAAAACAGTTCAATGCAGTGATTTGAACTTATTTGCACATATCTTGGGATGCTGATGGCATCTCATTGTAGCTCTTTAATCTCTTGGTGATGGGCTCATTGCCCGGGTGGGGGAAACTGATTCTCCTTTCTGCCTTTTCAGCTGTACTTCCTGAGATGTTGTCTTTTAAATGAGCAGTAATACCCAACCAATACATTTGCATTGTGTTAAGTGGGGACTTAAAGAATCCCTCAGTTTCTTATCCTTGTCTGTTTGGTAGGTAACCATTGACTTAGCCTTCAGAACACATGCACCTCATCATGGAGAAGAATGCAAGGGGACATTTCCATTTTCATACTGTGGCTGGGATGTCTACGTGGGTGTTTGGCATTTTCTTGCTTTACTGGAGTCAGAGAATTTGGCAATATTTGAGTCTGATGTTAAGTTGGAAATTTTGGTAATGGACTCACTCTTTTATGAAGTGTGAGCAGCCAATGGTGGTGTTGGGTGCTGGGGCATTGAAAAGGTGTACCTGCTATTTGCCATTACATTTGTGAATTGTTACCTGTATTACCTTTAAATTGAGCAATCATATGCCGTTCTCTATGGATTTATGTCTACTTATTTTTGGACTCTTTTAGATTTTCAGATGGTCCAGGTGATGCTCTGGGTTAAGAGAAGCATCCTTTGAGCATTTTTGTAGTCGTTTCCTCTGCTCTTACCATAACATTGTAATCCTGCTGCAGAGGTGGAGGCATATCTCTTTTAGAAAAAATACAGTGGCAATATAGAGGCTAATGGAAATTACCTTTCTATAAAATCTTCAGAACCATAGGGTACATCTTTTGGATTTCTATTTTTTTAAATGCAAAAAAATGTCTTGTCATTGTTTCAACATTATTTGTTGTTTTTAGAAGGGATAAATTAAACTGATGCTTAACTGGGAGAGATGCTGTGCTCTAACTGCTGTAATTACCCATATCTGATTTTCTCCTAATGAAAGTTGTTGATGGGACTAGTGTCCTGTTTTCATTTTATCAGGGACTGTTTGGTCAGGCCCATTAGTGGCAACAGAAATTAAGTCATTTGTCCAAAAACACTCAGAATATTCAAGAGAAAAGTGATCATTCTCTCCTAAGTAGACACCTTACCTTACTTCTAATGAAACAAGAGGTCGTGGCTGTCAATTTCCCATTAGTCTTGCTGTATTGTTAGTTTTCCTCGTCTCTGTCCTTCTTGCACTCTCCCTTGGCTTATTTAGAATTGTAGATTCTGAAATACATCCCTTCCTAGCTCTATTGAAGCCACAGAACTTTATCCACACTTAGCTTTTCATTTTTTCAAGATTGTTATTGACCGTTTCTTCCTTTAACCACTGTTTCTGGAGAAACAAGAAATGAAGGCATCCAAATACTAGTTTGGATTTCGGTTGCCCTAGGTGCAGTGGTTAAGCACTTGGCTGCTCCATGGGAGAAAACTTGGCAGAAAGCTTCCATAGAAATGAAAGCCCTGGAAACCTTGTGGGCGATTCTACTCTGCCCTGTAGTGTTGCTATGTGTTGGAATTGCATTGATCCCACACAAAACTACAGGTGCTAAGGGTCTTAAGGGGTGTGGTGCACAGGTGGTGGTGGTCTCACCACTGAGTTAGATGGTTTGTTCAGTAATGAGGGTCCAAGTGCTTCAGGAATAGTCCAGGGTGGGTCATGGAGCCCGGAATATGGGGGGGGGCGCTTCACATACTTTATGTTCTCTTTATCCTCTGCTCCACATTCTTATCAAAATAAGGTAACAGTGTGATTATTATTGATAGTAAAGGGGTACAGTGTGTATTTGGTGGTTCCTGAGAGGCTCACATGCCTTGTACTCACCCACCCACACCATAGGAAAAAGGCCTGGTGATCTGCTTCCATAAAGATTACAGCAAGAAAATACCACGGAGCTTAGTTCTCTGTAAGACCTGGGCTGCCGTGAGTTAGAACTGACTCCATGGTAATGAGCGTATTTGTGGGGTCTGTGTGTGTGTATGTGTGTGTGTGTGTGTTAGAGGGAGGGAGGCAAGGGAAGGCTGCAACAGTTGGGGGAAGAACATGTGTGGCATGAGAAAAGGGTTGGGATCTTCTTTGGTCTGATGGAGATCACAACTAGTAAAGAATTCATTCTCTTGTGAGACACTGCGGGCTTTTTGCCATCCAGGATTATTTGTCCAAAGCCTCCTGTCTTCCAGGATTCCAGGAGGATCTGAAGGCCTGTATTTAACACCAAGCAAATGGGAGGGCCTGAACTTCTGGCAGAGAACATACCTATTCTTCAAACAGACCCAATACATTCCTTCATTTTAGTAGTCTAAATAATGGTGATGGAGACGGGGAAAGTGCAGGTCATGTGCATCTTCTTCCCTTGACCTCAGGTTCCCTCTAACCCAGTTTACGTGTCCCGTCTCACCTTGTCTTGTCGAGAGAACGTGTCAGTGCCAGGTTGTGACTCATCCATTTGATGCTGATCCGGTCCACACCAGTCCTCTCCCTGCCAAGCGTCACTTTCCTTAGGATAGGAGGTGTGTCCCTTACCTATAACTACATACACTGTTGGGTTTTCCAGTGTGGACTGACTGCGTATACAAATGGTTAAATTCTCACGTGCTGTGAAAGGTCAGCAGTCTGAACACTGTGGGAGAAAAAACCTGGCAATTTGCTCCCCTAAAGATCCCAACAAAGGAAACCCTATGGGATGCTTCTGCTCTGTCACATGGACTACTAGGAGTTGTAATCAACTCAAAGTCAATGGCACAACAACAAATATAGACTATTGTGTGTGTTTAGTTTCTTGTTGAAGCATCTGGAAGCTGTCCTTTGGATGTCTGTGTCATGAAGGGAAAGGTCCTTCAGCTCCAAGAGATGTGTTGGAGACCCCCTTATAAATAGTCAGTTTCTGGGGACATGGCTGATTCCAGAGCTTCCTTCTTGTCTGGGTGATATCTGGGGAATGATTCCTGGAGGCTGTTTCTCTACCCCAGGCTGCCCTCGGGGCTCAGAACATGTGCTCAGGGGTGCTTCAGGCTCCTCAAGTTCTCTGTTCAGCCTTGGTGACCCTGTGTGGAATGCTTGTCCATGTGGAACCTGTACCACAGGATGCCATGGAGAGGTGCTCTGGAAACTCAGAATTCATTCTCTACAACCAACACCAGGAAGGTGCCCTGGGCTCTCACTCCAGCCTGAGGAGGAACCCAGACAGGGACACAATCAATGGACCATTTTGGGTTTGGAGGCAACAGGCAGCTGATGGCATAATCAGGCCACTCCTGCCTGAGACTAGAGTAAAATTTGACGTGTTTCTTCTAATTATAGAGTTCCTTTAGTCACCTCAAGAAATAATGAAGTGGGCCGTTTCCATAAACTGGTGAGGAAGAGGGTATAAGAAGCAGTCCCCAGCTGCCCACATTGATTGATTGATTCTCAGTTGTCAATGCGTCTTTCAGTGACTCGTAGTGTACTTCTCGCACTCTGGCTCTAAACTGTAGGGTTTATGGGCAGTTTGAATTAATTCTCAAGGTTTATTTTTGTACATTTATAGAGCTGTGGAAAAAATAAACTGTAAATTAAACACACTTTTGAATCAATGATTTTTTTTTTTTGCTGCAAAAAGAAGCTTTATTGTTTCCATTTGGTCCAGGCTTGGGAGAGGGCCTCCCAAGGTGGTTAAGATACAAGATACTGCCTTGTGGCTAGAGGGAGCTGTTCAGGCAGAAGTCTGAGGATGGCTCGGGAAGGTAGAGCAGACCTCACAGGTGGCTGGATTCGGGAGGCTCCTAGTCATTGTGCTTAAGGGTGAGTCTCTCAAAGACATACTTGTCCAGCCCAACTTGGGGGCTGACCAGCCAGTGGAAGTTGGTCAGGTGGTCACCCATCTTTTTGAGGAGTTTCACCTCCGCCTCTAGGAAATGGTTCTTCAGAAAGTCACAGAGATGGGGGTTCTGTGTGAGTAGAACCCACAGTACACAGATCCAGAAGGGCCTGGTTCAGGTTCTTCGCCAGGGCCTGGGTTGCTTTTGTATTGCCCAGGGTCCTACCTCACTCATCTTGAGATGGTGTCTGCATGTCCTGGAAGAGCATGTGGCCACTGTGCTCGGTGTGCCATTTCAAAAGACGCTCAGTCCCTTCTTGCTTCTCCTCCAACAGTTCTAGGAACAAGTGTCCCATGTCTTCCTAGACCACATTGTTGGGATTGAGATAGAAATCCAGAGAGACGCAGGTATAGGAAGCCCACACATACAGGCTGACCAAGTGGTTGATGCCTGTCTCTGCTTTGGCAGAATAATTCTGATAGATCTTGGGGCTCTTGGTTGGTTGGGGATTTGGAGCTCACTGCAAAAAAGGTAGAATTAATTGATCCTGGAAACAGTATGGCCAAGAATATGGTCCTGCCTGCTACGCCTGGAGAGGAAGTTGGAGAGTGGTCTGAGGCTGGAGTTACAGTCCCCGAGTCTGTTCCTTCCAAACACTGTTAAGAGACAAATCCATAGGATCACTAGGTGACCTTCATAAATGAAAATTTTATGTGCTAGAAGTATTTAGTAGTTAAAGTTAGACTTTAAAAGCAATTATACAATGAAAAAAGTAGTTACTCCCATAAATTGTTACCTTTTTGTGAAGAAAAAAAATAGGGAAAGGGGATGAAGTAGAAGCCATTTGCCTGTCCTCTCTTCTAAATGTGCAGGACAATTTGCAGAAAAATCGAGTTAGATTCTGTCCTCCACCTACCCCAACTCTTTTTTTTTTTTTTTTTTAATGTTTTATTGTGAATTATGTGATAGTTTACATGGGAGAACATTAGCATTACATTCATCCTATCATATATCGTTTCATTGCCATGGTTACAATCCCCTCCATGCATCATCAACCAACCAAAGGGTATACCCTGCAAGCCTGCCCCCCCCCCCCCACCCCCCGGTCGTCAGCACACAGCCCTTCTTTCTCTCTGGGTTTAAAGTCCCCAGCTGCTCCATCTCTCCACATCATTGCCTGTGCCTCCTTCTGTGGCATCACTGTTTCTCTGGGTTAGGGTCCCGTACTTCATGTTTCTCCCTTGATGGTCCCAGGGACCTGTGCTCCTGGACTGCAAAGTCAATCACTCCCCTCCTTTTGCTACAAAATGTCTACCTTTACATTTCCAACCCTCATAGTCAGTCCTGATAACAATTATTCACTATTGTACTGCAAGAGACCTATCCCCATCTCCTTTCATCAGTCCTGCCCAGACAGATTGGATACTACTCAGTGGAGATTCTACCTTCCTCTACGCCCTCTGGATCTAGGCTCCTTCTTGAAAGCTTGTAAACCAGTTGCTTCTTGACTTTGTAGGACCCCCACCCCCTTGGCATTTTGGGTAGTCAATGTCCAATTTGCCCATCTCTGTCTATTCTGTGTATGGAGGAGGTGGGAATGATCCTCACTGTAATGATTTGTTCCCTTTTTTGAGCTACTGTATCCATAGGTGTATGTCAAGTTCATCAAATTGTATCAGATTACTCTTTTTTTCCTCTTCTTTCTTCTAGTTGAACTCTGATCATCCAGTCATTGAAGCCAGGTCAAGTGGGTATTATCTGCAAGTGTGGGTGTTCTTGTGCATATGCCCTCTCTTCTTATCAACTGGACTCTTCACTCTCCACTCTAGTCCTCTGTGGCTTAATCACTGACTCTGGGCCCAAGAGTCCCTAGGTCTTGTCACACTGCTGGCCAACCAGGTCTCCACCTGGGTTCACAGGAGTCTATTGAACATTGTAGGTCTTAGCTCATAGCTTCATTGCTGTTTTTCCCTCACTTCCCCTTATCGGTGACAAGCATGGTCACCAATCAGAGTGCATGTCTGCTTGTGTATTCCCACTGAGTTTTAGTCTTAGAAGGAGGTTTGCCCTGAGGGGACCGACCACTTGCCTTGATGTCTCCTGGGCAAGCAACTTGCTTGTTCTTGTAGTAGTCAGTCCAACTGCTGTTATTGTTTTGTATTTTTCCTGTTGGTCTTTCTTTCAAGAAGTATCTTCTGTTCTAGCTGCTCCAGGCTGGTCTGCTTGTCCTTTCAAGTGGAAATTCCCCACCTCTGAAGATTCTGGATGGATTCAGGATTCCACCTATGGTCTTATGTAATGCAGAGGCTTTGCAGGAACCCTCCTTCACTGGGCATGTTGTAGCCTCATTTTAGGTATTCCGATCAGTTATAGGCAGAAGACAGACTTACAAACTTTCTTTGGTGATATTTTTGGCTATTCCTTTCTATCCCCCTCAAGTTACCCCAACTCTTTAGTAGAGATCGCTAGGATCTAGTGCCCCACAGCGTGGTCTCCAAATCAGCAATGTTGGCATCATACATGCAGCAAGACTGTATCCTGGGTAAGGGAGGGGGTAGGATCGGAGGTACTCTTCTCACCCAGGTCTGAGACAAGACCATGAGCACCCTGAGACACGGAGAATAGGTCTAACCTAATGAGATCAGGAAGGTGTCTCTTTTTGGGCTGGAATCCTTGAAAGATTCTCTATAGATAAAAGAAGAGAGGTCCCAGCCAGAAACAGAGTAAGTGGTCAGTAAAGAGGGCCATATAGGTGGTAATGACATTTATCATTGAGAGAGGAGTGCTAAGGGTCAATGACTTCAGTTCCATGTCTCCTATGTGAAGGTATGAGGTTGGCTGGTCTCTTGTTTGGTGGGAGGGCTAGATCATACTTGAATTCTAGAGGTGAGCCACTGAATTAGTAATACTAATACTTTGCCTTAATATTAGTTATGGCAAACTATTAGTCTACTGAGGTTCTTAGGGGATGTGGGTACATGGCCTATCATTGACAAGGATGCCGTAGCCAATCATCCAGAGAGTGTGAAGGAAGGGCTTGAAGAGAACATTGACCTAGGAGGCATGGCCTCCAGGTTCTTACTCTGTGCAACACCTCCTTTGGCTGGGTCATTTCACCTCTCAGCTTTAGTTTCCCTATCTATAAACTTGACCTAGTGACATTCTATTCTTTTTCAGCGTTGGATCAGGTATAATGAGTGAAGTAGGAATGTTCTGAAATAGTGTTGAGAACCTGTGAGGTGAGTGCTTAAGGTGGCCCTGGACTACATGGATGAGGTCGCTGGTATGGGAAATATCACATGGTTGCAGCACATGATGACCACGTTGGCTAAACAAACCTGAATGCCCATTTTGCCAATGTATCGATAATTAGAAATTGGTTTTTCACATTACAGGAGAGTCCTCCCTCTAGTGCAGTGAATTACTTCACCTGGTGCTTCCACGCAGTCTTTGTAACACCTATCAATCAACTTTTCCCCCCTGGATGTGTCTGGGTAAAAGTGGGAGAATATGCTGATTGGATGATATGATTCAGTTGTGAATGATTGTTAACAGGGCTAATTGTGATTGCAAAAACCTGGAAATCTAACGTGGGGCCTGGTCAATTTTGCTAACATGCTGGGTTTCAAATGAGCCATCTCAGAAGCAGATATGGGGGTGGATTTCACTACCATCATGGAAGAAGAGCACTGACTTTGGATCCCAAGGTCTCTGCACATTGAACCTTCTGGACCCTGTGACAGAAACCTGTGACATCAGAGGAGTGGCAGAGGAGCAGCCGCAGCAGAAACAAGAGCCAAAGCCCCAGAGTGATGGGCTTCCCAGCACACAGAGCAAGTAAAGCAGAGTGCCTTTGGACAGAAGGCTCACTTGTGGAATGGAGTGGCTGCAGACACTTCATTGGGGAGTGATTTGCTGACCACAGAGCTAGAGTCACATACATTTGGACTGCGACCCTCAACTATAGCTGAGTAGAGTATCCTTTGGGCATTTATTAGCAGTCCTGAAAGAGCTCTGTAATATTGCTGGAGCAGGGCCGAGGCCAAGGAGCAGAGAGGTCTGCCTGCAGGTATATCTAGAAAGAGATTGTCCTGCCCAAACCTGTACACTGAGCATTTCTCATCCTGTAACCTGTTAGCTAACATTGTAACCTGTTAGCTTCCCTAATAGACCCCGTAATTCTGACTTGTCTCTGTGTTCTATGTGGACATTGCAGTGAATTATTGAACCCAAATGAGAAGTAGAGAGTGCTGTGGGAGGCATGGTTGGTGTCATTTTTACATGAAATGGGCACAAAGAAACCTGGTGTCCAATAATAACCACTCCTCATTACTCTTCCCAGATCCTTGGCAATCATTGATTTATTTTTTATTCCTATGGATTTGCCTATTCTGGACATTTAATATGAATGGAATCAGACAATATGTGGCCTTTTTGTGTCTGTCTTCTTTTATTCCACATAATGTTTTCAAGGTTCATCCATGTAGCATGTATCATAGCTTCATTCCTTCTTATGACTAAATAATATTCTGCGATGTAGATAAACCACATTTGACTTAACCATTTATCAGCTGGAGAACATTTGGGTTGTTTCTACTTTCTGACTATTATGAGTAATGCTGCTGTGAACATTCATGTACAAGTTTTTTTTTTGTGTGTGGATATGTTTTTAGTTTTCTTGTTATGTGCCATGGAGTCGGTTCTGACTCATAGAGACACTGTACAGGGTTTCTGAGGCTGTAAATCTTCACCAGGAGCAGAAAGCCTCATCTTTCTCCTGCAGAACAACTGGTAGTTTCGAATTGCTGACCTTGAGGTTCGCAGCCCAATTTGTAACCACTACGCTACCAGAGCTCCTTAGTTTTCATACATAGTTTTAAATTGCACTGGTCTTTTTTGGCTGGGATGTTTTAAACCTGGTGCTTGTGAAGTTGTGATTGTTTAGTTATAGCTTTGAGAACTGGAGAAACTGGAGAACAGCAGGACAGGAAAGAAGTATCGAGTCAGCTGAACTCAGCTAGGCAGCAAGGAGGCCACCGTAAGTGGGACCTACTCATAGATGAATATGTTCTGAGAACTGCAGAGAACCTGAGTTCTCATCTTGAGCAAAACCTTATATGTGCTTATGGGAAAACATACCCCAGAGAGGGGAGGTGACCTGTCCAGTGGCACACAGCTAGTAGCTGGCAAGAGCAGCTCTAGAATTCTGTTTTCCATTTCTTTGTCAGATGTTCTCTCTCTGACATATTGTTGCTTCTCATTTTGATAGCACACTAGGGTCCCCATTGAGCTGTGTCTTTCCTTTTTGTCTAAAAAGGAAGTGGCTTTGTGCAGAGTGGCATTTTATATCTTCATAATTTTGAGACCCTAACAAATATGTTCGAATTCTTGGAGTATCTAAACTAGAACCACAGTGAATTTCCACCAGCTGAAGAAAACCCAGTGTTTACACATAGCTGCATCTTTTATTTCACATCTGCTGAGGGGTATGGTTGCTGGAGCTTAGCTGTGGCCAGCAGTTGATACAAGTTAGAAACACAAGCTGGCCAGGCTGAATGTAAGCTCTCCTTGGTTAGACTTTGCTAAAGTAATAAAGATAACATGGAATTTTGAGGACAGTTTTGTGGGGAAGAGGGGAGAGTATGATGGTACAGGGTGTGTAGACTTTGGGTTTCTGTTGTTACTCAGTGAAAATTCTTCAAGACTGGAGATGGAGCAGGTCTACCCAACCAGGAGTGCCCTGGGCAAGTTGAGGGGTGCTGGGAGAGTGTCCTTTGATTTCTCTCCTCTTGAGGGGTGATGGTCAGCGTTGGCTCTTCTCTGTAGCATTCCCCACAGCATACCCATGGGAATGAACCTGGGCAGAACACAGTAGGGCATTACTTAGGACAAATCCACAGTAGCACACAAGTGTGCATCTGTGTAGGGAGAAGAATTCTAATTAGTTCCCCAAACCCCAGAATTCTTTCTAGACACTAAACTGTGTCTTTCTATAGTATGAGTGACATGTTTTCTGTTTGTGCCATTTACTGATATCAGAAGTGGCATCAGTCATCACCTCAGGTGCCAGAACTATTTTACAGATACCAACTGGTGTGGCACGGTGGGTTAATGCAAAGTCAGTGTGAACCACAAGGTCAGTGGTTCAAGCTCACCAGCTGCTCCTCAGAAACCCTTTTATTACGAGTCAGAACCAACTTGACGGATTTTAATAATAACAACTCTAAAGGTGGAACTTACCATTATGCAGTTCATCTTTATGATCCAATAGATTGTCCAGTAAGGATTTTTAACCTTTAGTCATCATAACGAACTTTTAGGCTTTAGTGAAAAACACAAAAATACAAAAGATATGAGGTTAGCAGAGTCATTAGAAATCATTGGAATAATTCACATTAGAAATTGTTACAGCACTGAGAGATGTTTCAGCATCCGTCAGTCAAAGGCTCATCAGTGAGGTAACTGCACTGGGGCATCTGGGTAATTTTTTAAGGGAACCAGAGCCTGTACCCATTGCAGACCAATGGAATCAGACTGGAGTGGGATGGGGTGGTCCTAGGTATTTTGATGACCTTTAAATGTCCCCAGGTGATTCTTATGGGCAGCCAGGGCTGAGCTAGCTAACTTGCTCTATGCTCCACATGTGGTAAGTGCTTTACATATGGGATCACATTTCTGTCTCATTAGCAGGTAGTTCTCAATACCTGCTCTAAACAGATGCAGAAAAACTGAGCTCCAGATTAAGTAACTGTATGTACAGTACTGTCTTCTGAAACATTGGACAGTGCTGGTCCTTAACACAGGCACCCTGATTTCCTGGGTTATCCTGCCTCCTCCTGTGCCCATCTGAGGCAAAACTTTGGATCAGCAAACCCTACCGAATTAGGTGCTGGTGCTGTGGATTAATGTGATGGATTGCAAAGTCTGTTTGAACCACACAGGTCGGCAGTTCAAACTCACCGGCTGCTCCTCGGTAACCCTATAAAGGGTCACAGTCCACACCACTTAGCAACAACAACAGCTTGAGTCCTGGTGTGGCGCTATGGCACTGTAGGATAAGCATTTGACCACAAGTCATTGCTTCAAACTAACCAGTTGCTCCGCGTGGAAACGGTATTGAGGGTCACTATGAGTTGGAACCGACTCGACAGCACAGCACTTAGCAACAACAACAATTTGGGGAATTAGTTTCATACCTCTTTGGATGGAGGCAGCAGGCTCTGAGGTCCAATGTTGGTTCATGTTTAGATCTGGCCACTTTAATCTATGTGACCTCTTGAGGCCATCTTCTCTTCCTCTTCTGTAAAATGAGGATTGCAGTGCTGACCTTATAGGGTGAATGGGGATTCAATGGCACCAAGGTGTGAAGGACTTGGCACTGTGCTGGCACATAGAAAAGACCAGGTTGCTGAAGGTTAACAAGAACAGCATCATGCGTGCATGTGGCCCAACCTCCAAAATGTTGTTGTTGTTATGTGCCGTGGAGTTGATTCCGACTCATAGCAACCCTGTACAGGGTTTCCAAGGCTGTAAATCTTTATGGGAGGAGAAAGCCTCATCTTTCTCCCACTGAACAGCTGGTGCAGCTTCTAAAATGTGTGTGCCATGCCTCTGCCGGACAGGTTGGAATGCAAATCTTGATTCAATGGGTTTTGGGTGGGGCTTAACATCTCTGCGTTGCTGACAAGTTTCTAGTGATGGCAAGGCCTGGGTGGGCAACTCCTGGGTTTGTCATGCATCCACCAGAGTGGCTAGCAGTAAGATGATGTGATAAGCACCAGGCTACCCAAGGAGTGGCTGCATGTTCACAATGCTCATGCCGCCCCCATTTCCCAGTCTGAGGGCCATGGTGCTTACTGTTCTGTATGAACTGGAGCTGACATTGCATCTAACTTTCTAGGTTTCATGCTAGAATTTTTCTTCCCTGTCAGTTTTTCTGCTAACCAGTTAGAGTCCTTGGATGGTACAAATGTTAATACTTTTCGGAGCTAAGTGAAAGACTAGAGGTTCGAGTACACTGAGCGACATATCCGAAGAAAGTCTTGGTGATCTACTTCTAAAAATTTAACCATCAAAAACCCTATGGTGCACCATTCAAGTCTGACACACAGGGGGTCAACATGAGTCAAAGTTGATTCAATGGCAACCATTTCTATGTGTGCTTACCAGACTAGTTAGATAGAAGAAATGTAATATCAATTGTATGGCTACACCTTAATGTATTTGGAGTCCTGCTGTGGCATTTGGGATAAAGCACTGAACTGCAAGGTTAGTTTGAACTGCAGGGTCGGCGGTTCGAACTCACCAGCCATTCCTCGGAAACCCTATACAAGCTCGCTGTGAGTTGGAACTGACTTGACAACACTTAACAACAACATCAACTTTAATATAAAACCAGTGGACCAGTAAATGATAATACATCTAATGTTCTTTTCATTTTCTGATTTTGTGGTCAGTACTGTTCATTTCTTAAGGTGCTCTGGTAGCATAGTTGTTCATAGTTGGGTCCCTAAACTGATGGTCAACAGTTTGAAACTACCAGTGGTTCTGCAGGAGAAAGTTGAGGCTTTCTGCTCCTGTAAAGATTTATAGCCTCGGAAACCCTGTGCAGGGTCGCTATGAGTCGGAACTGACTCCATGGCACATAATTAGCACCATTGTTCATTTCTTATTTATGAAACATCAGGTCCAATGAAGTTAAAGAGAAATAGACATGGGCTGGAAGTTCAGGATTCAATTCCCGACTCTACCATTTAGTAGCTGTTTCACTTGACTTCACCAGCCCTCTGTTTGTGCATCTGTGAAATGGGCCTAATAATACCCACACCACTTGGTTGGTAACTAGAAATAATGATGAGTCTCCAGTTCTACCATTTTATCTAATTATATTTTAAGGCAAAAATGTTTTGATTGCAAAAGGGTTTAGTTCCAAGTTCATAACCTATTTTTAAGGCCTCGGAGATGGTCCTGTTTATTGCTGCCTTTGCTTTCTTTGGTGGTGAGGGTGGGGGAGAACCTTTCATCCTGCGAACCAAGTTTATAGACATGAAATGCTTATGATATTTGAAAGTGTAATTAAAAAAAATTTTTTTTTTTTTTTGCGTAGATGATTTGGTAATTGTGTGACATCCTAATGTTCAAGTTCATGAATATGTAAAAACTGAATAAGGACCAATATTTACAAAACTCAGAATGAACAAAGAACACATGCTTCATTAGGTTCCCAAAGAGCCAGCTGTGTGGACATTTTTATATGACTGTGAACATGTCAAAATGGATAACAGATGTGCTTCTTGTCCACATGGAGGAATAAGGCATGTTTGTGGCTGTATGGTTCATGTATACTGGGAATTGCATAATAATTATTTTCCCTTTACTCCCTCTTTGTTGGTTAAATGGAACGGGTCTCTGCTTCTATTTAAAACATGGTATTTCAAGTTGGCCTGTGGTTTCCAGAAGTTGAATCAGCTGTGCAGGGTTGGTTCTAGGCAGTACTAAGTATGTAGTAGTTTTTTGACACTGGCCAGATGGTAAATTCATTTAAGGAGTGAGGACTTAGATAGCCTTTGGTGTGTCCTAAGTTGTTGTAGCCTCGTTATTACTTTAAAACAAGATGGCACCTGTGGGCACTTTGAAAGGCCATGGAAATGTGTCCTAGGTTTTGTGGAATGCTCACTGTGTTGGGTGCATGGTCCCATGTCGTTCTGTCTACAGTATTTAACAGGTATTGCAGCTGCAAATGGAACTGTGGAAATATGGACTGTTATAGAGATACAGAGCTAGGGTCTCTGAGCTGACACCTTGCAAACTCACCTGCTGGGATGCTAATCTCATGATCATCAGTTTGAAACTACCAACTGTTCCATGGGAGAAAGAAGAGGCTTTCTGCTCCCATAAAGATTTACAGCCTTGGAAACCCTGTACAGGGTCGCTGTGAGTCAGAACCGACTCCAAGGCACATAACCAACACTACCACATTATTCTTAGGCCTCTGAGAGCTAACGTTTGAAGGGTTTTCCTTTCAGAGAGTTTCTCTGTGTGTCTGGTAATGCAGCGTTAACCATGAATGGGAGGTGGTGTGTTTCTGTCAGTACCTTCTGGCTCAGGATTAGGAGTGGGCTGGGGGGAGATAGATGCAAATACCTCTTAACTTGATGCTCTAAGAAGGTGCTTTTGGTACTAGCAGAGTTGCCTTTGAAAAGCCGTTTCCTCGAATCTGTTGGTCCTTCTGCTCTTGGACCGCATTAAATTGGTTTGATTGTTTTTTAAACCGGAAATCAGTTGCCTGTTGGATTGAGAGTCTTATCTTTGGGGCACTATCTGGAAATTTTTGAAGTCCTGCTGTGGCACTGTAGGGTAAGCACTAGACTTCTAATCACAAGGCCAGAGGTTCAAACCTACTAGTTTCTCCTTTGAAGCCCTATGCAAGGTCACTATAAGTTGGAACCAACTCCGCAGCACTTAACAACAACATCAGGGAATATTAGGGCCCTGGTATGGCTCTGTAGGAGAGGCAAGGTCAGCAGTTCGAACTCATTAGCCACTCTCAGAAACCCTATACAGAGTGACTATGAGTTGGAACTGAGTAGATGGCACACAACAACAATATCAAGGAATTTTAGAAGCAGTGTAGTGCTATAGGATAAGCACTGGCCTGAAAATTGCAAAGTAGGCAGTTCAAAACCACAGGCTGCTCCTCAGGAGAAAGATGAGTCTTTCTGTTTCTATAAAGATTTAGAGTCTTAGAAACACTGTACAGAGTTATGAGTCAGAATTGACTTGATGGCAGTGAGACTTTTATCAGGGAATTTTCAGTTAATGATGCTGCATATTCTGGCTGTCAATCAAAATGGTCTAGGAACCTCTTTCATGGGCTGGTATAAAGGAGGGAGACATCCTGGGAGCACTCACTGGCTGTAACCAGACCTTGAATGAGTTTTTGATTCTCACTTATTTCACACCACCCACCCACCCATTCTCAATTATTTCATACCACCCCTTCCATCAATCCACCCATCCACCAGTAAACATCTAGTAAACACACATTTCTGGGGCTCTTGAGGATGGAGGCCATGTGTGAATTCAGTGCTTTGCCTCTAGTAGACTCAGGTTCCATTGGTATACAGCATAAGTGCATGTCTGGGTCACATGGTAGTAAGGATAGCCTGCTTTGGTTCCCCCACCCCCCACTCTGCTACCATCTCATCTTCCTCCTTCCCATCTTGCTCCCCTTCCCAACAGCACAAGAAGCATGATCCAGAATCATGGACCTCGTTAAAATGCAAATAACAGGGCAGGCTCATGGGGGCTTTTGTACGGTCATAGAGCTTTCTGTGTAATTTCAATGGGCAGTCAAATGAAAGATTATTACTTTACAAATTTACCTTTTGCTCCAGTCTCCACCAATTCATTGATCATCCCTAACCAACATTCTTCATGCCATTCATGCTTAATGAACTTACTAATGATAGTAGTAACAGCTGATATTTAACAACAACAACACAACGACTCTTTATTATGATATGGGTGGAAGTCTACAAAGCAAATTGGTTTTCCATTCAACAATTCATACAGGTAATGCTTTGTAATATTGATTGCAATCCCTACAATGGATGTCGATGTCCAGCTCTCTTTCCACTTCTTCCCTGTGTTTACCGTTTCTGTTAGTCCTTCTTTCCTATACCTTCCTGCTCTCTGAACTTTATCCCTGGGGAAATGTTGCCCTTTTGAGGATTCTAAGAAGTGTGTACCTCCCTGGTGTTATTGTACATCTTATAGCACTGTCTTTTGTTTGGTTGAAAGTTGAGCCGTTGGGGTGAATTCAGTTCCAGGCTTGGAGGATGTCTAAGGTTCATAGCCTCAGGGGTTCCACCAGTCTCTGTCAGACCAGTAAACTGATGCTTTCTTTAGCAGCTCATATTTAGTTTTTCACTGTTAGGAGCCAAATAGTCATTATTTCAGTCTTAAGCACCCAACAGCCTTGCAAAATAGATGCAGTCATTACCATTTCATAGATGAGAAAACTGAGGCTCAAAGAGATTCATGGACACCAAAGACATAGCATGTAAATGGTTGAGTTAAAATTTGAATTGTGGTTTGTCTTACTGTAAAGCCATATTCTGTATCTTAGGCGAATACACTAAGTTCTACATTGGGCTATGCCAGACACCCTGCATTACCTCATCCATGTAGAGTAGGGTTCAGAGTGTGGTCTCTGGAGCCAGACTGCCTGGCTGTGTTACTACTCACTGGCTGTAACCCTAAACTTAGACTTGTCCTCAGCATCCTGAGCTGTAAAGTGTGAGAATACCATTACTTACCTTGCAGGGTTGTTGTTAAAGGGGGAGAGGGAGAGGAGGATGACCAATGATTGCCAAATATTCTTTTAAGGAACACAATCTTTCCTTCAGGTCCATGGCAATCATGAGTTTATTTTCTGTCACTTTGGATTTGCCTAGGGAGCACTGAGGCTCTGTAGGATAATCACAAGGCCAGCAGTTTGTGTGCACACTAACCATTCTTCAGGAGAAAGGTGAAGCTTTCTGCTCCCATAAAGATTTACAGCCTCAGAAACCTGATGAAGCAGTTCTACTCTGTCCTATGTTATGAAGTGTTATTGAGTTGGTTCTGACTCATAGCGACTCTGTATAGGATTTTCTGAGGAGCAGCTGGTGGGTTTGAACTGCCGACCTTGTGGTTTGCAGTCCAGTGCTGATCCTGCAGTGCCACACCAGGAGTCCACTCAGGGCCACTATAAATGGGAATGGACTCAGTGGCAGCAGGGTTGGTTTTAGATGGTTAATGATCAGAAACATCTTATGCTCATAGTCTTGCTTGACTGTCCTCTTTGGTGAAGTGTTTGTTCGTGTCCTTTGCCCATTGGATTGTTTATCTTTCCATTGTTGAGTTGTTGAGGTTTTCTATATATGTTAGAGATTAAGCCCTTCTCAGATATATCATTCCCATATATATTTTTCCAAAATGTAGACTCTCATTTTACTCTTTTGATAAAGCTTTTGGTAAGCATCAGTATTTAATTTTTAGGAGGTCCTAGTTATCTAACTTGTAGTTGTGTTTAGTAGGGAGCCTTGATAGCGTAGTGGGTTACTCATTGGGCTGCTAAACACAAGGTCAGCAGTTTGAATCTACCAGCTGCTCCTCAAGAGAAAGATGAGGTTTTTCTGCTCCGATAAAGATTTACAGCCTTGGAAAACCTATACAGAGTCTGTCTGTATGGAGTTCTGTTGTGGTGCTGTAGGATAAACACCAGACTGCTAACTGCAAGACTGGTGGTTCAAACCCATCAGTCACTCCTTGGAAACCCTTTCAGGGTCACTATGAGTCGTAGCTGACTTGATGGCACTCAGCAGTAGCAGTTATCTGACTTGTTTTCTGTCACTTGTACATTGTAGTTGTGTTTAGTAATCTATCACCACAAAAATAAGGTTCCATAAGTTTGTCCCTCTATTATCTTCCAGGAATTTTAGAGTTTTAGTTTTGACATTTAGGTGTTTGGTCCATTTTGAATTAGTTTTTGTGTATGGTATTAGGGTTGTATCCTACTTCATTTTTCTGCAAATGGATATACAGTTTTGCCAACACTAGTAAAGCGTTTGCTTCTTCCCCATTTAATGGACTTTGACCCCTTTTCAAAAATCAACTGCCTGTTGTTATTTTGTTAAGTGTAATTGAGTAGGTTCTGACTTACAACAAACCTTGTAAAGGGTTCCCAGAGTGAATGGTGGGTTTGAACTGTCAACCTTTTGGTTAGCAGGCCAGTGATTATTCTATAGCACCACCCCAGTGCTCAGCTACCCATAGATGGATGGATTTATTTCTGAGTTCTCAATTCTGTTCCATTGGTCTATATATCTGTCATTGAGCCAGAACCAGACTTTTAATTACTAGAGCTGTTTAGTATGTTTTGAGATCTGGAGTGTGAAGTCTTCTGCTTTGTTCTTCTTCAATATGTCCTTGACTATTTGGGGCCACTTTTCATGTAAAAGTTGTTGCTGCTTTTCCATTTCAGTAAAAATTGTTGCTGGAATTTGGGTTGGGATTGAATTATATCTCTAGATCATTTGGTTAGTATTGACATTCTCACAATTTTAAGTTTTACAATCTATGACCTTGGAATGTTGTTCTATTTAGGAAGGTCACTTTCAGTTTCTCACTGTGGTGTTTTATATTTTTCATTGTATAGGTCTTATACATCCCTGGTTAGGTTTATTCATTTTGAGGTCTATTGTAAATGGTGTTGTTTCCTTGATTTCCTTTTTGAAGTTCTCCTTCTTAATGTAAAACTTTGAAATCCAACTGATTTTTGTGTGTTCTTGTATCTTGCTAAATTCTACTAGATGCAGTTTTTGTGTGAAACCTCTGGGCTTTTCTATGTAAAGAATCATGCCATCTACAAGCAGAGATAGTTTTATTGCTTCTTTTCCAATTTGGATACCTTTAATTGCCCTTTCTTGTCTTATTGCTTTGGCTGGGACTTCCAGTGTAGTATTGAAAAAGTGGTAATAACGGGCATCCTTGTCTCACCCATTCTTAAGAAAAGGGCTGTCAGTCTGAGAATAATATTGTCTGTTGGTTTTGCATGTATGTCATTAACTGTATTAAGGAATTTCCTTCCTGTTTTGTTGAGAGGTTTTTGTTTTTTTTTTTTTCCGGGAAAGGGTGTTGGATTTTATCAAGGGCCATGTCTGCATCAATTGAAATGATCATGCATTCGTTTCCTTTGTTTTATTTATGTGGTGCATTACATTAATTTTCTAATGTCTTGCCTTGCATTCTTGGCATGAATGCCCTTGCATTCTTGGTATGAATTCCACAGGATCTTTATGTATGCTTTTTTAAAAAATTTGTTGTTATTGACTAGAAATTTTTGAAAACTTTTACATCTATATGCATAAGAGATATTGATCTGTAATTTTTTTTTGTATGTGTGTGGTATCTTTACTAGATTTTGGTATCCAGATGATGCTGCCTTCATAGAATGAATTGGGAAATACTCCTTTTCTATATTTTGGAAGAGTTTGAATAGAAGTGGTTTCAGCTCTCCTCTGAATGTTTAGTAAAATTTCCTAATGAAGCAATCTGGGCTGGGACTTTTTTTGTTAGAATTTTTTTTTTAATTTTTAACATCTCCAATCTCTTTTGTTAGGAGTCTCTTTTGTGTTAGTTTAGGTAGATAATGTGTTTCTAGAAATATGTCCATCTGTCAAGGTTTTCAAATTTGTTGCAGTACAGTATTTCATAGCCTTCGGTTATGATTCTCTTTATGTCATTTGGATCTGTTGCAATGTTTCTGGCTTCAGTTCTCTTGTTTTGGTTATTTGCATTCTCTCATGTTTTCCTTTGTCAATGTGGCCAGTGAAGTGTCTTATTTTATTGATCATTTCCAAGAAACAACTTGTGGTCTTGTTGACTATTTTTATTGTTTTTCTGTTTTCTATTTCATTTAGCTCTGCTCTGACCTTTATTATCTCGTCTCTTCTTGCAGCTTTGACCTTTTCTGTTTGCTTGAGTTGTTGGGTGAAGTTACTTGTTTTGGACCTTTCTTCCCTTTAATGTATTTGTTGTTATACACTTCCCTCTGAGCACTGCTTTTACTTCATTCCAAAGGTTGTGTTTTCATTATCATTTAATTGTAAGTATACTTTAATTTCACTTTTGATTTTTTTCTATCACTTAATAGTTTTTTTAGTGATGTGTTAATTTATTTTCCATGTATTTATTTTCTTTGTTGTTTGTGTTAATGAGTTCTGATTTCATAGTCTTATGATCAGAGAAGATGCTTTGCCTAATTTCAGTCTTTTAAAATGTATCGAGGATTGCTTTATGGCCTAACATATTGACTATTTGGGGCCACTTTTCTGGAGAATGCTCCACGTGCATTGGGAAAGAATTTTTTTTCCTGTTGAGTTACGTATGCTGTATACCAAGGAAAAATTTCATTATTTTTTCATTCCATTTTTCCATGAAGGATTTGAAGCTCCTTCATATATATCTGTGAGGTTCAAATGGTTGATAGTGTTGTTTAGGTCTTCTGTATCTCTGCTGATTTTCTTTCTAGTTGTTCTGCTATTGTTGAAAGTGGTGTTAAAATCTCCTCCTATTATCGTGGTGGGGCTCATGGTGACCCATGTATAGAGTTTTCGAGGCTATAAATCTTTATGGAAGCAGAAAGCCTCCTTTTCTCTTCAATTCTCTTAGAGTTTGTCTTATAGATTTTGGAACCCTGGCATTGGGTACATGAATATTTATAATTGTTATGCCTTCTTGCTGAATGGACCCTTTGTATAGAGTTCTAAGATTGTATAGCGTTCTCCTTGATCTTTAATAATGGATTTTGTTGGATATTAATATTGCCACTTTTTCTTTTGGTTACAATTTGCTTGGTATATTTTTTCCATTACTTGATTTTTGGCTTGTTTGTCTTTGTGTCTAAGGTGTGTCTCTCGTACACAGGTTGATGAATCATGGTTTAAAAATTTTTTGATAATCCATTCTCTCGCTCACTTCCTATTGACTAGTGCATTTAGTCCATTTGCATTTAGTGTTATTGTCAATAGATAGGGATTAATTGCTTCTCTTTTGTTGTACTTTTTTATGTAGTGTTCAGGCTTTTGTTTTCTTGTTGGTTTTTTTTGTTGTTGTTGTTGTTTGGTCTTCTTTACTTTCTGTGTTACTGATTTTCTTTTCCTTTCATTTATAGTTAATCTGTGTTTGCTGAGTCTTTTTATTTCATTTTTTTCTTGGTTTTGGTATGTGGATTTATTACTTTTCTTTGTGGTTACCCTGAAATTTTTATTTATCATCCTGAATTTAAAGCACTCTGTATATCTTGAGAGCTCCATATCTTCCTCTCCATATGGAAGTTCTTAACTACACAACTCATTCCCCCTTTGTTTTGAAGTTGTCATCATTTATTTCTTTATATCTGTGATTTCCTTTAATCCATTTTTAGTTTTCTTTTACTTCTTTGATGGCTTTACCCAGCTTGGTATCTGAGTGTGTCTTTGACCCAGGTTATAGTCTGATGTCATTGATTTTCTATCTAAAGGACTCCCTTTAGTATTTCTTATAGGACTGTTCTGGTGTTTACAAATTCTTGTAACTTCTCCGTATCTGGGAATGTCCTAATTTTGCCTTTACTTTTGAAAGACAGTTTTGCTGGTTATACAGTTCATGGTTAGCAATGCTTTTCTTTCAGGGTTTGTCTATGTCATTGCATTGGCCTTTTTTGCTTGCTTGGCTTCTAACAAAAGATCAGCATTTGGTCTTATTGAGGCCCCTTTGTAGGCAATATTTCACTTTTCTCATGCTGCTCTACAAATTCTTGCTTCGTCTTTGGTTCTGGAAAGTTATGATACATCTTGGTGAATTTCTCTTGGGGTTTATGCTGTGTGGATTTTTTTTTTTTTTTTTTTTTGAGCTTTTAGAGAGAGAAATCTCATCTTTTAAGATATTTGAGAAGTTTTATTTTTAAAAAATCTCTCTGTACTCTGTCCTTCTTCTCCTTCTGAAACTCCTAAATATGCATATATATTGTTCCTCTTGATGGTATCCTATGTAGCAAAGGAATGCTATTCTTAAAACAAAATTAAAATGTTGTTAAGTATGTTACTTGTCATGGTATAAAATCAGATTTGTTTTTGAACATCTGAGAAAGCTATTCATATGTCTGAAAGTCTATGGTCACATCCTCCCCATGAAAGAATAAATGGAGAGTTTCACAGGTGCATTCATTCCCTGCTAAAGCAAGGTAGAGAGAATTTGCTCTTAAAGCAATTTCAGAAGAGTCTATAAAATTGTTTTTGCCAAAATTACTTGCTTTTCTGCTTTCATTAGACGATATTGCTATTGAGTAAAATTAAGGTTAATAAAATTGTTTGGCCTAGAAGGCTAGAATTAAAATTTGTATAAAAGTCAATCTATAAAAGTGAACGAGCAGTATGAAAATGATCTGCTGCTATGGAGCACATGCCCCAGTTACCTCTGCTGGTGAGTGTGTTCCAGTGACTTGGCCAAGGCACTGTCCACCATGGGCACCTTCTTAAAGTGGAAGATTCAAAGAAGAGCTAGCAATGGTTCAGGGCCAAAGGCTTGCACCTTTCCTAGAAACACAATTGCATCTTTTAGTCCCCTTGGATTTCAGCACTCCTCATCCAGAACTTGTCAAAGGGTTAACTGTTCCTCAAGTTTCCCAGCATGAATAAAATGTGTTGGCTGGTTGTATTTGGAAAAAGAGACTTCAAGAAAAGATGGGTGGATGGCAAAGTCCAAACCACACAGAGAGAAAGAGGTGCCTCAGAAGGGTCTGGCAATCTACTTCCAAAAGGTTACTGTCTTGAAATCCCTGTGGAGCACAGTTCTACTCTGACACACACAGGGTCACTATGAATTGCAGTTGACTTGATAATAACTAAATACAAAGGAGTAAGAATTGATTAGGCTGTCAGATAGCAAGAGAAAGGAGAAGGCAAGAAGATGCAGAGGGGGAAAAAATGGACTTTTATAAAACTTCTTAGAATATAAAGATTTAGTCAAACATTATTAAAATTTAAATTATATGATTCAGTCTGTCACTGAGAACAAATGGACCTTTTCCAGCTTGGCTTCTTTAAACTGTTTTACTCAGACAATAAATACTTAATTGGTTGATGTTTTAAAGTTTAACCAGGCTGCAGTAAATCTATATTTAGTACAAACCCAAGCAATATTGCAAGTCATTTCCAGTAGGATTAAAATTATCAGCATGTTTCTAAAATCCTAAAAGAAATGCCAACCTCTGGAGTGCACTTGGTTTTTATATACTTAATTTTGGATAAAACTTCTGTAACTTGTTCCATCAACAAATGATTCTTTTTCCTAGACCACATAATAAGGGCAGTATTTCTCCTTTCCATGCCATAGCATCCATGCAAGAGAAAGAGAATGGAATTTGGCTTCTTTGATGAAATTTGATTATCCAACTAAATGGCTCTTTTTGCCTTCCATACTACCTAATTTGTGAATCAGCTGGAAATAAATTCCAAACCCTACATGGTAGTTAAAAAATGTCTGAGTATCACAGACTCAGGCATAATTTCGTAATTATCTACCATTATACTGAAATAGGACCCCTGGTATGGCACTGTAGGAGCAGCACTGGATTTGGAACCAAAAAGTCGTCAGTTCAAACCCACCAGCTGCTCCTTGGAAATCCTCCACAGGGTGGCTATGAGTTGGAACTATAGTGGCACTTAACAGCAACCACCACTAAAATATGAAAAGGGGATGTTGAACATCACTGAGGAAATATGACAAGTCCTTAATCCTTATCCTGGGCATCTTGGGTCACATTAGGGAGCTGGGACTTGTGTCTCAGACAGAGCTGACTGAGAGAGCATAGTCCACCCATCAGCACACCCCAATCCACAGTGATTTGGTTAAAAGCACTTGTTTTCTTTCATCTCTAATTTATCATTATTTAGAATATACTATTTTGATTTGTAAAGGTTGTTCCCATGAGCTCTTTCTCTCCATTCTAATTGCTACCATCTTAATATGGGGGTCTTGGCACCTCTGTTTTAGACTTTTGACATCTTCTCCCTATGGTTTTTCCTCCAATGGGAGTCTCTGCATCCCTTTTTCCATATACTTACTAGGGTGACCTGACTTAAAGCCCTTTTTTGCCCTTCCCCCCACCCCCGACCTGCCTTCAGGGATGCTATATGCCCTTGCACAGTATACTAGGACTTCCTGCCTTTGCTACAAGCTTCCGTTGTCTTTCAAGAAGCAATCCCACACTCAAGAGCTTATTTCTTAATTCTATTCCAATTTTCCCATTAGGGTGAGGGGTGTCAGAGAAACTAGAATATACATATACACTTGCCTTTATTTAATGAAATGATTTACCTTCTGTAATTGTATGTCTTGTCTTTCACATTGCTGGAACTTTCAAATGACATCTCCTTCCCAAATATTTAGCGAATAGTAATCTACTCAGCGGAGTCCTGGTGTGGCGCTGTGTGTTAATGTGCCAGACTGCAAAGCTGTTTGAACTGCAAGGTTGGTAGTTCAAGCCCCACAGCTGCTCCTCGAAAACCCTATACAGAGTTGCTATGGGTCAACTACTATTAACTTTCTTGGAAACTTTTGGTTTACAGAGGGTTTTCTTTATGATTACCACGAATTCAAGAAGTTTAGATTGAAAAAAATGTTACCTTTAGCCTAAAGGAAAAGCTGTAGGCATATTTTAAGATGTAGTCATATTCTTCCATTTTTCTACCCAAAATGATCTCTTGTCAGCTATCACACCATTGATTTGCTGACTTTCTTGTCAGGTTGCCTTTGGAATATTGAAATACTGCAGCTTAAGCTCACTTAGACAAACATAACTTTTTTTTCTTAGATTCAGATTTTACCAGTTGCCATTGAGTTGATTCTGGATATAGACCCCCCTTACAGTATAGACCTTCACAACAGCATCATGCATCTGAAAAAGAATTTTATGGAGATTAGCATTTAGAATGTTTATCTGTTTTCAAGGGAAGACTTTAGGGGTAGTGGTTGTTGTTAGGTGCCATTGAGTCAGTACTGACTCATAGTGATCTTATGTACAGCAGAAGGAAACACTGCCCGATCCTGGGCCAACCTCACTACTGTTGCCACGCTTGAGTCCATTGATGCTGCCACTTGGCCAATCCATCTCGTTGGAGTCTTCCTCTTTTTCTCTGACCCTCCACTTTACCAAACATGATATCCTTCTCCAGTGACTGGTCCCTCCTGACAATATGTCCAAAATATGAGCGACGAAGTTTGGTCATCTTGGCCTCCAAGGAGCAGTCTGGCTGCACTTCTTCCAAAACGGATCTATTGGTTCTTTTGGCAACCCATGGCACTTTCAATATTCTCCTCCAACCATAACTCAAAGGCATCAATTCTTCTACAGTCTTCCTTATTCACTGTCTAGCTTTTGCAGGCATATGAGGTTATTGAAAATACCATGGCTGAAAGTGTGATTAAAAATGCCTTATCCCTTGTTGCAGTGTTATAGAAAGCACATTGTTGCCCTTTCAAAAGTAGTTTGAAGATATTCCACACTCATTTGGATGTTTTGTATTTAGGAAGATTCTGAAAGAGTACTGTAAAGATGAGGTGATGAGCTCAGTTTATGATGATCAAAGTGTGCATGAGAGGAGGCATGTGGCTAAGTGTTGGCTTTTGCTGCCCAGCTCTTACACAAGTCAGACCTCCTTGTTAAGATCTGCATTGTCTTGCTAACTGGGAATTTCATTTTTATAAATAAGGACTAAATCAGTGGTCTGGGAGGGCATTCTATGTTGAGGAAAAGGGTAGGAAAAAATGTAAGTCCTTTTTCTGTTCATTAAATTGTTGTCATTAAATTGGTTCCGACTCGTAGCAACCTCATGCATGCAGAGTGAAACTGCTCCCTAAGGTTTTCCAGGCTGTGACTTTTTAGAAGCACATTGCCAAGCCTTGGGTAGGTTCGAACTGCCAACTTTTCACCTAGTAGTCGTGTGCTTAACCATTTGTGCCACCCAGGGACTCCTCAATCATTAGACTAAGTAACTTATAATAATGATAAAATTAAGGTTTATTAATTTACCAGAAGGAGTTCTGGTAGCTTAGTGGGTACGAATCAAGCTGCTAATCTCAGGGTAGTTTGAAACTACCAGCTGTTCAGCAGGAGAAAGGTGAGGCTTTCTGCTCCTATAAAGATTTATAGCGTCGGAAACCCTGTACAGGGTTGCTATGAGTCGGAACTGACTCCACGGCTCATAACCACCACCACCACCACCACCTCTGTGTCTTAGTTTTCTAATGTTGCTATAACAGAAACACAACAAGCTCTAGCAAACAAATTTATTCTCTCTCAGTCTAGCTCTAGGGAGAGGTCCTTGTCTCTTTTTAGCTTCTGTTCCTTGAATCCTGGCGATCTTCACATGGTGTGGCATCTAACTTTTTCCAATTCTACTTGTTTGTTCCTAATCTGCTCACTTTATACCTCAAAGATAATTGTCGTGAAATACACTTTTGTGAAATATCCACATATATAGGCCATAGAGTTGGTTCTGATTCATAGCGATCCTGTATGGAGTTTCTTTGGAGTTGCTGGTGGGTTTGAACTGCCGGCCTTGCGATTATCAGTCCAGTGCTCATCCTGCAGTGCTATACCAGGACTTCACAAATATGTTGTTGTTGTTAAGTGCCGTCGAGTCGGTTCCGACCCATAGCGACCCTGAACAGGGTTTCCGAGGCTAAATCTTTATGGGAGCAGGTATAGGGGTTAGGATTAAAACTCATACTTTCAGAGGATACATTTCAATCCCAAATGACAGCTACCATTTGTCTGTAGTAAGGCTAGGTCTGTGTAGCACCCAGTGAAGCAGGAATGGTAGACAGCTGTGGGAAGGGGACCTGGGGAGCATGTGGGTGGAGATCTCTCTGAATGCTGCACCATGACGTGCATTTAATCTCACGGCTAGCCTTCAGTTCTTCAGTGAGCATCTCCTTGTAATGAGTATTGTTGATTGTTGAACCTTTTTGCTGATAGTTTTCCAATACTGGCCCTTGAGAATCCCAGAAAACTGTAAGCGTCAATTTTCCAGCTGATGGTTAACTTTTGAACTTTTCCTTTGTCGGTGATTTAGAGTGTTTCCATTCCATACTCTGCCATTTACTCTCAGGCTCATAGTGATGAATCCATGTCTCCTCACCAGTAATGATTTTTTAAAAAATGTTTTATGTGAATTTTGTGATAGTTTACATGGGAGAACATTAGTTTTACATTCATCCTATCATATATCATTTCTTTGCCATGGTTACAATCCCCTCCATGCATTATCAACCAACCAAAGTGTATGCCCTACAAGCCTGCACCCTGGTCGTCAGCACACAGCCCCTCTCCCTCTCTGGGTCTAAAGTCCCCAGCTGCTCCATCTCTCCATGTCATCGTCTCTGCCTCCATCTCTGGCATCACTGTTTCTCTGGGTAGGGTCCCAACCTCCACTCTTCTCCCTTGATGGTCCCAGGGACCTCTGCTCCTAGACTGCAAAATCAATCACTCCCCTCCTTGCGACAAAACATCTACCTTTACATTTCCAACCCTCACAATCAGTCCTGATAACAATTATTTACTATTGTATCACAAGAGACCTATCCACATTTCCTTTCATCAGCCCCTACTAGACAGATTGGATACTACTCAGTAGAGATTCTACCTTCCTCCACGCCCTCTGGATCAAGGCTCCCTCTTGAAAGCTTGTAAGTCAGTCACTTCTTGCCTTTGTAGCTCCCCCACCCCCACCCCCCCACTTTGGGTAGCCAGTATCCAAGTTGCCTATCCCTGTCTACTCTGTATATGGAGGGGGTGGGAATGATCCTTACTGTAAAGATTTATTCCCTATTTTGAGCTACTGTATCCATAGGTGTAGGTCAAGGTCCTCAAATTGTATCATATTATTTTTTTTTCCCCCTCTTCTTTCTTCCTCTAGTTGAGTCATTAAAGCCAGGGCAAGTGGGTATTATCGGCAAGCATGGGTGTTCTTATGCATATGCCCTCTCTTCTTAACGGTGGAAGCTTCACTCTCCATTCTAGTCCTCTGTGGCTATGCCACTGACTGGGCCCAAGAAGCCCTAGGTCTTGCCATACTGCTGGCCAACCAGGTCTCCACCCGGGTTCACAGGAGTCTATTGAACGTTGTAGGACTTACGTCGCAGCTTCACTGCTGTTTTTCCAACACTTCCCCTTATCGGTGATGAATGTGGTCACCAATCAGAGTGTGTATTCCCATTGAGTTTTAGTCTTGGAAGGGGGTTTGCTCTGAGGGGACCGACCACGTGCCTTGATGTCTCCTGGGTGAGCAACTTGCTTGTTCTTGTAGTAATCAGTTGGTCTACCTGTATTGTTTGGTATTTTTCCTGTTGGTCTTTCTTTCAAGAAGTATCTTCTGTTCTAGCCACTCCAAGGTGGTCTGCCTGTCCTTTCAAGTGGAAATTCCCCACCTCTGAAGATTCTGGATGGGGGTCAGGATTCCACCTATGGTCCTATGTAATGCAGAGGCTCCGCAGGAAGCCTCCTTCACTGGGCACTTGTAGCCTCATTTAGGTATTCCAATCGCTTATAGGCAGAAGATGGACTTACAAGCTTTCTATGGTGATATTTCTGGCTATTCCTT
>NW_006408533.1:17824536-17825181 GCF_000296735.1 Chrysochloris asiatica
CTCAAGGTTCATCCATGTTATAAGGTGGCTTGCAGCTTCCTGGTTATTCTTCAAGGTAGCATAATATTCCATTGTGTGTATGCACCACAGTTTGTTTATCCATTCTTCAGTTGATGGGCATTTAGGCTGTCTCCATCTTTATGCTATTGTAAATAGTGCTGCTATGAACATTGTGGCTCTTTTTTCTTGTGGGTATATACCAAGTAGAGGAATTGCTGGATCCTAAGGTATATCTTATGAAATAAGAATGGCCTAGCCATTGGATCATAGCTTTGAGGTGGGCTTGATCAACTTAGAGACCCACAAGCGCAGCCCAAAGCGTCTCATTACAACCCGGTCGCCCCTGCTGCGCTTCTGCCTCTTGACTGATGTGACATCTGAGGACAGAAATCCCACCTTTGAGCTGGATTTGAGGGCCATAGCGCACATCTGTCTGTCGTGCTGTGGTGGTTTGAATTGCTGTGATTCTGAGAGCTATGCCACCAGTATTTTAAATAACCATCAGGGTCACCCATGGTGGACAAGTTTCAGATGAGCTTCCAAACAAAGGCAGACTAGGAAGAAAGAGTGACAAACTACTTCTGAATCACTAGTCACTGAAAACTCTATGAATAGCAGAGAAACACTGTCAGATACAGGACCGGA
>NW_006408533.1:17828181-17939083 GCF_000296735.1 Chrysochloris asiatica
AAGTTGGCCCAGGATCGGACATTGTTTCGTTCTGCTGTGCATGGGGTCGCTATGAATCGGTTCCAACTCGATGGCACCTGACAACAACAACAACAACAAGGTATTTCTATTTCTAATCCAGTAATGATTTTTAAAAAGAATCTTTTATCTTCCTTTGAGTGTTGGTCCAAATTTTGTTTGCAGATTTCCAAATACTTCTGTTTATGCTCCTCCTTGATCTCTTTTGGTATCCGTCTTGCACAAACTTTTCAAAACCCAAGTTTTTCATAGATTATTGCATATTTATTTGCAAATGATATGCAACATAATCCATGTTTATTCTATTGACTCATCTAGTCAACTGAATCATTTCAAATGCATGTTCAGTGTTGTCATTAGCCATGGATGTGAAAGGGCATTTCAAAATAACTGGAGTGCAGATATTTTTTTACTCATCCTCCAATAATAGGCCTGGCTACAAACTATTAAATTCTTATCCTGTATCAGATACAAGGATAATATTGTGAGATAGCACTGGAGGTTGTAAAATCCTCCTAATTATAAATTGCTGTCCTCTCCTTAGACGATGGCATTTCAGAACCAGACTTTGTAGATATGTAAGCATCAAGAACTATTCTTTCTGCTCTGAATATTTTGCTTTGCTCTGTCATTGACTCTTCCCTTTTTGGTTCAAGAGAAGGCCTCCTGGACAGCTGGTGGCCAGGGCAGCTGTGGTGACCTGATTCTAGTGGGCCCCCATGGATGCAGCTCCCAATTTAGCTGTTGGGTTTATGCACTAAATGCCACAGCATTGCAATCTGAGCCCTTGCTTTCTGTTTAAATAAAAAGGCAGATGCTTCACACATGTTTTCATGAGTTGACATAAACCATGGGAGGAAGGAATGCTGATATTCAATAGGAACCCTGAGCAGCTTGTTGCTTGTAATTTTTAGGTTTTACTGTAAGAGCACATGTGGAAAGCAAGCCTATATGTGTGGTGACTCCAGATTGGGAGAAACCCACGGTCTTTTAAGTTCCCAAGTAACGGGGTGAGTGGGATGTCTATAAATAGTGAGTTAGTGTGTCTGATAGACCCCAGAGACGAAAGAGCTTCCCTGGCCAGAGAGGAATGTGGCTAAGGTGGAGAGGCGTGCACTCTGGTTCACCTTACATTCTACATCAGGAAGAGCAGATGCTAGAGTTAGGAATTAACCAGATGAGAAGTGTTAGCAGTCTACTGGGATACCTAAAAATAGGACAGAGAAGGGTTTGCCCCTCTTCTTAAGGAAGACATTGGTCTACATGACCTTTGAGATGCATCCAACCACTCTTAAAGAACTAGCATCTTCAATTATACTTGATTAATTCTCTTGTCTCTTCCTGGGATCAGCTATTTTTGAAGCCGAATTTCTCTTTGAATGGAGAGACTGTCAAAGGAGGAGGTTGGTCCTGGACATTCCTTATGGTTGTGGTGGGTTCCTCCTGATCTGACAAGAGTTATGGCAACGTTGAATTAATGTATGGTGTGCATTTGTAAGCGATTTGAGGGTGTAGTCTGTGGCTATCAAGTACAGTCAACGGTCAGCCTTAGAGCCTTGGATCCATTCACTAGCTGCAAATGCTTAGGAAATGACTGGTAAGATGCTCACAGATCTAGGATTGCATCTCTCACTTGCCACCTGGCATGGCCATGCCCCTCTTTTGATTTGAAGAACTTGTCAGTGCCTGCCTGCTTGCACCTGGTCAAGTGTCAGTCTATGTGAACTGTCTTAGGCTGGAGACAGTGGAAGACCTGAGGGTGAAGCAGGAGCAGGCCCTATTAACCAAGCTCATGGTCAGTTTTACCTGTGGCTAGTTCCCGTTAGCTCAGGTGTGCTGGCTTATACCAAGCCTTGAGATGACAATGGCTAGACATTTAGTACTCCATATTTTTCACCCCACATTTTAGAGTTTTTTTAAAGCAACATTTGCTTTACATAAGAGCTAGCTTATGGGAAAGGGTCAGATAGGAACCCTAGCATTTGGCTAGTGTTCTTTAACTGATCCTGTGTTTTAACTTACCTGGTGATTAGCTTAGATGCTTGATAAATTTCTTTCCCATTCTAGAACTTTGTGACCATCAGGGCCTGGTGGTGAGTGGGTCAGTATTATACAGAGAAGATGGCGCGGACTGGGTAGTATAAATAGGCAATGTAGACATGGCCCTTAGCCTTCCATTTCAGCTGATGACTCCCTGGTAGCTGCTAGATTTCTGATGTTTATCATTGTCCCTTTCATCCCCACCCTTTCCTGAACCAAAAGACAAATGGTGAGGTTAAATATGGCCATGACTCAGCCAAGAACTCGGCCGAAACCAAGTAGTCGCCATCAGAAAAATACTGTCACAAGACTTGTTAGAATTGGCACGCAGCTCCTTCAGCTGTTCTTCGTTTTTCACTAAGGTTTCATTAGCTTATGGCCAGAAATGACAAAATATTCCTGGGTGTATTTCAAAAGCAAAAATATTTTTTAAATGAAAGTATAGATTAGGTGCCATGTGATTTTAATAGGTGAAGAGAGACACACAATTGAACCTCGTAAACCTTTGTTGTTTAGCTAACAAACATCAAAACAAAAAAGATGCTTCTGAATTTTCAAATACTTAGGCAGTCAGCATGAATCTGGTGGGTTACTTCCTTTATTAAATGTATCTCACTTAAATATAGTTATTTGGTTCTGAAAAACTTACTTCAATTGAACCAAGAATTTGTGGAGCTGATATTTCAAGATCTTAAGCTTTGCAACTGGAGGCAAAACTGAGATTGTATATAATTCATATTTGTATAGAAGTCCCTGGGTGGCACAATGGTTAAGCACTCTACTACTAACCAAAGGATTGTGGTTTGAACCCATTCAGAGGTACCTTGGAAGACAGCTCTGGCACAATTCTTCTCTGACACCTGAGTCAGAATCAACTGACAACAATAGTTTTAGTGTGAATTAAATCTTAGAAGGAAGAGTACAGTGAGTGGTAATTTACTTAATTTTTTCCTCCACTTTAGAAAATGTTTCAATAAAGATCAGTAAATGTGATATATATTATTGAAAATATATAAATGTGGCTCTAAATCCAGTAAGAGTTGCTGGCAGAGCTTTTGGATGAATTATCTAGAATCAGCAGCCATCGAGAAAATGATAGTGACCTGCAATCGTGACGTTCAGTCAGGACTATCATGGATATTTGACTTACATACCATGTCTAGGGGACAGCAGCTCTTTGTTGGCTCCAAGTGGCAGTACTTGTGTGGATGTTGATGTTGTTGTTATGTGCCATGGAGCTGATTTCTATTCATAGTGACCTTGCATAGGGTTTCTGAGGAGCAAATGATGGGTTTGAACCAACAACTTTATGGTTATCAGTCCAATGCTTATCCTACAGTGCCACATCTAGATAGGCAGTCTATAATGGGGGACCTGAAGGAAAAGAACTATAAAGGAGTCAGCATTGGAATGGGTGGGAAGACTGCCCACCAGAAGAGAGGTGGGAAGGGTCCCAGTACACCCCAAAGCCTTCCACTTGGATTGGTATATGATCTTCATCACTATGGGAGTGGAAATGGTGTTTCAACAAGGCATGTAATTTTTATTCTAATTTTATATTGTTATTTGATTAAACACTATCTTTAATTTTTAAAAAGTGGCACATTCACATGGTTGAAACTTTGGATATTCATGAAAGATTTCTAGTAAAATATTCCTGCTTTCTTTTTCCCCTTCTCCTTCTGTTCACCCTCTGCTCCACTACCCAAAGTCTCCCAGCTCACCATCTCAGGTAATCTGGGATGCGGTTCCTTGTGGTTTTAATAGATGTGTTTGTGTCTGTGAGTATTATAGATACGTAATTGTAGTTATGTATGAGGGGCTTCCAAAAGTTTGTGGGAAAATTCCATTGTCTTTTTAATTCTGTTTTCCGGGAACTTTTTGAAGCCCCTTGTATACACCTATATATGTATATTTAAACAGATATCTGTATAAAATTTATCTCGTTCCTTTTTAAAATAAAGAGATAATGCTTTATGTACCACACACTGTCCTTTTTCACATAATATTTCTTGAAGCATTTTTCATATTAGTACACAGATAACTTCTTCTGTTCTGTCAGCTACATAATATTCTGTTGCATAGATGTTGTCTAGGGCCGTCCAGTTAGCTCCAACTCATAGAGATCCTGAATAGGGTTTCCAAGGAGCAGCTGGTGATTTGAGACACTAACTTTGTGATTAGCAGTCCAGTGTTTATCCTACAGTGCCACTCCAGGATATGTATGAATCTTTATTTAGTTTGTGGTCAATTCTTGACCATTTTAAATAATGCTACAATGAATGACTTTGTATGCATGCCATTTTAACATGCGTAAGTTTATCTGTAGGAGAAGTTTCAGAAGGTGGGATTTCTGGGTTAGTCTATGTACTTACAGTTTTGATGTTATTGCTGTTTGGTATTATGAAGGTGGCTCCTGACTTATGGCAACCCCTGTATGACAAATGTTGTTGTGTGTCTTTGAGTTGGCTTCAACTCATAGCAACCCTGTATTGGCTTTCTGAGGTTGTAAATCATTATGGGAGCGGACAGCCTCATCTTTCTTCTGCAGTGTGGCTGGTGGATTCAAACTGCTGACCTTGCAATTAGCAGCTCAACAAGTACCCCAATAAGCTACCAGGGTTTGTAAGGTCCCTAGGTGGTGTAAGTAGTTTCCATTTGGCAGCTGGGGTTTGAACCTACTCAGCAGCACCACAGAAGAAAGGCCTGGTGATCTACTTCATAAAGATGACAGCCTGGAAGACTCAGTTCTCCTCTGTAGCACATGGGATTACCATGCATTGGAATTGGCTTAATGGTAATTTATAAAAATGTGGGTTAGCTAAGCAAGAGTCATGCTAAGCCAGCTCTAGATTAAAGATAACATGGGCTGATAAATGTCATTTGGGAGGATGGATTTAATGAGATTGTTATACTATTGTAAACTGCTTGTGAACTCAACGTTAGTATTAGTTAGAAGAAGTTTCTGTTAGAAAACAACATTTTTTTTGAGTAATCTGAATGGATTAGGCAGACCATAGGATGTTATGTCTTCATTTAAAAAAGGTCAGTGACCTACTGAACTCCAAACAGAGTCAAGGGACACAAAACTAATAGGAATAGTCAAGATCTCAGTAGGTTGAAATCCACTAAAAAGTTGTACTATAATCCTACCTGTTGGGTTAAAAACACTAATTATATAAATAAGTATAGAAAAAGATGTGAAATACCAACTTTCCTTTTAGAAGAAGACTGATGTATTTTAGTGAGCCCTAATGTGGTGTTGTGGGATAAGTACTGGACTGGTAACCACAAGGTTGGCGGTTCAAACCCACCAGCTGCTCCTTGGAATCCCTATACAGGTTTGCTATGAGTCAGAACTCACAATGAAACAATGTATTATATATTGTTGTTAAGTGCCATAGCGTCACTGTACAGGGTTTCTGAGGCTGTAAATCTTTACAGGAGAAGAAAGCCTCATTTCTCCCATGAACAGCTGGTAATTTCAAACTGCTGACTATGAGATTAGCAGCCTGATTTGTAACCACTATGCTACCAGAGTACCTTAATGTGTTATACAGTTGACTACATTTACATTGATAAAGTTTTACAGGATGAGGTGGCTATCAAGCTTTATGTTCCATTATAGAAACAAGAGGTAGCCATAACTGCAACGCTCTGCACACTGCATCTTAAGAGAGCACCTGAGGATTTCAGGGTGTCCTGAGCAGGTCGAGGGAAGAGCGTTGGGGACCTTGGAAACTGGGCAGGGGAGTCCAGTGCCTCTTTCTGACCTGACCTGTGTCTGCCCTGAAGGAGAGGCCCCTGAGGACAGAGGTTGTCGTGGACAAACTGGACTCAGGTTTGAGCCAGCTTGATGCCTGGTTTGGGGATGTTTCTTCAGTGGGTGGAGAGTTGAATTTGGTGGGCATTCTGGACAGTCTACATTTTGTTTTAATTTTAGAGCTGCTAGCATATAGTTTAGAGTAGGTTTATCATTATAATTTAGGTTATGTAATACTATAAAAGAAGACTGTGATATGATTGTCCTTTAAGTGGGAAGTCTCAAGGAAGTTCACAGAGAAGCAAGAGGAACCATGACAGTTTTGCCGAGAATGAGTTTTGTCGAGTGTAACTGTGATGATATAATTAACTGGTGACTTGAAACATGACTGGAGAGAATGCACAGGAAACACCCAGCATGTGGGAGCAGGGTCCCAAGAATGTGTTCTGCCTTTAGTCTGCAAAGATTGACTCCATCTGATAAAGACGAGCATTTAAAAGAATTCTTTCCCCCTTTAGTGATCCTTTCTGAGCATTTCCGCTTTCCAGTAATCATAGCTTTGATTTACCAAGAAAGCCCTGCCTCTCCTGGTGAACTGTGTTTTTCAGGGCAGTGATTACAGCTGGCACGGGTGGTCAGGGACCGTCGGGACCACAGCTGCCCTGGTGGGTTCTCTTCAGAAGGAGACGCTGATTACTCTTTATTTTTGCTCATGTTGTTTTACTCTGATCTGTAATTTAAAATCCATGATATGGAGAGTCTACAGACTTTCTTTTCTTTCCCTCTCACTCTCTCTCTTTTTAAATAGGACTGTCAATTTTGGGTTTGCTGTTTAGAAGTTGGTGAGATGCATCTTTTAGTTTCCTTAACTTTAGTGAATGGGGAGGTTGAAAACAAAATCACTGGTTTAATATTTATGAGAAAGGTCTGTCTTTCTCCCCCCCCCCCCCCCCCCGCCCCAACAAGGGACGGGGAATACCTCAACCACCTTAATCCTACATAGATTAGGGAAGGGCCAGTGCTATTTCTATGATTAGTTCTCTGATTACCTCTGGGGAAGTTGTGATCTCAGGGGCCTTTGTGTGGATGCTGGGGTCCTGGTTGTGGATGCCCCTTGGGGACATATTGGACTCACCGGTGGAGGGAGGGGCAGGTGTGCAGGACCAAGACAGTGCTCACACCCATGGGGCTCTGCCAGCTGCTGGGGACAATAAGTGGCACCTTCTCGATGTTTGTGAAATGCAATTGCTCACCTCCTACATCATAATGGCTGTGTCTTGACTTTGCTCACTGCTCTGCATCATAGGAGTGCGTTGCTCTGGACTAGCCAGCCCCTTCATCCCTCTGTCTGCATTTCACCTAGATACTCCATCAGTTATGGGATGTGCTTCCAGGTTATCAGCCACCTCTTTCCAGTGTGCCCTCCCCTTCTCTTAAACACTGGAGGTCTTTCAACATCTGTAGTTTTTTTTTTCATTCTTTAACCCCTCTGGTTCCCCTGAGCACAGAATCCTCTGCTTGCCTCCTCCTCCTTCTGGTAGCCTCTCCAGAGTCTACTTTTGTCTTTCCTCTGCTCATGCCCTGCTGTGGCATTTTTTTCAGGTCTCTGTTTACTTCCCTCTCATCTACCCTCAGTTAGCCCACAGGTGTCATGTCCAGCGGGCCTTTCAGACTCTGTGTTTATCACTCAGTGTCACCTGACTCAGAAGTCTCTCTTTCCTGACTGGTTACTGGGTCTTGGTGGCCTGGATGTCCCCTGAATACCAGCTTTATTTTCTGCTGTCTATTCACACCCTACTTCGAGTTAGGTGCTGTTATTCTCTCTGATCCACACCACTGTGAGACCCTGCTGCCCATTCCTGTCCCCAGCCTTTCTCCTGCAGCACATCCTCTACTTCGGCAGCTGAATTTTCACTCTGAAAATCAGTTCTGATCCTGAACTGGCCTCTTTGTGACCCCAGGATGATGCCCAGACTCTTTACAGCCTGATCTGAGCGACTGTTCTCATCTCAAAACCCTGTATAGTTCTGGGTGCAGGCAGATGCTGACACTGGTCTTTTAGAATGCATGCTGTCTGCACCAAAGCAAAATGAATCCATTAGCCACTCAGGGAACTCTGGACAAGAGAGAATGTGAACGTTTCTAGCTGGCAGAGCATGCTAAATGGAACTAACAGGACGAGGCCTTATTTACAGATGAAAGTGTGTGAAAGCCCTTTGACAATCTTTGTAAATTATATATATATATATATATATATAGTTAAGTGCCATTGAGTTGATTTTGACTCCTAGCAACCCTGTATAGGGTTTCCAAGGAGTGGCTGGTGAGTTTGAACCACCAACCTTGTGGTTCAAAGTGACCTTGCAGTCCAGTGCATTAGTCCAGTGATATATATTTTACAGTAGTTAGCATATAGGTTTTCTAAAGCGTTTCATAGCTCCACTCTCAACCTTGGTTCTCCTAGCTTCTTTCTCAAAAGATCTGGACTTTTTCAAGGACTGTTTTTTTTGTTGGTTTGTTTTTTTTTTTCCCCTGAGGTTGTTGAGGACAGCTCTCTCTTCCCCTCTTGGCTGTCTCTTCCACAGGACTTGGTTGGTGTTTATTAGCTTACTGGATCTGCCCCAAGATTGAGCAGAAGGGCCACTGAATGCTTGAGGAAAGAAATGAATCCTTTCCTTTTCTAGGACTATTTCAAATGCTTCTCAGATCTTAATCTGGTCACCTCAATAAAATGCAGATTATGTTTTAATAGATACGGGTGTGAGTAAGATGCTGCTGTTGTTTCAGGAGCCGTAGATTGAAACTACTAACTAACCAGTTGCAGTTAAATCAGTTTTGCCTCATGACAACCCTGTATATCTCAGAGTTGAACTGTGCTCCATTGATTTTTTAGTGACTGCCATTTCAGAAGCGTACTACCAGACATTTTTCTCTGAGGCACCTCCAGGTCAACGCCAACTTCTAAACTTTAAATTAGCAGCTGAGGGTGTTAACTATTGTGCCATTCAGGAACTGAATTTAACTGCTGTCCTTTAAAAAAAATAGTGGAAACACTTCTGCGCGTAACCCCCATCCTCTGAGGACCAGCCCCTACTGTTATCCTCTGAAGTATGAGAACGTGCTAGGGTGCTCCAGGAAGCCTTTCTACACCCTTCCTGGGAGAGAGCCTCCTCTTCCTCACAGCTGGTCTGACCTCCATTCTCCCTTAGTTATTCAGTGAACTTGAAAGTGCTACAGATGGAATGGACCAGGCCTAAACACTGTCCCTGGTGACTGGCTGACTGTGCCCGGGACTTCAGTTTCTGCACTGGGTGGTTTTCTGATCTCTGCCCACTATTTGCAGACACCTCTGACCACCCAGACCCTGAGGGTCACCAGTGGGGCCAGCCCTCCCAGTGTAGAGAGTGTCCTGAGTCAGGGTGGCTGAGGCGAAGCTGAAGATTTTTTTGTTAATGGACTTATGCCTTCTCTATGGTAGAAAGTTCCCAATAACTAATACATTCTATTAATATCTTTACACAAATCAGCAGAGTTCACATATTTGTAATTTTTAAATGGCTCAGTAGTTGAATTCCCTTGGGTTTCCTGAGCCTGCGAAGTGTAGCCATGCCCCAGGGCTAGGCACTTGGCTTCCCTACAGGCTTTTAACTTGGACTTTACACAGTGGGGCTGGCACTGTCTGCTCAGATTTTCTGCTCAGATTTTCTCCCACCTACCCCTAACTTATTGCTTTGGGTAAGCTTTTAAAATTGGCAGCTCACATGGTCAGATCATCCAGTTACATGACTTTATAGTCTGCTAATTTTTTTTTTTAAATACGTCTTACCCAATTGTAATCCTATAATCATTTCACAGTCGGTCTCTGTTACTAGAGTCTCTGTTTCATGAGGTCAGTCCTCAGGCCTGTCTTCGTCCCTAGAGGATTGCCCAGGAGGAATCTGCAGCTCTTTGCTCCTGTTCAGTCTCAGTTCTATTCTGTCCTATAGGGTCCCGGTCACTCTGAATCGAAATCAGTTCAAAGGCAGCGGGTTTAGAGTACTGCCTGCCCTGAAGAAGCTCAGTAAAATAGATTAGTTGGGCAAATGTGTGCTCTATAGCTGGACTACACGAGTGAGCAGTTGTGTCTCCCACAGACTCCTCCTGCCTGCCCACCTGTCCACCAACATGCGTGTCTGTATGGAAAAGGACAGAAAAGAGTGGGGAGTGGGACCTACCATCAGAGAGCTCAACTCTAGGCAGCGAGAGAAGGAAGGAAACAACCAGCTCTGCTCCACTGTGATGGTTGTTAAGTGTTCTGACCCAGAGCGATCCTACATCGGGTCTCCTGTTGTTGTTGTTGTTAAGTGCCGTCGAGTCGGTTCCGACCCATAGCGACCCTGTACAGGGTTTCCGAGGGTGTAAATCCTTACGGGAGTAGAAGTGGTACCCTTATTTCAGACCATTGTAGAGATGAATAGTGTGGTACTTTGGAAACCACTTGTTAACGGGAAGCATTGCACAAACAACTGTGCTATTCAGTTGCCTTTTTGTTCTTAATTATAGTCATCACAGTCAAATGCTATCTCTTGATCACATTTTAGATGTAGTGCATTTACCCTAAGTAAAATGTAATGTAACTCATAGCATCATGGTTCCTGGTGTGGCACTGTGGAATAAAATACTGGACTGCAAGGTCAGTTTAAACCACAAGACAGCAGTTAAAAATTAACCAGCCACTCCTTGGAGACCCTACACAGGGACGCTATGAGTCGGAACCACCTCAATGGCACTTAACAACAACATTGAATCGTGAATTCACTGGGTTTGTTCTGTAGCACTAGAAAGGACTTTGCTTACAGTGACATGTCACATGGCGAAGAAAAACAAAATGAAACCCCCAAAACACATAATGAGAGAAAACAAATCAAGTTATGCTAAGTTAGGATTTCTGATTTCAGTTCATGGAAGTTAGGGGATAAAGCTGAGGGAAGAATACTGAATGATTACAGAATGTTTTCTTTCCTCTATGGATCCTGATATGAATGTCGTTATTTTTCACAACTTAGAAATGTCCTTGCCAGGGACTGGAGTATCCAGGAATTTCCAGACAGGATACTCCATTTGCTTTCAGATCATCCCATTCCTACTTCTGTCCCTCCACGTGCTTCTTCCCATTAAGTGTTCTGGAATACCTGTTTTCTGAAATTTTATCCATAGATTGTCATCATTCACACAGTCATATATGCCTTTGCATAGTTAATAAAGCACAAGTAAACATCTTTTTTGTATTCTCTGCTCTCAGCCAAGATCCATCTGATGTTCACAGCGACATCCCTAGTTCCATGTCCTCATCTGAAGCCAGCTTGAATTTCTGGCAGTTCCCTTGAATTTCTTTTGCATCTGTTTTTGAAATATCTTAAGCAAAATTTTACTTGTATGTCATATTAATGATATTGTTAGATGATTTCTGCATTCCATTGGGTCACCTATCTTTGGAATGAACACATACATGGATCTTTTCCCATTCGGTTGGCCAGGTGGCTGACTTCCAGATTTCTTGGCATAGATAGATGACTGATGGCCTCCATTGCTTCGTCAGTTTGTTGAGAGATTTCCATTTGCATTCCACCAATTCCTGGAGCCTGGTTTTTTTCACCAGTCCATTTAGTGCAGTTTGGACTTCTTCCTTTAGTACCATTGGTTCTTGATCATATGCTACCTCTTGAAATGTTGAACACAGACCACTTCTTTTTGGTACTGTGACTCTGTGTTGCCAAAATTTCTCCACAATTTGTGAATAGGACAGGCTTAGCCAGCTATCATCAAGTGCCAAAGACATAGGACTGGGTGGCTCTGTTGGAGGGTCAAGAACTTGATCCATTGCCTTTCTCCTGTTCCATCTTCCATGGCAAGCACACAATATAGTGGCTTTAAAGTCATACAATTCAGGATTTAGTAAGTCAGATTTTTCTAAACTAGCTGGGGGACATCCAGGCTGCTACTCATGTGGTACATGAAAAATGATCTCCTATTTTAGGAAAAGCGCATGGGCTGGGGGTGAGGTGGGCAGGGGGTTAAAACCTTCTGAGTTGGAGCCCTGCCTTGAGTTTTAGCAGTGTGACTCCTAAGCAGGCATTTTATTTAACCTCCTTGAAAAGTGAGAATAATAAATACTAACATATGGAGAGTACTTTTCACGGTGTCTGCTCAAGTTGATGTGGTTGATCTGGGGAATAAAGAAAATGTAAATGGAATGGTACACAGTTATTTCTCTTCTCACTCTCTTTATCCTGTTAAGTTTATTTGAAGTAGGAAGGCGGGTTGCAAATCATCCCATTGACTGTGAGGCTGTGTTTAAAATTCCTGTAAAAACAAGCTTTGTATCACCTTAGTATTTAATGACTTGGCTCAGGACTTGGTTATAAAGTTTGGACCTCTGCCTTATCTTGTTTTCCGCTTCCCTATTGGGGATGCTCTCATTGGTGAGTTCCTAGTGGGGTCTCCCAGAACCCAGAATCACAGATGTTACCAGTACTTGCACAGACTTCTTCTGTTTGGCTTCAGCAATTGTGACTTCAGTTCCTCTGGATCTGTGACCACAAGTCAGGTTGATATTGAAGTTGCAGTTTTCTTTCTAGATCAAGTAATGAAACCTGTGGACCCGATCCACAGTTTCTCCATTGCTTTCTTTGCATCCAAAGCAGCAAAGCCTTCCTCAGATGTCTGGTGATGAATCAGTGCCCTGCTTCTGTACTGGCTTAGGTCATGAGGACAGGAACTCATTGCTGAGACAGGAGAAATCAAAGGGTTTAAGGTCACCGAGGAGGAATTGTCCAACTTTAGTCCTGCTGTGAATCCAGGGCTGATAAACATGCAACAAGAAAAATGCTCCAAAACCAGGGGTTATTATGTGTGATCACCCAAGCCCAATTCGCTGGATCCAGAGCTCAGGAATCTAGGCTTCCTGCAGCCCAGAAAAGCCTGCGGCTGATCACCAGCAACTGGAGAAGTGCACAACAGAGTCAGCTGTCTTTTAGCAGCTTTAAATCTACATATTGATTTCTCCTATTCAGCAACCTAAAGCTCTGTGGGCAATTCCTGTTTCCAACAGCTCTGTCTCCTCAGCATCAGAAATTTCTCCCCTGGGAGGGCACAGGATAATTCCTAGCTGGCAATCTTTGCTTCACTTTAATCCCAAATCCCAGACTGAACCCATTTTTAGTGGAAAAGCTTTGCAAGTTAGTAGTGAGGATCAGTAAATAAATAGAACTGAGATAGGACCTGGGGTTGGGAAGATCTTGGAACTACATCTTATCCAGTGTTAGTTCTGAAGGTGGTCTGCCTGGTTCCCCCTGGCCAGTTCATACAGAAACTCAGAGCTTCCTTGTTCCTCTCTACACCCTCCTCCCCACCCCCATGTGCTCCCTGTCCTGTAGTGTGCATCAAGACTCTAAGAGGTGTTAAATGGATCTCCTTACCTCCTTGAGAATGTGAGTTATTGATGGGCAAACTCTTGTCATTTATTTTCCTAGTGTCTGTATGGCTTTTGGCCTTCCTTGATAATGACTTATTAAATGGGTGAATAATTTTAACGAACTATCCATATGGTATTGAATGGCCAACAACTCAAATGGGCAGATAGATAGGAAGCTTAGTATGCTATGAGTTTATGTTAATGAGAAAGGAACAATTCAGAAAAGGAAAATTAGTATGGTTCCACAACTTGGAGAATGGAGAATGTAGTCATCAATGCCACTGAATTGAATATGCAGAAATAGTTAAATTGGCAGGTACATTTTCTGCTGTGTGTATTTTCAACAAAAATAAATTATTAAAAAAAAAAAATATATATATATATATTATATTTTAAAATAATTTAAGAGAGAGAGAGAGAGTGGTCCTAGTGTGGTGTTATAGGATAAGCATCAGACTGCTAACTGCAAGACAGGTGGTTCAGACTCACCAACTGCTCCTTGGAAACCCCAGACAAGGCTGCTATGAGTTGGAACTGATTCAACAGCACTTAACAACAGCGTATATAGTGAGTGAGTGCCTGGGTGCCTATAGGGTGAGGTGGACAGAGGTAAAACTGCCTTTCCTGGAGGACAAAGTAGGGAAGACAAACCTGTGGCCAGAAAGCCTTGGCAGTTTTGCCTTGGGCCTGCTGTCCTCACTGAAGAAAAGGTGTTTCTAGACAGTTCCCAGAACAGCACCAATTTTGTTGTTGTTTTCATTTGAGATGAATTTCTATCAGGACTGAAGCATCTTTATCATCCAAAGGTCCGGTAAGAGGAACATATTTATGAAGCATTTCTCAAACCAACACTTCTAGGAGAAGTGGGACCAGGGCCTGCCTGTCACAACCAAAACCTTCTTGAAATCTTTTCTTTCTTAGTTTTATTTTTTGAAACTTGTTTGGACCGTGCCTTCTATTTTATGTGTGGTATCTCAGCTCTTAGCTGAAAGGTTGGCAGTTCAGATCCACCCCGAGGAACCATGGAAAACAGATTGTAGCTCTGCTTCTGAAAGGCACAACCTTGAACATTCTATGGAGCCGGTCTGCCCTACACATGTGAGTCAGAATGGAGTCAACACAACCAACCACGACAGCAGGAGCCACAATGACTGATATAACTGTAATGTAGCATTCACTCTCCAAATCTTTGAATAACAGTGATGCTGAGGACAGACACTAACCCTACAGATTATCACTTGTTATGCTGAATCCCCAGGGGATGAGGACAAACAAGTCCACGTCAGAGTGTCTCTCAAGATGCCATCATCCACATAACTTGGTGGTTGGTCTGTGGAAATCTTTGATTGGCTTTGGTGTGTGTTGTTGGTAAGGAGCCTGGGTGTCACAGTGGGTTAAACATTGGGTAGTTCAAACCCACCAAGGTTGGCAGCTCAAACCCACCAGCTGCTCTGTGGGAGAAAGCTTATGCTCTCTGCTCTGTTAAAAATGTACAGTTTCAGAAGAAGTATATAGCCAAATGCTTCTGAGCAGATGACAAGCCTTTGTCTTAGGTATTTGAGGCATGTTATTAGGAGGTTGTTGTTGTTAAGTGCCATTGAGTCTGTTTCAACTCATAGAGACCCTGCGTAGGGTTTCTAAGGAGCAAATGGTGGGTTTGAATTGTTGCGTCCTTGTGGTTAGCAGCCCAATGTTTAGCTTATAGTACCACCCCAGGACTAGTAGGAGGTTTGTTGTTGTGTTGTTAAGTGCTGTAGAGTTGGTTCTGACCCATAGTGATCCTGCATAGGGTTTCCAAGGAGCAGCTAGTGAGCTTGAATCGCTGACCTTGCAGTTCAAACTGACTTTGTAGTTCAGTGCATTAACCCACCTTGCCATACCAGAGCTGTCTCTGAGAAAGGATATCATGATTGGTAAAGTAGAGGTTCTGCAAAAAAGATGAAGACCCTCAGCAAGGTGGATTGACACAGTGGTTACAACAATGGGCACAGAGACAGCAACCATTGCAAAGCTGACACAGGACTAGGCACTATTTGTTCTGTTGTACACAAGGTTGGCTATGAATCAGAACCGACTTGATGAAGCAGAAGGAGAAGCACCAAACCGCAAGGTCAGCTTGAACGAGGTGGCACTTAACAACAACAACAACACTGGGTCGATATGAATTGGGATTGACTCATGGCACACAGCAACAATAACAACCCTCCCAAGATGATGCACTTTTTTTCTATTTTCCTGATATTTTAAAATGCAAATGTGGTGTTTGCATAAGGATCATGAGTCTGGGCTTAGTGTTCATAATGTGTTTGGCAAGTAGGTAGCTCCCACTCTTGACCTCAGCACTTTCTACACCTGGTCAGTGGAGAAGGCCAGGTCTTGGGGATGATTGTCATTTACTTGGGGAAGAAAGATGAATGGTCAGAAGAATGGGGGGATGATATCACTACCTCCACCTACCCCATTGCTCAGCTGCTAACCAAATGGTCTGCAGTTCAAACTCACCAGCCACTCTGAGGTAGAAAACACGTGGCAGTTTGCTCCTCTAAAGATCACAGCTTAGAAAACCCATGAGAAGACCACATGAAGACTTGATTTCCTTATCTGTAAAGTGGGGATAGCAAAGCTTCCTTGGAAGATTGTTTCAAGGATGATGCCAAAATGGTCCTTCCTTCCCACTTAGAACAGGTTCAGTGTTAGTAATTCTGCCCTTAGCTGTAGCCGGTTACTCTTCTCTAATCTTTTCACGTGCTAAATGGGGTGAAGAGCAGGTGGAAAGAATGTTGAAGTAAATATAAATATAGTCTTATTATTTCATCACCCAAACTCCTACCATGCATGATTATAGCAATTAACTTGGTTAAAAGCAATAGAATATAAAAGTCCTGTGAAACAAACCCCTTTCTCCTTGAAAACATTTAGACATAACTTTAAATCATAGTCTTTTTTGCCTTGTTGTGAGCACTGTCATATTTTTATTCGGTTTATTTCTGACTTTCATGTGTTTCTGCTAATAATAGCTAAAGCCATTGAGAAATAGCAGGTGTTGACCCCTCCTGTACACTCTCAGTTCCAGGCCCTATAGGCAGCCTCTTTCAAATCACCGGTGAGCTGTTTCTCATGGTGTCAACTGCTGCATTGTTGTTGTTGTTGTCGTCAGGTGCCATCGAGTCGGAACCGACTCATAACAACCCCATGCACAGCAGAACGAAACAATGTCCAATCCTGGGCCAACCTCACTACCGCTGCCACACTTGACGCCATCAATGATGCCACCTGGCTGATCCATCTCGTTGGGGGTCTTCCTCTTTTTCTCTGACCCTCCACCTTACCCAGCATGACATCCTTCTCCAGCGACTGTTCCCTCCGGACAATATGTCCAAAGTATGAGAGACGAAGCCTAGCCATCTTGGCCTCCAAGGAGCACTCTGGTTGGTGGTGTTAGAGGAGAATACTGAAAGTGCCATGCACTGCCAAAAGAACCAATAGATCTGTTTTGGAAGAAGTGCAACTGCTGCATGGTGACCTTTTAATTTTCAATATTTTCTTTTGACTTACTGTAATGAAAGATGAGAATTTTGCTCTTCTTCATTGTTGTTGTTGTTGAGTTCCATTGAGTCAGTCCCTACTCATAGCAACCCTGTATAGGGTTTCTAAGAAGTGGCTGGTGAGCTTGAACCCCTGACCTTGAAGTTCAGCACATTAACCCTAAGTTCCACACCAGGATTTCTTCATCATTTGTTGTTGTTGTGAAGTGCAGTGGAGTTGGTTCCGACCTATAGTGACCCTGTATAGAGTTTTTGAGGAGCAGCTTTTGAGCTTGAACTGCTGATCTTGATGTTCAAACAGCTTTGCAGTCTGGCACATTAACCCACAGTGCCACACCAGGACTCCATCATACTCACCGCCAAACACATACATACACAGGCCACTTCTTCCTCACTTTCCAATATATTTAGTATTTTGTTATTAGTTATAACAACATCTACTATACATTAGGAGTCCTGGTGTGGCACGGTGGGCTAATGCGTCAGGCTGCAAAGTCCTTTGAACTGCATCGTCAGTGGTTCAAGCTCATCAGCTGTTCCTTGGAAACCCTCTACAGGGTCGCTATGGGTCGGAATTGACTCGATGGCACTTAACAACAAAACTATACATTAAGGTCTCCTGGTGTGGCGCTGTAGGGTCAGTACTAGATTGCGAACCACAAGGTTGGTGGTTCAAACCCACCAGCTGCTCCTCATAACCCTACACAGGATCGCTATGAGTCAGAACGGATTCAACTGCACTTAAGATTTATATTACTAGAATTATGTCAGTATTGTTCATAGACAAGCTACATAGTATACTGTGATTACCTTTCCTTTCTTTTGTGTATGTGTGGAGGTAGCAATTGCCTCATTTTTCATGTGCTTACTTTTCTTACCTATTATGAATTTATTCCGGAATGCAGACAGAGCCATAAAATGAAAACAAACCAATCAACAAACAAAACAAACTTTCCTCAGTTTGGTCACACCGGAAGACAATTCCATTGGTAATTTATTTCTTGTTGACCGCTTCCTGGTGCTCATCTCACTACATGCCTGTAACTCCCTCCTGTGTCCCTGTCTTGCTTTTTGGTCATGTGACTGGGAACAATTGGTTTCCTGGCTGTTTGGCATGGGAAAGGGTATCTCAGCATCCAGTGGTTCCTTTAAAAAGTTTAAACCAATTCTTCTGTTTTCCACTCAAACCCACAATCAGCTTTCAGGACAACCCCTGGTCTTAGGTCTCAAGTTCTGTGGTCCTTTGGGGGTTTTGTATCATGAGGTCGATTTGCTACTAATGCTGTTACTAAACGCTAGCTTTCTGTAGTCGGCAAAGTCGGGAACAGGCCCATTTACAGATCTCTGTTGGTTGGGTCTTCAAACCCCTCAATATGAGGTCTGCTCTGTATGTAGCCAAGAAATACATAATGCCCCCCCCAAGAACAAGAAGACTGGAGAGGAGAGGACAGCAAACCAGGGAAGTGGGCAGCCATGTCTGAAACTGAACACAGGTGTTCAGCCTTCCATGTTTACCTGGAACTCACTTCAGTTTCTTGCTGGTTCCCCAGTTTATGCCTCCCTAGTAACTGTTCTAGAACTTTCTCATTCTACAGGGTTCTTACGACAACCTTCTACCCTCCACCCCTGCCTTCTTTACTTATAGCCTTGTCAACCTTCCTCCTAGGAAGAGTTCATTGTCATGGAATGTTTGGATTCAAGAAAAAAAAAAATTGCTGAAATAGGGAGATGTCTTGGGATAGGGTAGGGGCTTTAGAGGGAAGCATTTTCAGTGTTCTATAGTCAATCATGTCTACATAACAGTAATATATCTATCACAATGGAGAGAACTTTTAATATAATTTTATTAGAGAGATTTGTTTTCCATTTAGGCAGGTGCTGGCAATATGACTTAAGCCTCTCTAACCTTCTTTTCCAGCTGTATAAATGGGCTCAAACATGGGAACAATGGTGAGGTTGGCCCAGGATCAGGCAGTGTTTCATTCTGCTCATAGGGTTTCTATGAGTTGGTACCAACTCGATGACACCTAACAACAGCAAGGGAACACTGGTTTGGTGCTGCAGGTTAATGTGCTGGTCTGTAAGGTTGGCAGTTCAAGCTCACCAGCTATTCCTCAGAAACCCTATACAAGGTTGCTATGCCACTCAACAGCACTTAACAACAACAAGGAGCACAGGTTTAAAAGTAATTCATTTAGTTTGGGAAACAACAAAAGAGCTTTAAAAAATAGATAAGTACATCAGCCATGCTGTAGGGGCCTGCCTTCCATAGCTCTGAGATGAGTCTGCACTTACTGAGACCAGCATTGTAGTCTTTACTGCATCACTTTGATTCTGGCTGGAGCTGCCACAGAGGGAAAACACAGACACAGATATGGCTGTGGCCCTCAGGACAATGGCAGTCTTCCCTTTCTATCTGAAGTTTGGTTGTACCTTTCCCTTTGCAGTGGTCTCTCTCCAAGCACCATGTTAACAAGCCGAACCTCCTGCCCAATGTGACAGAATCCCTGGGAACTGCACAGTCATGAGAAGTGTTGCAAGCAGAACCTGCCTAGTCCATGTGCACACACATGTGCATGCTGGTATTAGGATCCCCGCCACCCCCTAGGGTCTGTACTTTTCCGATGTTTGCCAGCCTCCCTCAGAGTTAATGGGGCTTTTGTTCCTGTTGAACTCCTTTTGTCCAGAGCAGTGAACAGTGACAGGTAAGCCCTGCTCCCAGGCTCCTGGTGCAATTATAATGAACTGTGTGTCCCAAACAAATCCTTTTCACTATGCCTGATTTTCTCTTGTGTGCTACCTTTGATGGTCTGTGACCGACTGATTCCTGACAGTGATTGGAAAGGAGTTTTCCAATAGATAAAACAGTTTGCCCAGAAAATTTGGTTCAGGCTGTAGACTTTATCATCTGCACCAGCTCAAGAGTGTGTAGCTTGTATGGGTTGATTGTTTTGTTCTGTTCTTGAGAGAGATGGGGGAAGAAACAGCAACTGGTTCCAAAGCCTTAGAAGGTATTTTGAAAAGAGTTGATCATTTCTTGTAAAAGCATGTGTATGTACCAATGTCATCTGTAGGGAAGGAATAGGAGGATTGCTGTTAAGTGACGTCGAGTTTTCCTAGGAGTGGCTGGTGAGTTTGAACCACTGACCTTGTGCTTCAAACTGACCTTGAGATCAAGTGCATATCCCATGGCACCACAGTGGTCATAGAAATCATTCAGCCTCAGGTTTTTAGTTCGCTCCTGGGGGGCTGCTAGAAGGAGTGATGAAGGGATCGCAGCTGAAGCAACTTGCCCCAGAGGTGATGGAATTAGTGATAGGGACAGAGAGAGGATTATGCCTTTGAGCTGAGTTCTCTGGGCTGCCCCATGCTTCCTGAGAGAGCCCTGCTAAAATCCAGGCTGTGTGCACACCCAGCTCTTGCCCACCCATGTGAAGCAGGACAACTGCATTGCCACCCTCCCTCTGTCAGGGCATGACAAGTCACAATGCCACCTACTGCTGATTAATATAAGTCAGAAAAATAAAACATTAATAGTAAATATTCACCTTTAAAGAGACCTCCTTCTTAAGGAAGTAGTTACTTAGAGCTGTTATAACAGAAATACTACAAATAGGGCCCCTTTACTAAAGATAACTTTTCTTATGGTTGAAGAAACTTCTTGTCACTGTTAGGTGCTCCTGAGATGGTTCTGATGTACAACAGAATGAAGCACTACTTGGCCTGGCACCATCCTCATACTCGTTGCTAGATTTGAGCCTGTTAGTGCAGTTACTGTGTTACTCCATCTCAGGCTCTTTCTCTTTTCTCCTGACCCATTACTAAGTATGATGTCTTTCTCCAGGGACTGATCCTTCCTGATAACACATTCAAAGAACATTAGATCAGTGCTTGAAGGAGCATTCTGGTGGTACTTCTTCCAAGACATATTTGTCTATTCTTATAGCAGTCCATAGTATGTTCAATATTCTTTGCCAACACCATAATTCAGATGAATCAGTTCTTCTTCAGTCTTACTTATACTTATTCACTGTCCAGGTTTCAGACACATCTGAGGGCTTGGAAATAACCATGGCTCAGGGCAGTTGCATTTAATCCTCTTTAGGTATTCATCGCTTCTATAACAGAAACATGGCAAGTTTCTGTAATCTTAATAAGATTAATAAGTAATCTTAATAAACAGAGATTTATTGTCTCAGTTTAGGAGGCTAAAAGTCCAGATTCAGGCTGCTAAATTCTAGGGGAAGGCTTTCGCTTTCTTTTGGTACTGGGGGAAGGTCCTTGTCTGTTTTCTACGTCTGTTCCTTGGTGATCTTCATTGGATGTACCACCTGGTTTCCCCATCCATACTTTTTTCTCTGTGTCTAAAGTTTTTTTATACCAAGGTTTAACAAATTGGCTTAAAACATACTTTACACAGATATGATCTCATTAACATAACAAAGAAGTTCTGTTCCCAAATGGCATCACATCCACAGTCATAGGGGTTTAGGACTTACAACATGTATTTTGAGGGGACACCATTCAACTCATAAGAGGATTCTGTGTTTCCCTATCTGGCTCCTACATCTTTTGGATTTTGTGAGACAGTGAAGAGAAGAACTGGAAAGAGATGAGAAAGGCGAGTGGAGCATGCAGCTACAGTTTAATTATAGCTGGTGTGCAAGTGGGAAGTGAGATGCAAGGACCAGAATGTCTTGGGAGGAGCAAGGTTTATAAGGATGCAGCTGCCAACATGCAAGTGACTTGGAGAAGAGAGACAGGTGAAGGAGATTTTAGTTGGCTGGTTTGAGTAATTTTAATTAGAATTTAGAGAGCCATGGACAAATAATTTGAAGATGAACTTGCCTTTTTTTTTTTCTTTCTCTTTTTTATGAATGCAATACCATGCTGCAGGACAGTTGTGCAAGTTACTCAGCTTGGTTAGGACGTTGTGATGCATCACACAGACCTCCTGGTGCAAGCTGTCACCGTCAGCATCGGTAGATTGTCCACTGGGAAGAGATTCTTCAGATGTGGTAGAAAGCTCTGTCATAAACACAAGCTTCTGTAAAGAACATCTGGTTTTTGCAAGAATTTTGGCTTACATTCAAATGCAGAGGGTGCCTGAATTCTGTAGAAAAAAAAGGCCAAGTTTTTTAAAAGAAAAAAGAACAAAGAAAGGAGCAACTTTTGGGACTTGACTTTATTGCTAGTGCTAAATCTGATTCCAAAGAGTGTGTGACAGTTTTGCTTGAGAGAAGGAGAATGAAGAAAAACCACAATGGCAGCTGTTGGAAATGAAGAGTGATGTGGCTGCTTTTGTAATGTTTTTTTTTTTTTTCTTTTTTCTCCTCTGAATCAGTACCTACTGTTTCTTGATTTCTTGGAGAGAGATCCTCAGAGCTTAGCACAGGTAACTTGGCCCAGAAATTCACAGCCTGGAAACAGTACAAGGCAGAGTTTTGTTCCTGCTTAATCATATGTTATATGACAGGCAAAGCTGTAAGAAGATGGAGTTCAGACAGATTATATATAACCTTATAGTCTGTGTCCTATTAATTTCATTAGAGTTCTAACCTTAAACTCGGATGACAGAGAAAGCCCCAAATTATATGGAGGCATAAGTTTTGGAGTTCCCTAGAAGGAGAAGATCACTTAAGAATCCATGAGAAAATGGAGGATAAAGGGGAGAGAAGCAAGAGGAATAGGTGGTTGCCTCTGCCTCTTCTTTTCTCACAACTATATCAAAGCATTCTCCATCTATGAAAACGGATTAAAGCAATTACACTAGTGTGATGTAGATGAAAATGTAGATGAAATACCCACTGGAGGGATTTGGAGACTCAAAGAAGATTGTAAATTCCCAGAAAATCTTTTGCTGTTGGTGAACTAAGAAAGAGGAAAACTCATTAGTAGTTAGGTGAGCAGTGGAGGTGAATGGGAGGACTTACCCAGGTGGTCGTTTCATCCCCTTCCCTCCTTAAAGCCCTGTGATGGTGAATGGTGGTGGTGATGTGTTGTCAGGTCAGTTCTGACTCATAGGGACCCTTTTATGGGAGCAGAAAGTCTCATATTTCTCACACTTAAAGCCCTATGAGAAATATACAAGATCTAAACAATCCTGGTGTGACGTCATGTGTTAATGTGCCAAACTGCAGAGCTGTTTGAACTACAAGGTCAGTGGTTCAAGCTCACCAATTGCTTCTTGGAAACCATATACAGGCTTGCTATAGGTCGGAACCATCACTTAACAACAACAACTACAAACAATTTTTAAAAGACCTGTTGACCTTCGGCTGCAGAGAAGGGGTGACTCAAGTCTTTTTTTTTTTTAATTGCATTCAGTGTGTGTGTGTGTGTGTGTGTGTGTACAAAATTCAGACATTCTCAACAGGAATTTCCAAAATGGCTCAGTTGAACCACTTGGTGGATCCAGACTGACTTGTTTTCATGAGTTCCCAGCTATGGAAATTGAACTATTTCCAAGCTGCCTTACTGTATCTGTATGCATCCTCTCACAGTTTCAGACACTTGTGAATTTTCTTGTAGTTTTTTATTCTCCTTGAGTACACTTTTTACCCTGAGCCCTAGTAGGGCAGTATCCCTGCTCAGAATGGGAGCCGGAAGTGATGGTTTAGTGGTAGAATTCTTTCTTTCTGTGTGGGAGCCCCTTATTCAGTTCTGGCTAAGTGAAGCCACCCATCTGGAGGCTTGCATGTTGTTATGATGGCTAAATCCCAGAAATCACAGTGGTCAGATCCTGTTGTACATGGGGTGTCTATGAGTCAGGAGCTGACTCGATATAGCTCACACCATACTTGATCAGCAGAGGGGAGTGAGTTTTCAGGCTGTTTTTCAGAGGTGCCTCTGAGTGCACTTAGACCTCCAACCTCCAATTAGCAGCTGTGAATGTTAACCATTTGCTCCACCCAGGGACTCCTTGTCATACTTAATGGACCAATACTGAAACATCATTATTAACCAAAGTCCATCCTTTAGTCACATATCCTTTTTTACCTGATATCCTTTTTGTATTCCAGGATCCCATTATACTTAGTTGTTCTTATGCTCCCCATAGCTTTGACAGTTTCTCAGACTTGCCTTTTTTTTTTGGGAGGGGGGAGGTGTCTTTGACAGCTTCGATAAGAATTGAGGAATTATTTTTGTAGAGTATCCCTCATTTAGGTTTTGTCTCCTTATTAGACTTAAGTAATATGGAATCCTGGTATGGTGCAGTGGGATCAGCCCTGGACTGCTAACTATAAGGCAGTTCAAGCCCACCAGCTCCTCCTTGGAAACCCTATCCAGGGTTTCTGAGTTGGCGCACAACAAAAACAACACTATGCTTTGGAGAGGAAGACCACAGAACTAAAGTGATGTTTTCATCACTTCATATCAAGAGTTTACACTATCAACATGACATTATTGTTGATGTTGACTTTGATCACCCGGCCTAGATAGTGTTTGCTTTCTCCGCTGCACAGTTACTCTTTTTTTCCCTCTCCACACTGTACTCTTGGGAAGGACATTACTGTACGACAGCTCAAACTCAGCGAGTGGGGAGTGATGTGACATTCCTTAGTACAGGGCTTGTTAAGTGCAGCGTAGCTACGTAAATTATTAGGAATTCTTCTGCATAGGAGATTTCTTCTTCTCTTCCATGTATTATTTCAACCACTTATTTCTGTCACTCTGGATTCATGGATATTTATTTTATCTTTTGGTTTATAATCCAGTACTACTTTTGAGGAGGGTTTTTGTTAAGACACAAATCACTCTGCAATGTGAGTTATTAATAGACACACTCATTCTTCACTCTACCACTTATCTGTCAGTATACCATACTGTGGTGGCTTGTGTCTTTATGTGATTCTGAAAGCTATGCAACTGGTATTTTAAATACCATCAGGGTCACCTATAGTGGATAGGTTTCAGCTGAGCTTCCAGATGAAGACAGACTTGTAAGAAGGAGAACTGGACTACTTCTGATTATTTTGTCTCTGAAAATCTTATAAATAGCAGTGGATCACTGTCAAATCTCACCAGAATATTGAATATTGAAACATGATGAAGAGCACAAGAATATTATCAGAAACAATGCCGGAAGATGAGCCCTGTGGATTAGAAGGCACTCAAATTATGACTGGGAAAGCCTCCTCAAAGTAGAGTTGAATGTGATGATGCGAATAAAGGCTTTGGGACCTTTATTTGCTGATGGGGCACAACTCAAAATAAAGAGAAACAGCTGTAAACATCAATTAATAATCCAAACATGAAAGGTGCAAAGTATGGATTTAGGAAAATTGGAAATTGTAAAAAATGAAATGGAACGCATAAACATCAATATCCTAGGCACTAGTGAGCTGAAATGGACTGGTTTTGGCCATTCTGAATCTGACAATCACATGGTTTACTATGCCAGGAATGACAGATTGAAGAGGAATGGCATCACATTCATCTTCAGAAAGAACATATCAAGATCTATCTTGAAGTATAATGTTATCTGTGATAGGATAATATCCATATGCCTACAAGGAAGACCAATTAATACCACTAGTATTCAAATTTATACACCAACCACTTATGTCAATGATGATGAAATAGAGGAATTCTACCAACTTTGTCAGTCTGAAATTATCAAGCATGCAATCAAGATGTATTGATAGTTACAGGTGTTGGAATGCAAAGGTTGGAAGCAGGGGAAGATCAGTAGTTGGAAAATCTGGCCTTGGTGATACAAACGATGCTGGAGATACCATGATAGAATTTTGCAAGACCAATGACTACTTCATTGCAAATACCTTTTTAAAGCAATATAAAACACAACTTATACACATGAACCTCACCAGAAGGAATACAAAGAAATCAAATTGACTGCATCTGTAGGAAGAGATGGTGGGAAAGTTCCATATCATCAGTCAAAACATGGCCAAAGGCAGACTGTGGAACATACCATCAATTGCTCCTAAGCAAGTTCAGACTGAAGCTGAAGAAAATTAAACAAGTCCACGAGAACCAAAATATAACCTTGAACATGTCTCATCTGAATTTAGAGAGCTGAAGAACACATTTGATGCACTAAATTCTAAAGACCAAAGACCATAAGAGTTGTGGGATGACATCAAGAACATCATACAGGAAGAAAGCAAAAGGTCATTAAGAAGATTAGAAAGACAGAAAAAAAAAAAACAAAATGGGTGTCAGAAGAGACTGTGCGACTTGCTCTCTAGTGTAGAGATGCTAAAGCAAATGGAAGAAATGAGGAGGTAAAAGAGCTAAATAGAAAATTTCAAAGAGAAGCTCAAGAAGACAAAGTCAAATAGCAATGTACAAAGACTTGGAGTTAGAAAACCAAAAGGGAAGAACATGCTCAGCATTTCTCAAGCTGAGGGAACTGAAGAAAAAATTCAAGCCTCAACTTGGAATATTGAAGGATTCTATGGGCAAAATATTGAATGATGCAAAAAGCATCAAAAGAAGAGGTAAGGAATAAAAAGAGTCACTGTACCAAAAAGAAATGGTTGATGTTCAGCCATTTCAAAATGGTAGCATATGATCAAGAGCCAATGATACTGAGGAAAGAAGTCCAAGGTGCATTGAAGGCATTGTCAAAGAACAAGGCTCTGGGTATTGATGGAATACAAATAGAAATCTTTCAACAAACTGATGGAGCACTGGAAGCACTCACTCATCTATGCCAAGAAATTTGGCCAACTGATGGGAAGAGATCTGTATTTATGCCCATTCCAAAGAGAGGTGACCCAACAGAATGCGGACATCATTGGACAATATAATTGATATCCCATACAAGTAAAATTTTGCTAAAGATAATAAAAAACAGTTGCAAGTATACATTGACACAGAACTGCCAGAGGTTCAAGCCTGATTCAGACGAGAACATGGAATGGAGGGATATCATTGCTGATTGTCAGATGGATCTTGGCTGAAAGCAGAGAAAACCACAAAGATGTTTACTTGTGCTTTGTTGCCCATGCAAACGTTTTCAATTGTGTGGATCACGACAAGCTATGGATAATATTGCGGAGAATGAGTATTCCAGAACACTTAATTGTGCTCACGAGGAACCTGTACATAGACCAAGGGGCAGTCATTCTAACAGAACAAGGGAATACTGAATGGTAATGTCAGGAAAGGTGTGCATCACTATTGTGTTCTTTCACCATATTTATTCAGTCTGTACACTGAGCAAATAATACAAGAAGCTGGATTATATGAAGAAAAATGTGGCATCAGGATTGGAGAAAGACTCATTAACAACCGGTGATATGCTGATGATACAATTAAGCTTGCTGAAAGTGAAGAGGACTTAAAATACTTTCTGATGAAGATCAAAGACCACAAAGCTTTGGTATGGGTTGCATCTCAATATAAAGAAGACAGAAATCTTTACTGGAACAATAAACAACATCAATATAATGAAGAAAAGATTGAAGTTGTCAAAGACTTTATTTTGCTCAGATTACCCATCAACACTCATGGAAGCAGCATTCAAGAAATCAAACGATGGATTGCACTAGGCAAATCTGCTGCACAAGACCACTTTAAAGTGTTGAAGAGCAAAGATTGAGGACTAAGGTCTGCCTGACCCAAACCATGATATTTTCAGTAACTTTACATGCATGTGAAAGTTGGGCAGTGAATAAGGAAGACTGTAGAAGAATTGATGCATTTGAGATATGGTGTTGGAGGAGAATACTAAAAAGTACGATGGTCTGACAAAAGAACAAACAAATCTATGTTGGAAGAAGTACAGCCAGAATGCTCCTTTGAAGCCAGGATGGCCAGACGTGCTCTCTCATGTTTCAGACGTATTGGCAGGAGGGACTAGTCCCTGGAGGTAAGATATCATGTTGGTAAAGTAGAGGGTCAGAGAGAAAGAGAATGACCCCCAACAAAATGGATTGGTACAGTGGCAGCAGCAATGGGCTCAAACGTAGCAACCATTGTGAGGTTGGCCCAGGACCAGGCGGTGTTTAGGTCTGTTGTGTATAGGGTCTCTATGAGTCCATACTGACTCAATGGCACTTAACAACAATGAACATTCTTCACATATCCACATGGTTAGATTTCAAGAATCAGGGCATTGTTGGAAAATGGGTGTTGTATACAACTTCAGTGACCATGTGCTCTTCAGGCTCCAAGAGTCATTCTGATGCCCTCGCCCCTGCAGCCACTTCAGTGCTGTGAACCCTGGACCTCCGCAGGTAGGTTGCTTGTGCCATTTCAACCACAGGACCCCACTCTACCCCAACACACGCCGAGTTCTTGCTCTCCATAGAAATGCTCAGCACCTCCTGCTGGCCATTTTTAATAAAAACTTTGTTCACAACCACAGGGAGAGAATGAAAGGATCAAGTCCTGGGGCTCAGAAAGGAGACACTCGCTCACTCAAAGCATATAGATCCTTACCTGGCTTTAAGGTGATTATATAGATTTTTTATTCGTGTTGTATTTCAGATAATGAGATAGTCAATATGTGAGGTGTAGGTATAATCGTTATTCACTAACCTGGAGGTCATTTCCCCCCTAAATACTGGAGTCTAGTAGTTCCTAATTTTTATGGGAATGTGAATACCAAATACCAGCTGATAGCAGGACCTATCTCCCATCTCTGCCATGTGGTTACTCTGTCCTGGGTTTGAAGTCTCCTAATTGTGAACTGCACAACCTTGTTTTTGTTAAGTGCCGTTGAGTCGGTTCTGACCCATAGCGACCCTGTATAGGGTTTCTGAGGAGGTGCTGGTGAGCTTGAACCACCAACCTTGCGGTTCACACCGACTTTGCAGTCTAGTGCATTAACCCACAGCGCCACACCAGGACTCCATACAACCTTGAGGAGGTCCCTAAACTCATTGAGCATCAGTTTTCAATTGGTCAATTCAGGACATTTATCTCTTTGTCAGAGGGTTTTTGTGAGACGTGCCGGCCTGGGATAAATGATTGTGAGATGTCCTGCTTGCCTATCCCTTCCCTCATCTGCTGATCAGGGAAAGTGAAGTTTCCTCTGCATTTGAGATGCCAACAATGAACCCTTTCTACTCAAAAATGAGTGGAAGTGTCTCAAAGGTAGTGAATTTGTGGGCTAGGATTTGGGATGGTATCCAGAATGGGGATTGAAGAACTATTGGCACGGGTTTCTCAGAGTAAAGAAGGTCAGGACTTGGAAGGTGCTTTTCTGCAAATCCTCAGGGGGTCCTCTGCTTTTATCCACACTCCTGGTCAGTTAACCTACTTCGTTTTCTGTGGACACTATCCATTGCCTCTGAGGGAGGTGTCTGTTTTTCCCTGAGATGACATCTTCTTATCATTATTTTATCTGCACTTGTTCCTGAGGAGAGATTAGCTATTTTGAGATTCTGTAAAATTGATTTATAACCCAATAACAATACACACACACACACACACACACACACACACACACACAGTAAAAGAATTTCATCCATCTTGTTCTTTCTTTCCATTAGATTTTTACTAAAGGAATAAAGTCTATAGTCTTATCTGGTAAGGTTGCATGAATCTAGACTTGAACCAAGGCTGGTCTATTTCCAAAGCTTTTGGATTTAGCCACTTTACCCAGTTTGACAGTGACTTGGCTTATGAGTGAGCTCAGTACACTTGCCCATCATTGGAACTTCAATTAGCGGTACCTGAGGACTTGAAACATCTCAGATGACTTCAGGATTACCCACTTTTACTTCGAATCGATTACATTAGGTCTGTGGGCTAATCTGGGAATTCATCCAATATAAGCAGCATTGCTTTCATGGAGAAATTTCTTTTTAATTTCAAGTAATGAATTTACCACTAAGTTCTTGGAATGTAGGTAGTTAGTGTTGCAGATTTGGGGTTCTGCCTGTCTGTTGTGTAAGATTAAGCAGTATTTCAGCAAGGAAAGGGTGATGCAGTGGAAAGAATACTGACCTAGGACTTGGAAGAGCTCTGCTTTAGTCATGGATCTGTCACAAATTACTGTGATCCTGAGCCAACCCCTTTAAAGTTTAAGGTTTCCATTTCTTTCTTTCTTTCTTTCTTTCTTCTTTTTTAAAATAAAATCAAATTGCACTAGAAGATCTTGAAGATTCCTTTCAGGTCTAAACACTTATGATCCACTATAGAAAAACATGCAACTGTGAAAGTAGTTAATAGTTTTTAGGTGATTTTCTACACACCTGTTTTCTCTGAAGTTGCTTTTCAATAGAAAGTATTGAGCTGCCATCCCTTCTCTTGTATACTGGCCCATGTGCCCAGTGAGATTGCTAATTGAATGGCCAAGTGCTACAGAGGAAGGACATGCATCTCCTGGGGCTCTGGTGGAGCCAGGTTAGCTGCAACAAATGGATTTCCTCCAGCTGCCTTCTTTCAGTTCACTGACCTTAGATGTATAAGATGGCTAAAAATAATTTATATCGAATTACTTAAGGTTATCTGTTACTAAGCCTAGAAGGTTCTTAGTGATTTCAAGGCAGTACCAAGTGGTAATATGTTTTTTTTTTGTTTTTTTTTTATTGCAACTCTGATTTTACCGATTGCTGGATTTCTCTTGTTTTCACAGATCGACAGCTTTTTTACATTGGAAATCTTTATCTCTAGAGGATTAGCTATCTGAGAGTTGAAAACTTTCAGGAAAAGCCAAATTAGTTCGGTGTTTTTCTTCTGTTTCTTGTTCTATCTGCACAGTCGGAATCAAATACATGGGAATTCCTTTCTGATAGTAGACTTGCAGGCTGTGACCTCCATTCCATCCACGTTTCCATTTTATTTTCAGGGAATAGAAACGTTCTTAGTGCTGTTATCATTGTTAAGTGCTATTGAGTCAGTTGTGACTCACAGCAACCCTGTATAGGGTTTCCGAGGAGCGGCTGGTGAGCTTGAGTGATTCTGCGATTCAAACCGACCACATAGTCCAGTGCACTGACCCACAGCGCTACAGCAGGACTCCGCGTCAGCATTAGCAGATATCAAAATCTGAAGAAATTTAAATTCCTGAAAGTGCTTTATAGATGGAAAGATAGATGGCACAATGGCTGTCTTTAAAATGGTACTTGTTACCTTCTTTGTGTGCCTGTTAAAATACTGAGAGACAAAAAAATTACCTGAGAAAAGGTTCATAAGCTAGAAAGAACCCAAAAATATTGGTGACAATATTCTGACTCAGTGGTAGTGCAAGTATTTTTTTTTTTTTTTTGCAGTGGGAAGGAACAGGAGAAAGCAGTCATCTTTAATTTAATTGAACTTAATTCGTAGAACCTTATTTATGCTTTCATTAACTGGCCTTCCACTTGGGCCCTATCTGTGGCCAGGTTGATAATTCTCGTGGGAAACATGCCAGTGTACTTGAGTTTTCAGATGATTGTGTCAATATTGACGTGTCAAAGAAAGGGACTGCGTGCTTTCTGATAAAAGATATCTGGAAAAAGGATTAGTAAAGGACAAGTCAGTTCCACAGCAATAAACATTCCTTCCATTATTAACACTAGAATGTTTCCTGCAGGACATTTGCCTGCACTTAAAATTCTTCCAGAAACGGTTCTGGACAGTAGCAGCATGCTTGGTGTTGTTGGAGGTAGGCAGCTAGGCAGGCAGAGCCCTGGATGCTGCCTCGGGCACAGTCCGAGATGTGCTTCATGATGCTGCTGTGAGGACACCTAGGCCTGGGATGATTGGCTCTTGCCAAGTGAGTCAGGCCCAGCCAGGGAAACTTGGGTCAAGAAGATAAAATTCCATCAGCTAGCAGTTAAGAGACATTTCAGCTCTTTTCCTTTGGAGACTGCCAGTGTGATAACTTGCAGAAGTGAACAGGCTCTGCGTCCAAGTACAGAAAGAGTGTGCCAGAGACCCAGGGCAGGAGACCTGGGTGGCGTCCCCCAGAGGAAGGGACTGAGGTGAGGCAGAGACGATGGGAGGGAGGTCCCCAGGACTAGATGGTGGTTTCAATGGAAGCAAAAACAGACACTTCTCTCAGTCTCAGGCCCAAACATACATGGGCTAGCCACTCTTCTCTATGTGTGTCTGTCTGTCTCTCTCATATACACAAAGGAATGTTTAAAATGTCTCTAAGAAAAGTACATAATAAAGGAGGTGTGACAGTTTTAGGTAAGAAATAGATCTGGATTTAGTACTTTAGTATACAACAGGCAATGAATGATATTTGTGGCTGCCTTTCTATAAACATGGTTTCTGAAGTGTCCTAGGCTACCCAGACATCTAGGCTGATTAGCATGTTTCTGGGTGGTGCTGACTGATGGTTTCAGTCCACTCAGGAGTGCCAGTCTCTTTCTGGAGAATCAGCCATTGAAAACCTTGTGGAATACAGTTCTACTCTGACACACATGGGTTCTCCATGAGTCTGAATTGATACAACTGGTTTAGGCTGAGTCAGGGTGAGAATGAAGTCTGGACTGCTTTCTGCAGCACTTTGGGGTGGGAGTTTGCCCAAGAAGTGTCGCAGGACCTGCACATCCTTATGTGTGTGTGTGGTTATTCTAGTCCATTGCTGTCTCTGACACTCTCATCCAGAAGTGTAAGAAGAGAGACTTGGCTGATGTCTTCCTAAGCTTTCAAGGTTCATTAGACACCTGTGAGAGACTTCTCATCTGCATATTGATTTAAACTGGGAATTTCAAGGAAACTGCATCTCAAGTGCCATCATGTATCTGTAGATGCTAGATTCCTAGAATGCTGTGAAAAGAATAACTCTGAGGCTATATGGATTCAGCTAGTGCTACCTGCTATGCAGGGAGAGGGAGAGAACTGCTTTTTTGTGTTTTTGTCTCCTCTCTAATCAAAATCCTACTAGGATCCCTGGGGGGAGGGTGTGAAGTGGGTTACCAGTTGGGCTATTATTAGCTGTAAGGTCATCAGTTCAAACCTATCAAGTTGCTCCATGGGAGAAAGATGAAGCTGTTTACTCCATAAAGATTTATAGTCTTAGAAACCTTAGAGAGCAGTTCTATTCTGCCTTATAGCATCGCTTGTAGTTGGAATCAATGTGATGACAGTGAGTTAGGTAAGTAATCTAAATCCTAAATCAGACTAACTTTAGCTTTTCCTCTCTCTCTTCTCAATGCATAGGTACATCTTGCCTGCTCAGATTGCCTGAGATTAGATCTGACCTCAATTCTAAGCCATAAAATTAGAGCAAGTCTACAAAGTAGATAATGCTTGTCAGTAGCTTGGAGACAATCTGGCTTTCTCAGTCTCTTAACAGCCCTTAACAGCCCCCCACCCCCCACCCCCTAGCCTCTTTCCCATTTCTCTAAACATACACACCTCATGTAACCTTGACATTACTGAAGAAATACAGATGTGTTAACTCTGGATTCCTAATAACTTTCCTGCTGAAAGTGGGCCATATCCTTGGATCAATTATTTCAGCCCTGTTTCCTCAGGCAAAAGGAGAATCCCTGGCCACCTGTGGGAACATGGTTCTCTGTAAATGTGTATGTTTGCCTTGGAGGAAACCTTGTCTGCGTTTGGACACCTGGACGGATTTTCCCAGGCCCTCTCATTCCTGCTGCCCAGCAAGGCTTTGGATCTCCAATGTAAATGGAAAGACGCTATACTTCTTGATAAAGACCCTAGAAAAGTTAAAAGAAAAAATCCAAAGCTGTGCTTCATCATTTCTTCTGAGTACTTCCTGCCCTTCAGCTGTGTCCTTTTCTACTGAAGCATCCTTTGGTTCCTGTTTTGCATCTCTGGTCATATCCTAGCAGTTCTGTTAGACATACTGTCAGCAGAGTAAGATTTCTTCTGGGCTAGTTGGAGAGACATTACATAAAGAACACTTCCAATGTCTGGAGCTAGAAATGCTTTTCCCTGTGCCCTATGTTCCTGAAAGAGCTGCCAAGGCAGGTTGAAAGGATGTTGCCATCACCCTGTGACTGCCCCCCAAAACTCTTCAGCCAGGGCAGGAGGATGAAGATCAGACTGACTTGGCCTAACTCCCACAGGGAAACTGAGCAATGAAGTCAGGGGCAAAAGCTTGGGCAGGGCTCACCTGGATTCTAATCGTAGTTCCTCAGTTTATAGCTGGATGAAAGGTGGCATGACCGTTGTGGCACAGTTTGTTCATTTATAGACCAGAGAAAGTATCATTACCTAGTCACAGGCTGTTGTGCCCATTGATTAAGAGCCTGTTACGTGCTTGGCACACTGTCCAGCATCCTCAAAGTGCTCAGTGCTGGTCTTTGCATCGTGCATGGATGTCATCTCTGCCCTCAAAGACCAGCCTCTGCTTTGGCTACCTTGGATATGGAGCTACTTGATAGAACAAACTCAGATGGCAAGAATCCCAGAGAGATTGGCATAGCCTGAAGGTAGAGAGTAGTTCTGTCCCCTCAGATGGACAGCTAGGGTCCCCACATATTCCTATTCGCTTTATAGGCAGCGTGAAGATCCGTGCTCCTGTGTGAAGTCTCTGGGTTGGTGGAGAAATACAACAAAATGAGAACTGGGATATAGTGGACTTCAAATGCCATCTTAGTGCTGGCCACCCACACCTGTCCCCACAGGGACCCAACTGTATTGGATTCTCTCTAATGTCCCTTAATGTTCCTGCAGTATGGAGGCCACATGCCTAGTGGCCACCTCTACCCGAAGTCTGGGAAGTGCGTCAGGAGGCCCAGACAGGGAGCAGAGGGACAGGACCATTAGGGAAATAATGTGGGACTAAGAATAGACAGTTAGACATGATGATAAGAGCCCAGATGGTCAGGGACGTCAGTTGGGGACAGGGAGGGAGGAGGAGGTGGAGAAAGAACAGGTGATAAGATAGGGACCCTGGCACAGGAATGTGCAGCTGAGGATCCTGGGAAAGGCATGCTGCCTCTGAGGTCCCCCAAGAGCTGTGGGCCAGGGGTTGCCCAGGACCCTCCTGGGTATGCCCTGTGGGTGTGAGCCAGTAGAGAGGAGGGTGGCTGGGCAGACTGAGTACATCACAGAATTTCATACCCAGTTTGGAGTTTAGCAGTTACACAGCATACCCACCATATCCCCAGCACTTGGACCAGTTGTTGTAGAGTCATTTCTGACTCATAATAACCCTGTTTGTGTCAGAGTAAAATTGTGCTCCAGAGGGTTTTCATTGGCTGAATTTTTCAGAAGCAGATCACCAGGTCTTTCTTCTGCGTTAACCGGACACTCCTCCCCCAACCTTTCTGTAAGCAGCTGAATGCATTAACCAACTGCAGCATGCAGGGGTACCCCCAGCATTTAAAAGCAAAACCAAATCAAACCCCTGTTGCCTTTGAGGTGATCTCAACTCATAAAGTCCATGCAGGACAGAGTAGAACTGCCACAAGGCAATAATCTTTAGTCAAGAGAAAAAGATGAGGCTTTCTGCTCCTGCAAAGATTTACAGCCTCGCAAACCCTTAACACTTACCAACAGCAACTGCAGTCTTCACAGAAGCATATTGCTACAGATTTCTCCTGAGGAGTGGTGGTTTGTACAGCCAAGCATTCAGTTAGCAGCACTGTACCACCAAGACTCTTTTTCAGCACTTTGTTGTTGTTAACTGCCACTGAGTCAGCTCTGATTCATAGTGACCCTACTGTATAGGGTTTCTAAGGAGCGACTGGTGGGTTTCAGTTGCCAACTTTGTGGATAGCAGTCCAGTGCCGATCCTACAGCACCACACCAGGACTCAGCAATTACAGAAGAAAAATTGCTTCAAGGTTGGTGGTATAGCTTGGTCCAACCCCAGAAACTTGACTCTTCTTACAGAGCTCTGTCCACCCCAAATCATTCCCTCTTGTGGTGTCGCCCTCACCAGCTTTTGCCCAATCCTGGGAAGTGCAGGCACCTCCAACCTGGACTAGGAAGGATGCAAACATTTGTTGAATACCCTTTAGACTTCCTGCTGGGGAAGTAGGGAAGACTGACAACAAATTCACAAACACGCAAATTGTTAAGTTAGTTTCACAGAGTGATAAATACTAGGAAGGAAACTAGGCAAAAGGGTCTTGAGGCTGTTCAAGCCTCAGGCTCTTGGTATAAATCATTAACCCAGTTGCCATGAAGTTGATTCAGACTCAAGGCAAACCCATGCATGTCAGATTAGAACTGTGTTCTGTCAAGTTTTCAATGGCTGGTTGCCAGGCCTTTCTTCTGATGCACTTCCGAGTAGACTGGAACATCCAACCCTATGGTTAGCAGTTGAAAGTTGCTGTACTTTAGGATCTTTCCCCTTAGAGTTATGACTGCCTTGGTGCTTCCTGGATAATTGGGGTGACATTTTCTGTCTTCTTCCCATGTGCTCTATTCTCTAACCCCAGGCCCCACCCCCCAAGACCAGGCACAGGATTGTGCATAGAGAATATTGACCCACTTGGGGTTGGATGTTGCCTGTTTGCTGTGTCATTATAAAACTTGAGGAAACATTTCCACTGTGGTTTAGTAATATGGAACAGACATCCCTGGACCTAACTCACTGCCTTCATCCTGGAGTCCTTCCACTGTGTTGTGGCCATTGTCCTTCTTTTGCTGTGATTGGGAGATGGGGCCAAGGCTCTAAGCATTTGTGCCTTACCATGGCCCCTTATACTGTGTTCTGGCATGTTCCCCTCAAATCATTCACCCTTCCCTTCAGTAGTGGGAGCTTCCAAACCGGCATGTTTGGGACACAGAAACCAAACTGCTAGGTAAGCTCCCCGAAATCAAACCCTTTATTGCCTGACCAAGAGGCAGGAACAGATGCTGGCAGGAAAAGAACTTGGCGGGAACATTAGGCTTGAGAAGGGGTTGCAAGGTCTTCTCATGCCTGGTCGGATCATAATATGAAACCAGTTGGGGCTCTGACCATATTTAAGGGGGCTCAAGTTGTTCCGGAGTTGTGGGCTTTCGTAAGCCCTGAGGGAAATGGTTGGAGGGTTAAGGGGGTGGCAGTGGGTCTGTGGGAGAAGTTCAAGTGCTCTGTGGCTAAGCCAGAATAAGCATTTTTATTTCCACAAATCAAGCCATTTTCATGCACATTTCCCCTTGTATCCTGATCTATGTAATTATGGAATGCATATGTGTGGAAGGAGTCTTTGGAAAACTAGTTCCTGTTCTTTGTCAATAGGCTGACATAAAAGTTTAGGAAATTGGTTCATGAGGAAATTCCGTAGTGGGGAGCTGGCAGGACATCCAGATGGTAGGAGAGGGCAGGGTGTCCCAAGGCTAGGGACTTGTTTCTCTGGTGTCCAGCAGAAATCAATACAGCATGGGGTACTCCATGACTAGGTGCTTAACACGGGGTAGGAGTTCGTATGTTCTTTAAATGTCAGGACACCAATGGTTCAGGACTAAGGACTATGCCCTTTTGCCCCTAAGTACCCCCTCAACAGTTCAGTAACTACAAGTGAATGAGTGTCCTGCAATCAGTGGGAGCTGGTTTGCTCAGAGACAACAAAAGCTTTTCTCATTCCTGCCAGTGATGGTTGTCTGGTCTTAACTGTTAGGAGAGCTGTGTTGAGAAGTTTCAGGGGCACAGATCTGGCACGGGGACAGGGAAGCAATGGAGGGGGTGGCCGAGTGTGTTCTCTTATGATTTTCCCTGCTACCCATGGGACTTTCTCATGTTCTTGGGTTCTGAAACCCATGTGATTCTATAATTCACCAGTAACCAGGTGTGTGGAGTCATTCCCGATCCATGGCAACTCCATTTCAGTGGTGAGTTTTTCCACAAATCGGCTGTCAGTCCATAATTCTGTAGTGCCTCTAGATGGATTCAAACCTCCAACCTTTCACTTAGCAGCTGAGTACATTAGCTCTTTCCACCCAGGGCCTTTGGTTCTATAATTACATATCACTAGTGGTTACAAATCAGGCTGTGAACCGCAAGGTCAGCAGTTAGAAACTACTGCTGTTCCACAGGAGAAAGATGAGGCTTTCTGCTCCTGTAAAGATTTATAGCCTCGGAAACCTTGTAAAGGTCGCCATGAGTTGGAACCCATTCCACGGCACATAACAACAACAACATCTTTAAGGAGTCTTAATATGGCACTGTAAGGTAAACACTGGACTGCTAACCACAAGGCGGATGGTTCAAGCCTACCAGTCACTCCTCGGAAACCCTCTACAGACAGGGTCACTATGAACTGATTTGATGGCATTAATAGCAGCCTGTTTAAATTACTATTTTCATTATGGAGAGTTTCAGCTGATTGTTCTCAATGGTCTGAATAGATACCGGATCCATTTATTGTCTCTACATTTCTTGGTGAACAAAATGAGAGAAACATGGTTTATGGCGGGCCACGCTTGGCTCTGACTTCTGCTTGACTTCTTGGTTTTAGAACTTGCTGAGCTAGGTTCGGAGGCCCTCTGGAGTTTGATGCCCTTACCAGCAATAAAGGGATAAAAATGCCAACATCCCAGATCGAAATGAAGTAACAGAGAGCCTGGCAGTGTGCATTTAGAAATGTTCACTAAGGGACTTGCAGCTTCGGCTCTGACCTGATGACATCTCCCCATAGGGTCTTTGTCCTCAGCTGGACAGAGACGCCATGGCCTCTGACGTAGGGGCCTGCTCTACGTAGACTCTTGTGAGCTTCGCTGGCTTTGAATGAGACATGGATACGGCAGCATCCCCAAGTTGACAGTTCTAGTGCATTTTTCTCAGGAAAGAAAAGGACAGGGTGTGTGCACTTTTTTCAGGGGTGGATTTGGGAAGATGAGGATGCCACCTTGGCACTCTTCCCAGCCTCAGGGAGATGAGCTTCAGCTAGGGAAGACCAGCTGGCTGCCTCTCCATCAGGACATAGTCTCTCACCACTTTACGGGGTCTTATCAGCTGGTGCTGGCTTTGTTGGTCGTGGTCATTGCCTCAATGAAATGAAATGCTGCCCAGTCCTGCTCCTGTTCTTGATCAGTTGTAGGTCTCATAGTTTCAATCCAGAGACGTTTTTATCGGCTGATTTTTCGAAGTAAATCTCCAGGCCTTTCTTCTTAATGTGACTTAGTCTGGAAACACAGCTGAAGCCTGTTCAGCTTCATAGCAACACACATGCCACCATGGGAGATGGGTTGTGGCTGGATAGGAGGTGCATTGGTTGGAATTTGAACCCGGCTCCCTGTGTGAAGGACGGAAATTCTATCACTAAGTCACCACTGCCTCACTGTATTGGCTGGCTTCTTGCTTCTCAAGATTTCTTGTGGTTACACCTTCTTCCTGATGGCTGCAGGGTTGCTATGTGTGAAACCCACCCCTGCTGCTTCCTTGGGCCCCTCTGTGTCAAACAGCCAGTTGTGCTGACCAGCTGCACTAGTGGCCTCAGTGTTCCTCATGAGCACTGCCTCTCTTAGAACAATTAGGAGCAAAACAATGGCCTATTCAGCGCTTCTCAAAGCAATGGCTTCTTTTGTCCAGATTGCTGACTTTGGAAAGCTCTGCTTGAGGTTTTGGTATAGGAAATTAGCATCACCAGGGGCAAGACTGTAAAAGAAGACTTCCTCATGGGACGTTTAAAGGTAGTTGGTTTTCTATGACTCCACAATCGCCTGCCCTTCTATCCATGGGGAAAGTGGTATTTTCTTTGTAACACACAAAAAACAATATTTGCTTTAGGGACATACCTTTCAGAAGGTGAGCTCTGTTCTTTTCCATCCCAGGGAATGCTACGTAGACTAGATAGGAATAATGATTTTCATAGTTTTTGTGGGCAGTAACAAAATACTTGTAAAAGAATCCAAACCAGGTGGAGACCCAGTCGCTATTGCTAATCATTTTAATACTCAGGATTCCCAGAACCCAAAATCTTCAAACTCTGGTAATGATGTTACTTTGAAAAAATAGGCATTTCTAACCCAAAAGCACAGAGTGTTAATTGCAGTTCTACTTCCATCAAGTAGCTATTTTGTCATAATCATAAACATATAATTATTTGGCCTATAGCATTCCCATTAGACATACCACTTTCATGAACTGTCAGGTGTGAATTAGTGTCTGGTAGTATTTCCAGAGGATGGTTCTCAAGGCTTTGTGTGAGGAAGCCCATGATTGGTGGTGTGAATACAAGAGCAGCCAACCTCACAACAATGTCATGCAAATTACTCTTACCACCTCCCTGTTTTATGGATGAGAAAAAAAAAACTAGCTAACTTGTCTAACATCACATACGAGGGAGTCTCAGAAAGTTCATTGAAAAATGGAATGAAAAGATAATCGAATTTTCCACCAACTTTTTGAAACTTCCTCATATTTATTTACTAAGTAGAGGAGCTAGAGGTTTTTAATGGTTTTATTGAGATACTGTTTACATACCATAAAATTCACTTTTTGGAAGTATACAGTGTTGTTGTTGTTGTTGTTTTTTACCATATTTACAGAGTAGTGCAACCTTTGTTTAAGTTTTGAACATTTCTAATACCCACTATAAAAATATTTTACCCACTAAAAATCATGCTTCATTTCAAGTATTGTCCTCTCCAGTCTTTTTGTTAGGTGTTGCTGAGACAATTTCTACTCATGGAGATCCATGTGACCAAGTAGAACTGTCATGTAGGGTTTTCTTGGCAGCATTTAAAAAATGAATTTTGTTCTCAGTGATGACAATATACACAGAAAAACATGTACTAATTCAACAGTTTCTACATGTACCATTTAGTGACTCAGTTATATTCTTTGAGTTGTATAATCATTCCCACCTTCCTTTTCTGAGCTGTTCCTTTCTCATCAACATAAATTAACTGACCACTAAGGAGCCCTTTGAGGAGCTCTGGTAGCGTAATGGTTACGAATCAGCCTGCGAAGTGCAAGGTCAGCAGTTCGAAACTACCAACTGTAAAGATTTACAGCCTCAGAAACCCTGTACAGGGTCGCTATGAGTTGGAACCGACTCCACAGCACATAACAACAACAAGGAGCCCTTCAGGAGTCCTGGTGTGGCACTGTGGGCAAATGCGTCAAACTGCAAAGTCATTTGAACTGCAAGGTTGGTGGTTCAGGCTCACCAGTTGCTCCTTGGAAACTCTATATGGGGGTGGCTATGGGTTGGAATCAACTCGATGGCACTTAACAACAACAAAGGAGCTCTTCTGGAAGAGCCATAGCTCCATATAGTAAGCACTGGGCCTCAAACCACAAGGTCCATGTTTCATTGGTTCAAGCACACTAGCCACTTCTTGGAAATTCTATACAGGATCCCTATGAGTAGGAACTGATTTGACAGCACTTAACAACAATAATCTTAGCTGTAGTCCTGGTACGGCGCTGTAGGATAAGCACTGGACTGCAAAATTGGTTTGAACTTCAAGGTTGGCAGTTCAAATTCACCAGTCACTCCTGGAAAACCCTATACAGGGTTGCTATGACTTAGAAACAGTTCCATGGCACTTAACAACAGTATTAGCTACTCAAAGTGTGGTCCTTGGACTAGTAGCTCCAGCATCACCTGGGAGCTCACTTGAAATGCAGATCTCATCCAGACAAGTTGAATCAGAATCTACAATTGGACAGGGTCCCTGGGTGATACTTTCACTGATCAAACTTTGAAAAGCTTTGCTGAGCCACACAACTAGGGTAAGAGCCCTCATTTCCAGTTTCTAGTCTAGGGAAATTTTCACTCTTCCTTTTGGACTTTTTTAGAATGGAGTGTAGTTGTATGTAGAAAATAGTAATAATTTCACTGTATCAGACAATGAGATGGAGGGAAATCAACAGTCATTCTGCACTCACTCAACGGGAGAAATGAATTTAAAAGGAAGATATTTTAGTATCCTCTGTGTCGCCTCTGCCAAACTTCTTTCTGCAAAATTTCCTTTGTGTAGGAACATGTGAGAATACCTTGGTACAGAAAGGGCTTTGGTTCTGAACACTTTTTTATTTTTTGAGAAGCATCCTCAGGTATTAGTAATATTTGGAACCCATTTGGGAGAGCAATTGTGATCTCAGTATTGCTGATCCCAACATCTCTAAGTAGTTGATTCTTTTACTTCTGACTTTTCTTTTTCCACTGATCCTGAGCAGTTAAATTAAAGATGAACTTTAGGAAATAACATTTCCCCCCTAATATCTATGCATAACAGAACGATAAAAAAGTCTTGGGCAGGACTTAGAGATTCCTAGAATCATCTTGACTGTTGGTTGCTCATATAAGACAGGAACAATTATACTTCAGAAGATTTACCTATTTACCTTACCGATGTCTCTACCACATCCAAGGGAACAGTGCTCTTTTGGTTTTGTCTCTTAGGTCAGTTCAGTGCTTACAAGAGGATGTATTGATGGCGATGGGAATATGGAATGGAGGGTTAGGACATTTAAGCTGATGGTACTTTGCTCAATTTTGACAAATCCCCCAGAATTAATTCTTGTCCTCTCTGGGATTCCATCTGTACTGTGTTTGAGATGCTGAGATTTTAGAGTTGGAAGCTAACTGAAAACAGTATCCTTTTAGAGCCTGGCAGTCCTTGGAAGATACAAAGGACTTAAAAGCGCTGAAACCAGGGAAGACTGGTTCTGAGGGGCAGTGGGCCAGAGAATTGGTTTGGAGTGGGGACAAGCTGTGGAAACTCTGGGGAAGAGCCCTGAGGGGGCTGGCCAGGCTCAGTTGGGTCTGTGATCCTATAGTCTGAGTCTCTAGAGTGGGCGGAGTCTCACAGAACCAGGAGACCAGGCGCCCTTAGGTTTCTTGACATCTGTGATCTCCTGGCAGGGTTGGTTTCTCTGGATTCTTGAAAGTTTGGCCAGTTTCCCTTTAAACTGAGGCTGAAGCTGACTGGGGCTATAGGCTATTTTTGGCTAGTTTTGAACTCAACTTAGTCTTCAGGGTCTTTTAAGGAGGTGGAATGTCCTAAGTTTTCAGGAGGGTAGGGCTGTTTCTGGAATATTTAAGGGGAGGAGGTCTTCTGGGCATCAGGCCATCGGCGTTTTGTGAAATGGCAGGGTCTGCTCTTAAGATTCTCAGACCACTGATCATACAAAATGTATATAGGTGTCGGGAGGGGAGGGAGTTTGCTGGACAGGAATTATTCATCAAAAATGAAGCTTGCCTAAACATATAATTATCATATGAACCAGCAGGTCCACTCCTAGGTATATAGTCACAAGAGAAATGAAAGTGTGTGTCTATATAAAAACTTGTACATGAAGTTCATAGCAACCTTATTCAGAATGTCTCCAAAGTAGAAACAATCCAATGTCTATCAACTGATGACTAGATATATAAAATATGATATAGACATATAATGAAATATTATTTGGCCATAAAAAAATTTTAAGTGCTGACTCATGCTACAACATAGATGAACCTTGAAAACATTAGACTGAGTGAAAGGAGCCAGACAGAAATTGTATTATTTCATCTATATGAATTGTCCAGAAGAGGCAAATGCATTGAGGCAGAAAGTAGATTAGTAATTTCCAGGGCCTGGAGAGAAGAGGGGAGGGAGTGACTATGAATGGATGTGGGGTTTCTTTTGGAGTTGATAGAAATGTTTATAATTAGATGGTGATGACAGTTGTGCAACTTTATGAAAATACAAAAGCCCACTTAACTGTATACTTAAGGGTGAATTTTCTGATATGTGAATGATATCTCAATAAAACAACAAACACAAAAAAGGCTTATGCGTTCTTAGAGAACAACAGACTTATTTAATCTATAAAGTGCTTTTCCTTACAGGACTGGGTGGGAGATTCTGCCTTGCTTGACTATGTCTCTTGCCCTCCACTGCGGCTCCTTAGCTCATCTCCTTTCCCTGCCAGTCCTGATGTGGTTGATCTCCACTTTCTTGATGGACGAGAGTACTCACTTGTGCTTGGTGCCCTTTGAAGCTTCATGTTACCCTTGGGGCTAAGTCACACGTGGGCATGGTGTCTGTTCTGCAAGATGCTGGTGGCTAGACTGACTGGCATGCTCAGCAATCTTCCATTCCTTGTGAAGCCCTAGTCTTAGTGTGGTGAGGGTTGTGACTCCTGCTCCTCATTGACTATCATGGAAGACTCCTTAAGTCATTGCTTTAAATTGGTTCAATTCAGTTTAGTCACGGCCAACTCCGGGAAATTGGAGCAGACCTAAATTTCTAAAATGTGGCATACTGGAGTGAGTCCTTTCAGGAGCCTGATGCAGGAGATTGGATCATTATGCAGTCTATGGAAGGTGACACACGTTTAAAGTGGCCACCATCATTAACTGAGGAACTACTATTTCCAACTCTGCTGGTCAAGAGATTTGGTTGCTGTGCACATTGGATGCTGCCCTTATTTTCCAATAGAAAGATTAAGTTTCTAGCAGGGCATTGACCCACAATTTTTCCTGTTTCAGTTATAGTTCTAGAATAAAAATAGAATAGAATTCAAGGACCTTTGGTAGTATAGACATTATGAGTGGAGCTGCTAATTTCATGGTTAGCAGTTCAAAACTACCAGCAGTTCCGCAAGATAAAGATGAGGCTTTCTGCTCCCATAGAGATTTACAACCCCAGAAATCCTTTACAGGGTCACTATGAGTTGAAACTAACTCCACAGCACATAACTACCACCACCACCATACCTACATTCTACAAATTTGGGTCCATTCTGGTTTTACTTAGTCGGAAATGACTTTAAATGCTTTAAAAAACCAAGTCAAGCTGTTCAGATATGTCCAAGAAGGTGGGAAAAGTACAAGGGGTATTGAGAATTTGAATGATAAGAACCTGCCATCAAAGTAAAGACATTTAATAAAAAGCAAAGTAAACTTATATCTATCAGAAGAAAGGAAACAACATAGATCAGAGCAGAAATAAACAGAAAAACAATAGAGAATCCATAAAACCAGAAGTTGCTTAGTTCTTTGCAAAGATCAATGAAATTAACAAGTAACTAAACTGACAAAAGAGGAGAAATAACCAAAAATGACATAAAAAAATCAAGAGAATTATGAGAGAATATTAGGAACAACTGTAAAGTATCAAACAGGATAACTTCAATGAAATAAACAAATTGACAATCTACTCAGATTGACTCAAGATGAAATAGAAAATCTCAACAGACAATCTCAAGTTTGAAAACCTTTCCAACAAAAAAGTCCTGCACCAGATGGCTTCACTGGAAAATTCTACCAGACATTTAGAGTATTATATTTTTACAAATCTTCCAGAAGACAGAGAAGGAAGGAATACTGTATAATTCACTCTATGAAGTAAACATTATCTTGGTACCCAAACCTGACAAAGACATAGCTAGAAAAGAAAACTACAGGCCAATAGTTCTTATGAATATAGATGCAAAAGTCCTCAACAGAATACTAGCGAACAGATCCAACAGCATAGAAAAAGAATCATATGAGAGTAAGTATAAAAGTATTGCTGCTAGTGTTCTAGTTCATACCTGCATGGGTTTATTCCAAACAATGCATGCTTTAACATCTCTCTACAATCTGTGGATGGCTATCGACAAGTTCTATCAGTAGTATGCTTTTAGTCTCATTAGGGTCCCTTCCAAAAAAAGGTCCATTCAAAGCAGTGACTTCTGATGGAATCTGCTGAGCCAGTTAAATTCAAGAAACCGCTCACCATTTTCTGGTGACAATTTTTTTGGATTCCAAAGGGATTGCTTTTCCTGAAGGACAAAGAACAATCATAGAAGTTTATTATCAAGAAGTTTTAGAAAAATTGCAAACTTATTTGATAAAAAAGGCCAGGACAGTTGCAATGAGGAATTTCCCCCATAACTCCATGTACCTGCTTATCATTCAGGAATAGCAAAGGCTGTCTTATGAGTTTCATTGCAGTCCTTACCCCATTAAGCCTAGAACCCTGATCTTGTCCCATAAACAGGTCTTTTTGTTTCCCAAACTCAAGGAACATTTAAAAGGAACATAATTTGAATTCCTTGATGTGGTGTAAATTGAGGAGTGCAGAATTCATCAGGGAAGGGTTAAAGAAATGCAAACACTGCCTTCCGAAGTATATAGACCTAGATGAAGGATATGTTGAGAAACAATAGCTTCACATTTTAATATTTTTGTTTAATGATGATTTCTATGATTTTGTAGTAATACTTTAAAAATTATCCTGGTATATAGAAAAGCCCAAAGAATACAAAAAACTAATAGAGTTAATAGAGGAATTTAGCAAAGTTGCAGGTTATAAGGTCAACAAACAAAAATCGGTTAGGTTTCTATACACCAGCAATGAGAACTCTGAAAGGGATTTTAGGGAAACAGTTCCCTATAATAGCAATTAGGAGAATAAAATGCCTAGGAATAAATTTAACCAAAGATGTGAAGCCCTTATACAATATAAAACTGCTAAAAGAGATTGACGAAGACTTAAATATGTGGGAAGATGTTCCATGTACATGGACTGGAAGGTTTAATATTGTTAAGGCATCAGTACTACACAGAGCAATCTATAGATTCAACACATTCTCAATACAAATTCTAACAGCCTTCTTTATAGAAGGAAAAACCAATCCTCAACTTTATTTAAAATGTTGATACCCAAATAACTAAAGCAGTGTTTAAAGAGAAGAACAAAGTAGGAGGACTTATGCTTCCTAATTGAAAAACACATCATACAACTACAGAATCAAACCAACCTGGTTCTGGTATAACAATAGATGGACAGACCAATGGAATAAGATTGAGAATCCAGAAGTAAACCTACACATCTAATATATTGTTGTGTGTCATCATGTCAGTTCCAACTCATGGGATTTCCAAGGAGCAGTTAGTAGGCTTGAACTGCCAACCTTGCAGTTATCAGTCTACTGCTTACCCTACAGCACCATGCCAGGACATCTAATACAGTCAATTGATTTTTGACCAGGGTTCTAAGTCCATTTATTAGGGAAAGAAAACTACTTTTAATAAGTGGTACTGGGAAAATTAGATTTTCACATGCAGAAAAATGAAAGAGGACCTATGCCTTACAGTATACACAAAAGCAAATTCCAAGTGATATAAAGATACTAAAATCATAAAGTTAAAAGGAGAAAATATAGGGATAATGATATCAGATGTAGCTTTTAGCAATAGATTATGTAATATAATAACAAAATCACTAATAGCAAGAGATAAAATAAATGAGATCTCATAAAAATTTATAAAAATTGTTATTAGAAGGATTTACTAAAATGTGAAAAAACAAACTACTGGTTGGGGAAACATTTTGGAAAACATATATCTAACAAATGTAATAATAAAAAAAACTAAAACTTTGACAACTTAAAAACAAAAAGATAATTAACACACTCATAAAATGGGCAAAATACTTGAATTTACCAAAGAGTACATTCAGTTGTCCATCAAACACATGAAAATATGTTCAGCATCATTACTCATCCAAAACCCTACTGCCATTGAGTTGATTTGGATTCTTAGCGACCCTATAGGTCAAAGTAGAACAGCTCCGTAGGGTTTCTAAGGCTGAAACTCTGTATGTTGTGGTACTGTAGGATAAGCACTTCAAGGTTGGTTTGAACTTGAAGGTTGTGAGTTCAAGCTCATCAGCTGCTCCTCAAAAACCCTATCCAGGGTCACTATGAGTCCTAACTAACTTGACAACAACAGTAACAACCAGTCTTTATGGGAGTTGACAGCGTTGTCTTTCTCTCACAAAGTGGCTGGTGGGTTCTAACTGCTGTCTGTTTGTTTATCAACTCAATGCTTAATTTATTAGGTCACCAGAGATTCTCTGATTACTCATCAAAGAGATGTAAATCAAAACCATAATGAGATATCATTTCATTCCCATTAGGATGGCTAGGACCGCTGGTGTGGCACTGTAGGATAAGCACTGGACTGCTAACCACAAGGCTACCAGTTCAAACCCTCCCTCCAACTCCTCCTTGGAAGTCCTATAGAGTGTTGTTTGAATTAGACCTGACTGTAAATAGTAACAACAGGTTGGCTAAGATAATCACACACACACAATATGCCCCTAAAACAGAAAGTACCCCCAAGATGGAAAATAACAAATGTTGGTGAAGATACTGGGAAATTAGAACCATTATCCATTGATGGTAAACTAAAAGTAAAGAAAAATCCATTGCCTTTGAATCAGTTGCAACTCATAGTGGCCCTATATAGGTTTTGAGATTGTAAATCTGTATGGGAGCACACAGCCTCGTCATTCTCCCTTGCTGGTAGGAATGAAAAATGGTGTTGCCATTGTGGAAAACTGTGTGGCAGTTCCTCAAAAAACTAAAAATGGACTTTTATGTTGTTGTTTTTATGTGCCGTGGAGTCGGTTCCGACTCATAGCGACCCTATACAGGGTTTCTGAAGATGTAAATCTTTAGGGGAGCAGAAAGCCTCATCTTTCTCCCACGGAACAGCTGATAGTTTCTAACTGCTGAACTTGCGGCTCACAGCCTGATTCGTAACCACTATGCTACCAGAACTCCTAAAAAATGGGCTTTTATATGACCCAGCAATTCCCTCCCTCCTGTCTCTCTCTCTCTATGTATATATGTATATATATATACCCAAAAGACTTAAACTTGTACACCAGTGTTCATTGTAGCACTATTCACAGTAGCCAAAATGTCGAAATAGCAAAATGAGTGGATAAAGAAAATTTGGTACATGGATACAGTGGAATACTCTTCAGCCAGTCTTGATATATGGATGGGGCTTGAAGACATTATGCTGAGTGAATTGAGCCAGTCATAAAAGGACAAATATTATATGGCCCTACTTAAAAAGGCACTCTGGTAGTATAGTGGTTACGAATCGGGCTGTGAACCACAACTCAGAAAAGGAGTGTGAAAATGGTTGCACAAGTTAATCAATGTAATCCATGTCTCTAAATTGTACCTGTAGAAACTGTTCTGTTCAAACACCAATCAAGTGTTCTGGAATGACCATTCTTTGAAATGTTATCCATAGTTCACCATGACCCACACAATCAAACGTGTTTGCATAGTCAATAAAGCACAAGTAAACAACTTTCACAGCCTGATTCGTAACCACTACGCTACCAAAAGGCTTTCTGCAAAGATCCATAGTTCCATGTCCTCTTCTATATCAGGATTAGTTCCATGTCAATATACTATTGCAGGTGATTTTAAATTATCTTCTGCAAATTTTACTTGCATGAGATGTTAATAATATTGTTTGATGATTTCTGCATTCTGTTGGCTCACTTCTCTTTGGAATGGGCACAAATATGGATCGCTTCCAATCAGTTGGCCAGGTAGCCATCTTTCAGATTTCTTGACAGCACCTTCAGTGCTGCATCAGTTTGTTGAAAGATTTCAATTTGTATTCCCCTAAATTCCTGGGGCCTTGTTTTTCACCAGAACCTTTGGTGCATGTTGGACTTGTTCCTTCAGTACCATTGGCTCATGAACATGTACTGTCTCCTAAAATGGTTGAACATCAACTCTTAATTTTTGGTATAGTGACTCTGTGCATTCCTCCCATCTTATTTTGATGCTTTCTGCATCATTCAATATTTTGCCAATGGAATATTTCAATAATGCAATTCGAGGCTTGAATTTTTTCTTCAGTTCTTTTAGCTTGAGAAATGCTGAGTGTACTTTTCCCATTTGGTTTTCTAACTCCAGGTCTTTGCACATTTCATTATAATGCTTAACTTTGTCTTCTTGAGCTGCCCTTTGAAATTTTCTGCTCAGCTTTTACTTCCTGATTTCTTCCATTCACTTTAACACTCTGTGCTGCAGAGCAAGTTTCAGAGTCTCTTTCTGACATCCATTTTGGTCTTTTCTTTCTTTTATTATCGTTGTATGAATAAGTGCAACTTTTTTTTTTTTTTTTTTAACTGTGGGACTGTATTAACTTTTGTAGTCAGAGAAAAGATAATATATTTAAAAAACTAATAATAATCTAGATAACATTATCTAAAACCTATGAGTTGAAAAAAGTGCCCTTGATAGAATTTATAGTACAAAAATATAATAAGAAAAATATAGCCCAACAATTGGTTAATGGAAATTTATTTTTAAAAGCTTTTCATTAATATGATGACTTTCAGTTTATAATGTTGTTCATTTGTTCATATTAACATTCAGTCTATCCATCAATCCATCAGTCATTTTTTGAGTTCATTATCAAGTGCTGTGTTGCTGAGCATGTCCTGAAGTTTCTGGGGTGCCCTGGCCGTCATGCCTAGCCTTCTAGAATTTATGGTTTTGTTCAGTACCAATGCAATAGCCTCTTTCTGTCTGGACACTGCTTCTAAGGAATGTCAGCACAGGCTGTGCAGAGGCCCCACAAGGCATACTGATTCCACCAGGCGCATGAAAGCTGAGGCCATAGTTGGGTAGGAGTGGACGTCTCTCTTCAGTGTACAGATGGGCCTGATGGCCACAGGCTTCAGGACTAGGGAACAGAACCCATTTTGGTAGGCCTCTTGTGCCCCACTCAACCACCCACAGAGAGCAAGACCGAGAGATCAAGAGGTTCTAGCCGTCAGGAATAAAGGGGTAGTTTATAGGATGGCTTCCCTCACTGGTAAACTGAGTTCAGCTCTGTGGCGAGTGAGGAACACCCAAGAGGCTAACATACGTCATCAAAGGAAGTCTCTTAGGAAACGGTTCCTGTTTCCAGGGCTGAATGGGTGCAGTGAAATCGGTGATGGCTTTGAACTTCTGCTGCTGTGTGCTCTCGCAGTGTTTGTCCCCATGCTTCTCCTGTCTTCCCACTGAGCAACCTTCTTGGCCCTGGCTGTCATCATCTTGAAGAAAGCCATGTCTTATTTGCCATACTTACTGTATAACTTGAAGCTGCCTACTATTTGTTTAAAACAACAGATAAGTTTCATGCTTTCTTTTTCCCTTTAAAAAATCCCTCATTATAGGAAAGAAATTAAGTATTTCTTTACCAGTGTGTTTGTTGTTAGCATTTAAAGACCTTAAGTGAAAAAGGACTCATTAGTCCTTTTGGGACATGATAAAATGATCTCCTTGTAACGTGGCAGTATCGAAATTCCTTGGCTAGCCAGATGGAAGTTGTATGCCCTATCTCCTGACTGGGAACCTCAGGAATGAGCTATATTCTCCCCCAGATGAACCTCAAAACAAGTAAAGTGAAAACCTCAATGTTTCTACTCATTGCTGATAGCCAGTCAGAACTTGGTGGAGGCCAAGTCACAGAAAAGGCTCAGAGCTTTTTCCCACAGCTCTGAGAACTGTGCATTATGGGAAGGGAACATGAACATGAACTCTGGGCTACCTGCCTAGAACGATGACAAGGAGGCCCACAGAAGTAGCAGTTTCTTAAAGACAGCACAACAGTGTTTTGTTGAGTGTCCTTTTCTCAAAGGCTTTCAGACTGAAGGTGAAAGGGTCAGGGTACTCATCATTGAAGATGTTGCTTAGGCAAATTCTCTGGGTTTTGTTCCCATGGAGCCAGGAAAGGGTTATAGGATACTTAATGCTTGTTATGCTTAAGTCAGATCTTTAGCCAGTTTGAGTCATGGAATCCTCAAATCAGAGGCAGCACTTTTACGTCTACTAACCACTTCAAAGCCAGTTGTGAGGAATATTAGAAATTGAGAAGCAAATTGAATTATACATCAAAGAAAACACTCTCTTGACCCTTCTTCCTTCCAAAAGCACTTACTGAATGCTTTCTTTACAAAACCCTCATCTTATACTTCTTCAAGAATATTGAAGAATTCTTGAAGAAGTTTAAGATGAGAGTTTTGTGAAAAAAAGAACTTACCATGAGTTAGGGAAGCCAGAATTGCACAGAGCAACACTTTAACAACACAGCATCAGAATTAAATGGTCAATTGTGTGATCAAACCTGATGTGTGGAAAGACTGCAGAGGAGAAAAAAGAGCAGTGGCTGGGGTTGACCTGCTCAGATGGGTTCTATAGCAGATGTTTAAAGCGGTGTAGTTTGGTGAGAGGAGAAGGAATGGGGAACTTCAGGAGAGGAGGGAGGAGGAGGGTGAAGTGTGGTGTCTACACAGAGTCATCTGACCAGTCTTCCCAGTTGGATGAGGATGGTATATATGGTTGCATAGGTGAAGTTGTTGTTGTTGTTGTTGTTAAGTGTAGTCAAATCAGTACCAACTCATAGCAACCCTGTATACGGTGTCGGAGGAGCAACTGGTGTGCTTGAACCACCAACCCTGTGGTTCAAATCTGCTTTGCAGTCCAGCACAGGATAGATGGAGTTGCCCTCTTAAAGTTGGACAGAGGTTTTTTGACTTGATGAGTTAGGGAAGAAGGAGCTAATGAAACTTTAAAAAGTGAGAATAATCAGAGGAAAGAGATATTCAAGGAGATTAGAACCTTATTGAGTATTAATAAATTTTCGAGACACAAAAGATGAAAGGCATTGTTAAGCTTACAGCCCTTTATTTATAGAGGAGATAACTGATGTCCAGGGGGTGAAAGGACTTTTTTTTCTGTGACATGGAAATAATAAAAATGCATATTGCCAGTTAGAGTGTATGTGTATTGAATGCCAGGAATGTTCTAGGCACTATGCCAGCTATTCTGGGAGGGACAAAAGTCCAAGCCACAAGTCACTGAGAGTTTCAAGGTGCTCACAATTCAATAAAGAGGTAGAAACTTGTGAAAAGTCTGCAGCACACTTAGAGACGAAGAGCAGAGGGGGCAGGGTGTGGTTCTTGGCACAGGAAATGAGGGCAAAGATGGGAGAGTTTCTTGACTGCAGTGGTCCAGGAAGACTCAGGGCCACTGAATGCCAGAGCTGAAAGGAATGAGGAGAGAGAGACTCTGGCTCAACTGACTCTATTGATTTTAACACCTGGGTAGGATTTGGACCCACTGAAGGTAGAACAGAGGGCTTTGAGTTGTGAGTGAGAATCCACAGGAAACAAAGAATGCAAAGTCCATTTCAAAACCAAAAAGTCAAACCCACTGCCATGGTGTGAATTCCAACTCATAGCAACCCTGTATAGAGGTTTCCGAGGCTGTAAATCTTTGCAGGAGCAGAGCACCTACTGCCTCTTTCTCCTTGAAAGCAGCTGGTGCAGTCTAACTGTTGACCTTTTGGTCAGCAGCCCTATGTGTAACCCACTGCACCACCATTCAGGTGACAGTAGTTTGAGAGGAGGATTCTGGAAGGTATGTGATATGTGGCCACCTGTTTGCTGATGTGTTCATCAAAGATTTAAAGGTTTTTAAGGCTACTCTTCTTCTTTTACCTGTCACCTATAATGTTGGTTAAATATCTTGTTGTTGCTGTTGTTAAGTGTTGTTGAGTCGGTTCTGACCCATAGTGACCCTATGTAAGGTTTCCAAGGAGCAACGTGAGTTACAACCACTGACCTTACGTTTCAAACCGACCTTGCAGTCTAGCGCATTATCCTGCTGCGCCACACCAGGACTCCTAATAACTCCTAATAATAAATGAAGTTAATTTGGACTCATAGTGGCCCTATAGAACAGGGTAGAACTGGTCCTTAGGGTCTCCAAGGCTGTAATCTTTATGTAGGGAGAGTGTGGTGGTTCTGTAGGATAAGCATAGGAGTTCAAACCACAAAGTTGGTTCAAGCCCACCAGCCGCCTCATGGGAGAAAGATGAAGCTTTCTGCTCCCACAAAGAGTTAAAGCCTCAGAAACACTATACAGGTCGTTATGAGCTGGAGTCAACTCGAAGACACTTAACAACAGCAACAATTTTTATGGTAGCCATCTCTCTCATCCATGGAGTGGCTGGTAGGTGAATCACTGACCTTTTAGTTAGCAACTGAGCGAATGCCCCACTGTGCGACCAGAGCTCCTTCTCCAAGCCATTATCGTGTCATTCTTGATGAATGTAGCAGCTTCGAAACAGGTTTCCCTCCTTACAACTATCAATTCAACAAATGTTTAAGTACCTGAGTTCCTCTAAATGCTTTTCCATGCAGCCAGAGTGACTTTATCCTATACACACTGGGTTGTGTCTCACTTCTCTAGCCAAAATTGCTTGGTGGCTTTCTGTTATGTCATCTTCTGCTGCATTCTCCTAAACACCATCCATTTGTCATGCTGTGTTCCCCTCGATAACTTCCCTCTTGTAACACTCGCTGCTCTCCTCCCCTTTGCTTCCTTCAAACCAGTGAAGATCTTTAACTCTAGTCTTCTTGACTAAGGCTTCTAGAAGTCTTATTTTATATGTTGTTTAATCCCAATTAGAAATGTAAAAAAAAAGCTATTCTCTTATAGCTTATTTTTTATTGTTGTTGTTGTTGTTAAGTGCCATTGCTAAGTTCCTTAAACTGTGTGTATAAATTCAGATTTGATGAACTTCCCTCAAGTTGAGATAGTCAGTTACTCTCAAGTAATAGCATGCTGGATTCCTTCGGTATCTGTTCACTTTTTGTAGTGTACCTTCCAGGTGGAAATTCACATGCGTTTGCATTATGTTCAGTTGCTCAGACAATATCAGACAGTATAAGTCATCATTATTTCATAGAAATGGGAACAAGCTGTTGACGTAAAATAATTTTTCAAGAAAACGGAAGATTATTCCTTTAACAAAATTCTGAAGTTTATCTGCTTTTGGTGTAAATCTTTATACAGTCCTCTCCTATGTGCTTTCTTGTTAAAGGACACAAAACTTACCCAGAATGCAACCTTCTTGGTGTCATTGGAATGAGCCATGGTTATGAACTGCAATAAAATGGAGCGCTGGTCCTTCTTGCTTGGTGATCAGGTTTCAGATTCACTTGTTCTCTTATGATTTGCACATTTGTAGCCATTTGTGTTTATACTGTTATAAAGTTGACAGCATTTGAAGCTTTCTCCCACATTTTAGAAGACTTGAATTTGTCCTCATTACAAAATTTAAGGTTAGGTCAATAAAGGTCCTTTGTTGTTGTTGTTAAGTGCCATTTACTCAACTCCCACTCTTAGAGACACTGTATATGGTTTCTGAGGCTTCTAAAAAAATCTTTGTGGGAGCACAAAGTCTCACCTTTCTCCCACCGTGCTGTGGTTCACAATTTGGTGCTTATGCTATGACACCATCTTGCTCCCAAAGGCCTTTTTTGGAATATATACTTTTTGCAATCTAAAATTTATGGAATCTAATTGATGAATGTGAATACTTATTATTTGTAGACATATATTCTTAAGAACTTTTTTGATAATATTGAGTGACTACGTTAGTTGCATCTATTTGCAAACAGTTTATACAAGGAGTGAATGTCTGTAATCAAAGAAATGTTGTTGTTAAGTGCCGTTGAGTCAGTTCCAACCTATAGCAACCCTGTGTAGGGTTTCTGAGGAGTCACTGGTGAGCTTCAACCTCTGACCTTGCAATTCAAACAGCTTTGCAGTCTGGCGCATTAACCCATGGCACCACATCAGGATTCCAATCAAAGGGCTAGATGCATTAAAGTATAGAATCAGCTGATTCCTGTCCTCTTATCTTGCTCTGCCAGTCGTCTCCCATATGGTCTGAATGCTGGCCCTTGTCTCTCTGTTTTCCTCTTCCTGCAGAGAAATACAGTAAAACCTGCAAAAGCTAGAACCTGCGTAAAGTAGAAACCCCATCAGAGAAGTGAAACTCAAAGGTTTCCCTCTAAAATGAGCAATAGCAAAGTGGTAAGACTCTGTATACCCTATCAAAGCTGGAAAAATTTCGAGACTCAGAAAAACAAGGCAGTCTTGTCAAGTTCTGGTTCTCACAGGTTTCACTGTATTGCACATATGCACAGAGAAATGCTCACTGTCCAATACCCAGCATTGGTGCTTGTAGTGGAAATTAGGGGTAGCTGAGATGTGTCTCCCCAGAGGAGGGAATGCTGATTGTTAATTGCATTACATCCTTCCACCTTCCACTGCAGTTGGAAAAAACATGTATGACACGTGTTATTTAGGTAAAAATATGGCATCTTTGGAGAGTGCAGTGTCTCCACACGATAAGCCCTAGACTTTGAACTACATGGTCCATGGTTCAAGCCCACCAGCCACTCCACAGGGGAAAGGTGAGGCTTTCTGTTCCCACAAAGATTTGATGCCTTTGAGCCCCTATACAAGGTCACTTTGAGTTGGAACCAACTCAGCGACAGTTAACAACAAAGAACAACATGGTATCTTTATTAGCAGATATTTTAGTGATTCAAAGACCTTTTCTACTTACAGACAGGTCTTCAACTTTATTCTGGAAGTTTGTAATTTCTGTAAGTCCCCAAAACTGTGGGGAAGTAGCTTTTGCCGTCTTGCTTATTGTTGGAGCCAGATGTTACATACAAAACAAATTATAATGAACAAACAGCATTTGGTCCTCAGTTTACATTTTTGTAGAAGCTTATTCAATAGATCAGACCAACCATACTGTTAGTGGTTAATGTGCATTTTAAATGCATAAGAAGACATAAGTAATTTTTGCATGGTTCACCATCACACCATGAATTGCTTCCATTTACCTACTCTCCTTTTGTCTTCAAGCTGATAAATCCAGCCATTTTACCTCTACCATCTTGAGCCTATGCCTATGATTCTTATGATATTAGAAAATATCCAAACTAGTTTCCAAGCCATTCCCAACAAGAGTTTTCTTAGGTTGGACTGGAGTTACTGGGAGTCTTTGTGTTCCTGAAGGCATTCTCCATCTGGTGCTCAAAATACACCTTGACTTCCCTAAGCTTTTGTCTTTCACTGATGGGGAGATGTAACATGATGCAGAAGGGGAAGATAGGAGAGGTGTAGTGGGAAATCACTACTGCTTTCTGTGCTTGCTCTCTGCATCTCCTTTCTTAGTCAATTGCTTGAGGAATTCCACTTTTGAAAGACATCCTCTTGGACAGAGCTCTTCAATTAGCCAAAACTTTCTTAGGGTTGTGAGGTGCGGGAGAAGACAATGAAAAGAAAGGGAATATTAACTTGGGGGTCCTATTGAGATTGCTGTTTTCTTACGTTGTTGTAACTAGGCTGGGAAAAAGGCAGAAATTTCTATTTGTAGTGGGGAGCATGCCACCACTTTCCTTTGCTCTCTCCTCTCTCTCTCTCTCCTTCTTTTTCCTCTTCTTCTTCACTGATTTTTCCACCCAAGTTGATTACATGAGTCTCAAAAATGGGGTATTTATGTTCCATCGGTACCATGGACAGATACCAAGTAAACTTTTTTTTTTTTTTTAATCTTTTGGCATTTTGAAATATAGCATCTTACCTCAAAATAAACAAAATGCAAATCATAAAAAATAGACTCTCACCATTGCTTGCCAAGTTAATTAAATATGACATTTAAGTTGAAAATCATTTGAATGCATTTTTAAAAATATAAGCCACAAGGCACAAGGTATTTTTATCTGATGGTTGGCATTTTAAAAAGGCATTCCTTCCCTCTTACCCACGGAAGAAAAAGTCCTTACTCTACCAAATCACCAACAGTCTTTCTGCACCTGTGACTCTGACATTAGTTGAAATTGAACACAGATTAATTGATGTTTCCTTAAATCCAGTGAGAACTGAGGCTCGTTTACTATTATGCCAGGATATGGGTTTAAGGAACTAGGCATCTGACACTTTGTATGTCTTAAAGAGCTTGAAAGTTACTCCCAGCTTCCAGAAATTATATAAAAAAAGAAGGGGTAAAAACCAACTTCCAACATCCAATTTATAAGGTATGAGGAAGGGGAAGGGAGAGTACTGATTATTGCATTCACCCAACAAAAATGTATTCTGTATCTCTTATGTGCCAGTCGCCATTTCAGGCCTTGGGGATGTAACAATGCCTAAAGCAGACAAAATCCCTGCCCAGTGGAGATTACATTTCAGTGAGAGAGACACACAATAAAGAGGTAAATAAATAAAATACAGCGTGTGAATAATGATAATTTGTCTGAGAGAAAAAGCAGGGACGTGGCTTTTAAATGCATGTATTTCAGTGCATGTTGGGGATTTAAAACAGGGTAACCAGAAATGTCCTCACCCAGAAAGGGATGGTTGGGGGTCAAGAGCTGAGGACATGCACCACATGAGAATAAAGACAGAAGCAGGGCATCCAGCTAGGAGACCACAGCATGACACAGGCAAGGTTGTTTAGATGGGAAGGGAGAGGTGTATAGCAAGGGAGTTGTAAGCAATAGCTGGATGAGGGATTCCTTACCACAGGAAGACTGAGGTCCCTGATGGAGAGGAAATAATAAGACCCACAGGGTTTCTAGCCTGAGCTCTGGTCCTTTTGTTGTGACTTGAAGCAATTGCTTTCACACTGTGTTACAAGCTCTTGGAGGGCAAGCCTGCTGCCTTTTTCTTTTTTCTCCTTTCCCCCTCATGGTGTTCAATAAATGTTTGTTGGCTTGAACAGAATTGACTCTAGTTCAGGAGCAGCATTTAAGAAACATGGAACACTGGAGAACCACAAGTTCAGAACCCGTGACTCACCTGTTGTAAAAGTGACAGCCAAAGGCCACAATGCAGACTTCTCTAGGCCACTCATGTCTCAGAAACAGATGAGCTCAGAACCAGGAAGAGATATGGAGTCTCACTTCAAGTGCAGCCTCTAGACCCCCATCCTGGCCCCAGAGCCACCCAGAGGACTGTGCTTTTGTTTGGTGCCTTGGGGTACTGGGGGAGTTAGAGATTTTGCCAAGTGAAAACCTCTAGTTGGAAGGCTAGTCACTACAGAGATTCTGCTTTGTAGCAGAATGTAAAAATGACCCAGGATTTTAGTGTGTCCCAAGTCCTGGAGAAGCCAACAGGGCAGTGTGGTAGGTGGAGAGGCAGGTATGGTCTTGGCTGGCACTGACCCAGGAACCACAAAACTACCTGATTGAACTGAGATCAACAATATACTTTGGGACTGGTCAGCACAACCCAGTTCTCTGACCTGAGGAAGGAAAGGAGAGTTGTAAGTCCACGCCCCCATCTTTCTGTGCTTTGCTGTAGATTGATCTATTTGATGAGTGTTGTCAAGAGCTTGTGAATGGTAGAGATGCCTGCTTCTCTCTGGCTCTCACTCTATTCCTAGTTCAGACTAGTTATAATGAGTGCTAGTACTTTACCGAGTGTCTCCACACAAGTTATTGTTAAGTGCCATCAAGTTGGTTCTGACTTGTAGCAATCCTGTATAGCGTTTTCAAGGAGTGGCTGGTGAGCTTGAACCACCGACTTTGTGGTTCAAACTGACCTTGCAGTTTAGTGCATTAGCACACAGCACCGCACAATCCCTAATCTTCAACTGAAGGTCTTATGAGGTTAGCTGTAGCTAAAAGGTAGAGGTGCCCCCACACCTTTTAGTCAATTATATATCTTAAATATTATCCATCTCTCCATTGGAAGAATACTTTATCATCTCTGGCTACTGAGGCTTCGAGGGCAGGTTTAGAGATCAGTGTGAGAAGTTACTTGTGGTAGCTGTCCCTGATGGCGTCCTTCAAGTTCTCTAATTGACCACCCTGATTGTGGACCTCTACTGTGAATGCTTCTGCTGTTAACTAGATGTCCTGAGAGTGGTGGTGGCAGCATTCCATGGAGTCGACTTTGACTCTTAGCGACCCTGTACAGGGTTTCTGAAGCTGTAAATAGTTACAGGAGCAGAACGCCTCATCTTTCTTCCCAGAACAGCTTGTAGTTTTGAACTGCTGAACTTGAGGTTAGCAGCCGGACTTACAATCACTTTGTTACCAGAGCTCCATGTCCTCAAACCTTCCATCAACCTCATAGGTACTACCTGTGAGTTTGGTAAGCCTGCTAGGCTCTCAGGTACTACCTCTGATCTACTGAATGTGCATCTGCACTTAACAAGGTGTCCCTTGCCACAGCTGTCCACATTCAAGTGTGAGGAGAGAGAAGATAAAAGGAACACGTGCATCAACTATTGATGCTAGATTATTTACAAATAGGAGTCCTTATGTGGCACTGTGGGCTGATGCGTCAAACTGAAAAGTCATCTGAACTGCAAGGTTGGTGGTTCAAGCTCACCAGCTGCTCCTTGGAAACCCTATACAGCGTCGCTATGGGTCGAAACAACAACAACATTTACAAATAATTGCAGGATGTGACAATGCTGGTGTGGACAGTTCTTTGTCTCTCATCTGGGAAGTCTGCTTTTCTCATTGTTCCATTTTTATTGCTGGTTTCTTGAAATCTCTTGCTTTTCACTTACCCAGTTCCTTTGATATATGTCACAGAAATATCTAGCCCATGTTTTTGATGAGCGGCTCTGAAACTAAAGGTTGGATGTGCCTAGACTCCGTCTGTGACCCAGGCATGCCTCATATGGGAATAGACAACGAGGAGTCTTATTTGATTCATGGAGATGCTGAAGGGGTTTTTTTTTTTTTTGACTGAAGGCTGACTTTATATAACTTTTCTCTAACTTTACAAGCATTAGTGTAGTGGTTACCATTTGGGCTGCTAATTTCAAGATCAGCAGTTTGGATGAAAGTATCACTTGTTCCACAGGAGAAAGATGAGGCTTTCTGCTCCCGTAAAGATTTACAGCCTCGGAAACCCTATGCAGGGTCGCTGTGAGTTGGAACCAACTCCATGGCATACCACCGCTACTACAGGCATTAACTGGTGAAATTATGCTAAAAATCTGGTAGACTTAGATCTCAATGAGAATATAAAAAACATGCTTCTTTATAATGTTTAGTCTAGGGAGAAGAATACAAAGCAAAGCATAAACTCTGCTTCCTTGCCTGGCAAAGAAACAGTTTGGGTGTTAGGGTTTCATTGTAATGGCACCTTGACCTGCAGTCCATATTTGAGGCGCCTTAAAGTGTACTGTAATGATGGGTGTGCACATCTCTTTCTGGGGCCATATGTGGACACAGGAGAAAAAAACTCCAGCCTCCTGGGGCTGTGGTGAAGGCTGGGGCCCTGCTGTCGGACCACATGATTACTGAGGGCTTTTTCCTGGTCTGTGGCTCTGATCTATGTGGAGGAGGGACAAAAGCTAAGGGAGAATGCACTGGAGGCAGCGAAGGGAGCCTCCTTTCCAGCATCTCTTTCTTGAGTCTATGGGTGTAAATGCCACCTACCCCCACAGCCCTACATTTGGAATTACCACCAAGATAATGGCTCTCACAGAGGGTATGGGGGAGGCAACTTCATTATCTTATATCACAAGCTTGCATTTCTACCCCTGGTAACACATCCATCCTTGGAAAGGAATGGTGGCTACTTTCTTAGCCTGGGGGTGGGTATGGGGAATTAGTAGAAGGTATGAATGTGTATGGAGTTGGGGCATTTGGGTCTGGGGTGGGTGGTAGAACCACTGCTTATCTTTTGGCAATTGTATTTTAAGCACCTTGTCTCCACCCATGTGTCCTGGCTTTGATCATGGACCAATCAGAAGTTTACTGACTTTCTATGCCTGAAGATAATTGGAGCTGTGATGGGCCTGGCCCCATTTGTCTTGATTTGTGCACAGTGGTAGAAGAATGTGCTACTTTGCTTGTCTTTTCCTGTCAGTGGCTTGTAGTTGTGACTCTTTCAAAGCCCCACTCAGCTCAAATCCTAGTGGAAATGATGGAGGAAAGAGAGAGGAGAGAAGGAGTATGTGTGAGCAAGTAAGTGAAGCTGGCGAGACCCATCTGTCCAAAGCTCATGGTGACTCACTCTTAGTAGCTCTAGCCCTGCTCACTATTATTCTTTGGAAATCGAGTACCTGCACCAGCAGTTTTTGTTTTGTGCTGAGTTAGGTGAAGCAATTGGACCCCAATGTGGAGCTGAGTCCCAGATCCTGGAGAGCAAAGGAAGCCGGATTTAGCCAGTCACAGAAGTGGGCTTCATAGGCAGGTGGGGTGTATGTGTGTTTTAATTTGGTAACAAATGACAATACTGTAGAAGGACACCACCCACACTTCAGGGAACCTGAAACGTAGCACGGAGTTGGGGCATATTGGGCAACATAGTGTTGGTGGAGTGGATATCAGAAAAGCACTGCCTAGCCAATCTACTATGTGCATAACTGACTGGTCTTCCAGTAAAATGCCTGTGTCTAGTCCTGAGGAGAACAAGGATGCTGCCCATGCAGGATTCCTCCTCATCAGTGTCCTAGGACTCCCAGCAGCCCTAGGCTAGCTAGCTTACCCCCTGTGCCCATTACATTCTGTTCTGTCAGCCTAGAAAGACTTGCCCACTTACATATACCTCTGACTTATTTTCCCATTGTTTGCTTGGGGGAGTTTCTTTTTTCTGGAGACCTCTCTGAACCTCAAGGTGGAGAAGAACCACTTTCTTTGGGCCCTGGGAATCCTGTGTTTTGTTGCTTCCTGCATTCTATAAATATATCCTTGGAACTTGTGTCTCATTTTAGACTCTAAGTTCCTTAAGGAGCAAACAGTGCTTTCTGATCTTTGTATACTAGCACCTCACAGTAAGTGAGGCTGGCGAGACCCATCTGAAAGTTCTGAAAGCAGAACTTTCTCTATTTTCCCATCTTCCTGGTGACCATTCTCACTACTTCCCCAACTTCAGCCCAGACTGACTTCTCCTCTCCCACCAACATGCCACCTGTGTGGTCAGCCTCAGCACTAGTGCTCTCTGCTTTCTCTGTATGTTTTCATGGTCTGTAATAGTTTTTGCATTGCTTTATTATAATAGGATGGTTTGTAGTAATCCCTTTATAAGCTCACATCATATCTTATTGTGGGAGCTCTGGTAGCATAGTGGTTACGAATCAGGCTGCAAACCGCAAGGTCAGCAGTTCGAAACTACCAGCTGTTCCGCGGGAGAAAGATGAGGCGTTCTACTCCTGTAAAGATTTACAGCCTCGGAAACCCTGTACAGGGTCGCTATGAGTTGGAACCGACTCCACGGCACACAACAACAACAACAATGGTGTTATACAGAAAGGAAACAAATAAGTAAGTCTGTTAGGAGTTAAAAAGAAAGCAAAACAAACCCACTGGCATTTAGTTGATTCCAACCCATAGTGACCCTGTTTCCAAGACTATAACTCTTTATGGGAATAGACAGCCTCATCTTTCTCCCATGCAGCAGCTGGTAGGTTTGAACCACCGATCTGGCAGTTGTTGTTGTTAATTGCCATTGAGTTGGTTCCAATTCATAGCGACCCTGTATATGGTTTCTAAGACTGTATATAATTCCTGGAGCAGAAAGCATCATCTTTCTCCCACTGAGTGACTGATAGGCTTGAACTGCCAACCTTGTTCTTGGAAGTCCAGTGCTTATCATATAGTGCCACAGTGCTCCTGACCTTGCAGTTGTTGTTATTGTTGTTAAGTACCGTGGAGTACCGTGGAGTCGGTTCTGACTCATAGTGACCCTGCACAAGGTTTCCGAGGCTGTAAATCTTTATGGGAGCAGAATGCCTCATCTTTCTCCCGCGGAACTGCTGGTAGTTTTGAACTGCTGGCCCTGAGGTTTGCAGCCCGATTCGTAACCACTACACTACCAGAGCTCCTTAGCCCAATTTTAACTATGGGTCATGTAAAACTAACACCCCTTGTATGAACCAGTATTATTGAGAAGTAATTTTCATGCAATCAATATGTTGTTGTTGTTAGGTGCCATTGAGTCAGTACTGACTCATAGCGACCCCATGCACAACAGAACAAAACACTGCCTGGTCCTGGGCCAACCTCACACTTGTTGCCATGCTTGACTGCATTGATGCTGCCACTTGGCCAATCCATCTCTCTGGGGGTGTTCCTCTTTTTCTCTGACCCTCTACCTTACCAAACACGATATCCTTCTCCAGAGACTGTTCCCTCCTGACAATATGTCTAAAGTATGAGAGACGAAGTTTGGCCATCCTGTCCTCCAAGGAGCACTCTGGCTGCACTTCTTCCAACACAGATTTGTTGGTTCTTTTGGCAGCCCATGGCACTTTCAACATTCTCCTCCAACACCCTAACTCAAATCCATGAATTCTTCTAAATGCAAGCAATATACACATTTAAAATATATAGGTACAGTGTAATGAGTTTTGACACCTGTGTGCATCATCACAGTCAAGATGCAGAACTTTTCCCCAAAAGTTTCTTTGTGCACATTCCCAGTCAACTCTTCCCACCCCCAGGCCAGGCAAGCACTGTTCTGCTTTCCATCACTGTAGATTAGATTTGTTTTTTGTAAAACTTAATGTAAATGGAACCAAGCAGTATGTACTCTTTTGTGTCTGGCTTCTTTCACTCAGCATAATGGTTTTGAAATTCATTCCTGTTGTTGCATAGATCAGTCCTTTGTTTTAATTGCTGATTAGTGTTCCCTTGTACAGAAGCACCACCATTTGTTTATCTAGTCACAAGCTGAAGGTCATTTAGGTTGTTTCTCCTCTTTTTTTTGGCATTATGAATAAAGTTGCTATGAATCTTGGTGAAATCTTTTTATGAAAAACCCTAGAAACAAAATCACTGAATCAAAGGGTGGTGGTGTTGTTCAGTGTTGTTGAGTCCATTTCAATCATAGTTACCTGATGCACAACAGAACGAAACATTGCCCAGTCCTGTATCAGCCTCCTAGTTGTTAATTAAGAGCCCATTGCTGCACCAGTGTTTCAGTCGATCTCACTGGGCCTCTTTCTCTTTCTTGCTGTTCTTCCCAGGACTGATTTCTCCTGATACAACATATCCAAAAAATAAGAGACTAAGTCTTGTCATCCTGGTTTCTAAGGAGCGTTCTGGCTTTATCCTTCCAATGCAGATTGGTTGTTCTTCTGGCAGTCCATGGTACTTGTAACATTCTTCTCCAACACCTAATTCAAATCCAACTATTCTTCCTCAGTCTTCTTTATTAGTGTCCAACTGTCACATGCATATGAGGTGACTGAAAACATCATAGTTTGGGTCAGATGCACCTTAGTCCTCAAACTGATACCTTTGCTCTTGAACACTTTAAAGGGTTTTCCTGAAGTAGATTTGCCTGTCTGTCCTTTGATTTCTTGACCTGTGCTTCCATGAGTTTGGATTCAAACAAAATGAAGTCTTTGACAACTTCATTCTTTTCTCCATTTGTCATGATATTTGTTGATCCAGATATGAGAATCTGTCTTCTCTACATTGAGGTGTAATTCATACTGAATTTCATCTTCATCTTCATCTTCATCGGTACTTTTTTTTTTTTTTTTAGTAAAAAAACCACAGGGACTTGATTATTCCCTACACAGGGCAGGTCTTCATGGGGTGGCGGGAGGTGGCTCTGGGCCCCTACTTGCCGGTGATGAGTGGGTTCCACGGGACCATGATGGTAGAGTCCCCACACAGGAACATCTTGCGGTTCTTGTTGACAGGCTTGGACTTCTTCTTGCCCTTGCCACTCTTGGGGACACACCTCTTTCACATTCTGCAGGACTAGGTGGCAGTGCGTGTTGAAAGGCTTCACACGGCCTAGCAGCTTCTTGTTAGTTGATGAACACTTGGGTGTTGTTCTTGACTGACTGCGTGAGCACTGACAGGGGCCCGGTGTTAAAATCCTCCTCCTCCCGCTTCTGCAGCTCCTCTGGGGTCATCTCACTTGTGGGCTTGTTGAGGAGGCTCATTCTCGGTTCACTCCTGTTTCCTCCATGTTGCTGCTGCCTCTCCTTCATCAGTATATTAAATCCTCTTCCCTTCAGCAAGCAAGGTTCATCTACATATTGCAGGTTACTAATGAGTCTTCCTCCAATTCTGATGCCATGCTCTTCTTTATATAATCCAGGTTCTCGGATTATTAACTCAGCATGAAGACTGAATACATATTGTAAAAGGATACAGCCCTGGCACACACCTTTCCTGATTTTGAACCATTCAGCATCTCCTTGTTCAAGATCCAGCTGACATCAGCAATGATATCCATAGTTCTGCATTCTCTTCTGAATCCAGCTGAATTTCTTGTAGCTTTCTGTTGATGAGGACTCCTGGTGTGGTGTTGTAGGATCAACACTGATCTGTGAATCATAAAGTCAATGGTTCAAATCCACCAGCTGCACCTTGGAAACCTTATACAGGGTTGCCAACTCGGAACCGACTTGACAATACTTAACAAGAACAACAACTCTTGTCAGTGTACAGTTACAACCGTTTTTACATTATTTTCAGCAAAAATTTGCTTGCATGTGATATTAATCATATTTCTTAATGGTTTCTGCATTCCGTTGGGTCACCTCTCTTAGGATGAGCGCAAATATGGATTTTTTCCAATCGATTGGCCAGATACCTGTCTTGCAAATTGGCATAGATGACTGAGTATTACCAGTGCTTCATCCATTTGTTGAAAGATTTAAATTTGTATTCTGTCGATTCCTGGAGCCTGTTTTTTTGCCAATGCCCTCAGTGTAACTTAGACTTCTTCCTCAGTACCGTCGGTTTTTGATCATATGTTATTTATCTTTTGAAATGATCAAATATAGCCTAAACCTTTTAATAAGTACAGTAACTCTGTGTATTCCTTTCATCTTCTTTTGATGCTTTCTGCATCTTCAGTATTTTTACCATGTTGTTGTTGTTGCTAAGTGCCGTCGAGTCAGTTCTGACCCATAGCAACCCTGTATAGGGTTTCCAAGAAGCACCTGGTGAGCTTGAACGACCAACCTTGTAGTTCAAACAAATTTGCGGTCTGACTCATTAGCCTACAGCGCCACACCAAGACTCCATTTTTACCATAGAATCCTTAAATATTGCAAGTCAAGGTTTGAATATTTTCTTCACTTCTTTCAGTTTGAAAAATGCTGAGTATATTCTTCCCTTTTGGTTTTCTAACTTCAAGTTTTTACATATTTCATAATGATACTTTATTTTTTCTTTTTGAGCTGCTCTTTGAAATATTCTGTTAAAATATTTTACCTCCTCATTTCTTTCATGCACTTTAGCTTCTCTATACAAGAACAAGTTTTATTCTTCTGATAGCCATGTTGGTCTTTTCTTTCTTTCTGGTCTTCTTAATGCCCCTTTGCTTTCTTCCTATATGATGTTTTGGATGTCATCCCATAACTCTTCTGGCCTTTAGTCGTTAATGTCTAATGTATCAAATCTCCTCTTGAGATGGTCTCTAAATTCAGGTGGGATATATTGTAGGTCATATTTTGGCTCTTGTGCAGTTGTTTCAATTATCTTCAGCTTCAGCCTGAACTTGCATATGAGCAATTAATAGTCTGTTCCATAGTCTGCTCCTGGCCCTTGTTTTAATATTGATGATATGGAGCTTTTCTACTGTCTCTTTCCACAGATGTAGTTAATTTGATCCCTGTGCCTTCCATATGGTGAGGTCCATGTGTATAGTCACCTTGTATGTTGTTTAAAAATTTTATTTTCATTGAATAAGACAGTGGTCTTACAAAATTCTGTCATCTGATCCCCAGCATCATTTCTATCACCAAGCCTATATTTTTCAGCTACTAATCATTCCTCTTTGTTTCCAACCTTCACATTCTAGTCACTAGTAATTATCAATGCCTCTGGATTGTATGTTTGATCAATTTCAAACTGAAGAAGTTGGTAGAATTCTTCAGTTTCATCCTCACTGGCATTGGTTGTTGGTGTGTAAATTTGGATAATAATAGCATTATCTTATCTTCCTTACATAGATGTATGGATATTATTGTATCACAGACAGTATTGTACTTAAAGATAGACCTTGAAATTGTCTTTTTAATGATGAATGTGACACCATTCTGCTTGAATTTGTCATTCCCAGTGTAGTAAATCATATAATTGTCTGTTTCAAAATGGCCAACATCAGTTCATTTCAGCTCACTATTGCCTAGATTATTGATGTTTGTGTGTTCAATTTTGTTTTTGACAACTTCCAATTTTCCAAGATTCATGCTTTGTACAACTCTTTCTCCTCATTTTGAGTTGGTCCCCATCAGCACATGAATGTCCCAAATGCTTTGCCCATTCATGTCATTAAGGTAAATTACACTTTGAAAATACAGTCATATTTTCAGTACTTTCCATCTTCTGGCACTATATTTGACAGTGTTCTGCTGCTTTTCATAAGGGTTTGCATCGGCTAAACATTCAGAAGTAGTCTTCCTAGTCTGTCTTAGTCTGGAAGCTCAGCAGAAACCTGTCCACCATGGCTGACCCTGCTGGTATTTAAAATACTGGTAACATAGCTTCCAGCATCACTACAACACACTAGCTACCACAATGCAACAAACTGGCAGGCATGTGATGGGCATCACATGGTAGGCATGTGCTTTATAAGAAACAATTAAGCTGCTTCCAAAGTGGTTGCTCTGTTTTACACCTACTTATTGCCTATGAGAATGCCAGTCACTCTACTTTCGTGCTAACACTTAATATGGTCATACTTTTTATTTTTGGTCATTCTAATGAAATAATTAGGAGTGCTGGAGGTTCTCTAGGATAAGCACTGGACTATCAACCAAAGCAGTTCAAATCCACCAGCAGCTCTGGTGGGGGGGGGGTAGGGAGAGGGACAGGGGAAATAAGACTTTCTGCTCCAGTAAAGATTTACAGCCTGAGAAACCTATACAGGTTTCTATTAGTTGAAACTGACTCGACAGCACCTAAGGACACAACAATGGAGTAATTAGGTGTTGAGCTGTTAACAGCAATGTCAGCAGTTCAAACCCACCAGCTGCTCCAGGGAAGAACTCTGAGACAGTCTGCTGCCATAAATATTTGTTGTTGTTTTTGTGTGTTGTTGGGTCAGTTCTGACTTCTTGTTGTTGTTGTTAAGTGTCATTGAGTTGGTTCTAATTCATAGTGATCTTTTATAGGGTTCCATGACTCTAAAACTTTATGGGAGCAGAAAGCCTCATCTTTTCCCCATGGAGTGGCTGGTGGACTTGAACCTCAGACGTTGTGATTCTCTGTCCAGTGCTAATGCATCTGTATAGTGTTTCCAATGCTATAAATCTTTACAGAAACAGAAAACCTCCTTTTTCTCCCATGGTGCAGCTGGTGGATTGAAACTGCTGACCTTACAGTTAGCAGTCCAATGTATAACCCAATTTGCCACCAAGGCAGTCTTGGAAACGCTAGATGAGGCCGCTATGAGTCCGAATTAACTCGCTGGCATTAATTTTTTTATGGAATAGTGCGTTAACTCTTTGGACAGTTGAGAAAATGAGGCCCTAGTTTATTAAAGGTTTTATCCAAAGACTCACAGGTAATCAGTGCCAGAGTAGTGGAAGACCCCTTGACCCTGAGCTCTTTTCCCTGCAGCTGGTGGTCCTCCTGTTGGACTCTTCTGCCAGGGTGGCAGCACCTCTGCCCATCCTTGCAAATAATTTTCCACTTGCTTAAAACTAAAATATCCTTTGGAGGATGCCCTAGACTCTGAGGTCCTTCAGTGACGGGGTGCAATGCTCCTGGGGCTCCTCCCCTCTCAAGAAACTGCCTGCAGGCAGCTCAGTTACAAGCCCCCCTTCTTTATGATGTCACTCTGTAACTCTGTTACTGGGGGGGGGGATACTTATGGATAGGCAAATCACTCATTTCATTGGGAAATATTGATTACACATTAGCTTTGGAAATAATTAGATCATAAAGGCATCTAGCCCTAAGTTACCCATTTCTCTTCTCTGTAATTGAAGCTCACCTGAAATTTGAAGCCACATCCAAATTGTTTCCTAATGTTGGACTCAGCTGGCTGTTACCACAAAGTGGGGGAGGAAAAGCTATGCTTGGGTCATTTTGCATTTTCACTGTGACAGCTTACTGCTACAAGACATGGCTCCCAACCTGTCTTCCCTTGGCACAGGAAATAAATACAGAGAGAAAGTATCATAAGTCAGGGAGAATTTGTATGCAGCTTGTCACCTTTATGCAAATAGCCCTTCAGTTCAGGTATGAATTTGTTACATGACAAAACCAATATTTATGTTTTGCTACACTGGTGTGTAGGGTAAGTACTGGACCACTAACTTCAAGGTTGGCAGTTCAAACCCGCAAGCCACTCCTTGGAAACCCTGTACAGGGTCACTATGAGTTGGAACTAACTTGACAGCACTTACACAATTTTAAGGAGGTAGTTATTTATTCTTATATTGTACTTCCTCTTCCCTACCCCCCCCCCCACACACACAGATTGGTCAGTGAATAAACTCTAGACAAGCAGATGTCTGAAAATCCTGGTTTAATTTTGCCTGTGTGGCATAATACTCACCGTAGATTGATGACTGTTTCCATCTTGAAGAACACTTAAAGGAAGAGCCCTGGACCCATGGGGTGGGTCAGGTGAACTACTGAGTTTTGCCATCTCTGCTTGGTGACATGATTGATGCCCGATTGTTTCCTTTTGACCCCAACTAATGATCCTTATCTTCTCTCCAAGGCTTCAACAGACACTTCTTTTTTCTCAGAGTGCTTAGTGCAGGGATGGTGAACATTTTCCCTGCCAAGAGCCATTGACCCCAGGAAGAAAGAGGCTCTGTCTTCAAGAGCATGACTGTGCTGTGGCGAGGCTTCTTGGTGCCAGCTGGGGCTGTCTGGGCTTAGTTGACTTTCTCCCTAGACACAAGTCGGATGAGGTATGCATGCTCAGTCCCAGAACTGTGACCAGGGGAATGCCTGATTCCCTATGCACAGGGGCATAGGCATTTTAAGAAACGTTATTGGAGCTTTTGGATTACAGAGAGAAGGGGAAGTAGTCTCTTCAAGCATCTAAGATGTGTCAAGTACTTTACCCACGTTAATCTTGTTTATCATCACATCCTTTCAGAATGTCTGAATGTGTGTCTTTAACCCTGTTTGGTAAGAAAACAGACACAGAGAGGATTCTCTACTGAAATGCACACCTTGATGCAAGAGTCTGGAGGGTGATATTGTCTGGGGCACCAGACACAGAGTGAGTGAAGGTCATGCCAAGGAGGAGTCCAGGAAAAGATAGATGGGCAGTGTGTGTGTGTGTGTGTGTAACCCCACAGGGTGGACAGGAGATGTGGGTGGGGCTGAGGATGGCAGGTGCTGTGAGCTGAGCCTGGTGGGGAAGGGGGCACGTGGCAGAAGCCAGACTAGTTCAGTCCTGGGGTAAGAATGTTGTGTAGCAACCAGTATGCACCCTCTGCAGCAGGAGGGTGGTTGTGTGGTTTCAGGCCTTTGTTGTGAGCCCCTGTAGGCTGGGATGACCTTGTTCATTTTGACTTTCTCCCAGGAGAGCAAAGTCAAGCTTTACACACAAGTAGGAGGGATGGTTTCCTGTGGATGTTTCTAGAAGAGTGAGAGAGAATGGGCTTGGCCTTTGAGGAAACCTTCCAGAGTGGGGTCAGAAGGGCTGAGCTTCAAGCCTGGGCTGCCATTGTGCTTTAGGTGCCTACACTCGACTAAATCAACTTGACCTCGAGGCTGCTTTGTTGCTTTAGAAAGAGAAATATATGTAATATTGAAATACTCAACACATTTAAACATTTCAACTTCCCTTTAAAATTAATAAAGGGAATTACACATAGATAAAAGAAGTATTTTAAGGGTGTCCATATCCCTCATTAGAGAAAGGGAGAACAAAGGAAGAAGGAAATGTAGAAAGAGAGAGGGAGAGACCAAAGGGCCAGGGAGCAGGCAGGAGGGTGGTGGCCAAGCCATTGACAGGAGTGACAGGGAGGGAGGACTGAGCGTTGGACTGAATGAAGGAAGAATCCTGCCACCTGGTTCCCACTCCACTGGTTTCCTTAGTGTTTCTCTGCCTTTCAGATGCTAATGATCTGATTACCTCGGGTCAGCAGCCTTTTTTAAAGGGGTGGTGTTGAGGTGCTGACCCCTCTTGGCACATGTGTATGGGTTCACCTCAGATTAGGCAAGTACTTTAACCTCCCTTCAGAGGGAGACGGTAGGATCGGACAGTTCTCTGGGGACCCTTCTCTTGCTAGCATTCTTTGATCCTGGGAAAAAAAGAAGGCGTACTTTAAGCAGAACCTCCATTCAATAAGTGTTGTGCCCTAGCTGACACCAGCTCTTTTGCACCTGAGAAGGGATGATTTTGGAAGAGCATACAGAAATACACTTTACTGGGACCTCACAGCTGATGAGCTCGCTTAAATTCAGAGGGAAAAATAGTCTCTCATGAACTAATTGAGACCTGGAGGTGAATCCCTCCTATGCTTTCGTCCTAGGTACCGAGCCTGTGGAACTGGATGGAACTCCACAACCAAGCCCAACCCACCACCATCAAGTGGATTCTGACTCAGAGTGACCCTGTATAGGGTTTCCAGGGTTAACTCACCAGACTGCAAAGTTAGTTTGAACTGCAAGGTTAGCAGTTCAAGCTCACCAGTCGCTCCCAGGAAACCCTGTACAGGGTCTCTATGGGTTGGAACCAACTCAATGGCACATAACAACAACAACAAATCATTATGGGAACATAAGGCCTCACCTGTCTCCATGAGTAGCTGGTGGGTTTGAACTGTCAACCTTGCAGTTATCAGTCGTCAGAGGGATGCTAATAATGACAAGCAATCTTGCATTATTTAAATCTTCCATAATTTAAAGTCTTCTGGAGCCTTTTGGTCATCAGCTCCTTGGAGGCTGCCTGCCACTCTGAGGGCACCTCCCTGTACTGTTTCCTTTGGTAGTGTGCTCACGGGGACTTGGAAGAATGCCGTTTGCAGAAAGGCAAGATTCAGAACATTCCTTTTGGTGGTTGTGTGCCATTGTGTTGGTTCCAACTCTTAGAAACCCTGTGTACAGTTTCTGAGGTTATAAATCTTTATGGAATCAGAAAACTTCATTTTTCTCCTGCAGAGTGGCTGGTAGATTCAAACTACTGACCTTGCAGTTAGCAGCCCAACACATAACCCATTACAACACCAAAGCTCCTTAGACTGTTCTTCTTGTTAAAAACCCTGTATAGGGCTTCCAAGGAGCAGCTATTAGGTTTAAACCATGTACCTTGGAGTTAGCAGTTAAGTATTGATCCTACAGCACCACAGCTAAGAATGTCCTTGGTGGTGATGGTTGGGTGCCATGGTATCAGGTCTGACTCAGCAACCATGTATAGGGTTTCTGAGGCTGGATGGGAACACTGAATGATTTAAAATTAAGAAAAGTGTGCGACAAGGTTGTATTCTTTCATCATACTTATTCAACCTGTATGCTGAGGAAATAACACGAGAAGCTGGGTTATATGAAGAAAAACATGGCATCAGGATTGGAGGAAGACTCATTAACAACCTGCAATATGCAGATGATACAACCTTGCTTTCTGAAAGTGAAGAGGACTTAAGATATTTACTGGTGAAAATCAAAGAGCATAGCCTTCAGTATGGATTACATCTCAATGTAAAGAAAACAAAAATCCTCACCACTGGACCAAAAAACAACATTCTTATCAATGGAGAAAAGATTGAAGTTGTCAAGAACTTCATTCTTCTTGGATCAACACTCATGGAAGCAGCAGTCAAGAAATCAGACAATGTATTGCATTAGGCAAATCTGCTGTACAAGACTTATTGTTAAGTGTTGAAGAGCAAAGTTGTCAGTTTGAGCACTAAGGTGCGCCTGACCTAAGCCATGGTATTTTCAATAACCTCATATGCATGCGAAAGTTGGACAGTGAATAAGGAGGACCGTAGAAGAATTGATGCTTTTGAGTTATGGTGTTGGAGGAGAATATTGAAAGTGCCATGGGCTTCCAAAAGAACCAATAGATCCGTTTTGGAAGAAATGCAGCCAGAGTGCTCCTTGGAGGCCAGGATGGCCAAACTTCGTCTCTCACACTTTGAACATATTGTCAGGAGGGACCAGTCACTGGAGAAGGATATCATGTTTGGTAAGGTGTAGGGTCAGAGAAAAAGAGGAAGACTCCAAAGGAGATGGATTGGCCAAGTGGCAGCATTGATGGACTCAAGCATGGTAACAATAATGAGGTTGGCGCAGGATTGGGCAGTGTTTCATTCTGCTGTGTTGGTACCAACTCGATGGGACCTAACAACAATGACAATCTGCTGTGTTGGTACCAACTTGATGGCACCTAATAACAACAAAATCTTTACAGGAACATCAGACCTGAAGGGTGGACAAGGGCCATAGTCTCAAGTTCCTCCAGTCTCTTTCTGACCAGCAAGTGTGGTCTTTTTATAACTTTGAGTTTTGTTCTACTTGTCTGCCACTCAATCTGGGACATTTTCTCATTACCCGGGATTACAGAGCTGTTGGCTCCAGATAGAGCAGCAGACAAGTCAAACATCATTCTCCATGACTCAGAGAACAGAAGAACTAGAAGATGCCCAGAGTCATGGAGAATGATGTTCACATGTTCCTTTAGTCCATTGTACTAAGTGCTTCCAAGCATCTTCAGGTTTCATCACTCTTCATTCTTCCATATATGGAAAGACCAATAATTGCACCTTAAATGGCCACTCATGAGCTGTTAAGATCCCATTTCCTACTCACCAATGTAGTGTGTACAACATTGTCTTTGTAAACTATGTTATGCCAATTGACCATGGTGTGAGACTATGACCATTTCTTTTTTATTAAAAAAAATATATTTTACAAGAGCAGAAAACCTCATCTTTCTCCTAAAGAGCAGCTGATAGATTTGAACTACTGACCTTTCAGTTAGCAGCCCAACTTGTAATCCACTACACTACCAGGATTTGCTAAGTTATAAAATTGTAACCAGGCCAGATGTTGTGGACACTGGAAACCTGCATGTTATGTGATCTTCTTGGGTTCTCTCCAGTCCCCACAGTCAACTTGATTCATTAGTGCTTTAGGCATTTATTAAGGTATTAGGTACTGGTGATATAAAATCCATCAAGCAACTAACAGGGTGTCGAGTTCCAAAAGAATCATTACATGTTGACAAACGTTGACTCTATGACAAAAACAATTGTAATGGATGATTGTAGGGTTAAAAGAGACAACTCAAGCATGAGACAACATAGTCATCAAAAGTCATTGCAGCCCTGCAGGGCAAGGGTTACACTACAATACAGTTTCACCATGATTTAACACAGAGGGGAAGATGGAGAGGGTTTTTCCAGGAAGAGTTGAGCTGGCATTCAGGAAGTGGCATGGTGGAGGAAGCAGGGAAACACTGATTCCAGGTGAGGGCATGAAGAGCCAAGAGCCTCTTGGCCTCTTCTCTTTCCAGAGTCAGACAGTGTTCAGCTGTCTTAGGAATGAGTCCACTTGGGTCAGTGGTAGTGCTTGCTGGGATCAATTGCTTGTGTTCCTCTGTATCCCATTTCTCAGGGAGTAGCCTCCTCATCCACAAACTCTGTTGGCCAAGCTGGAAGTCTGAGTATTGTTTTTGTCCCTTGAGTCAACTCCTCCTCATCATCCCCGCTGTTGTAGTCCAGGCTCACCACCCCTTTCCCAGATTAGTCCAAAGTCTTCTTGCTTCTAGCCACTCTCCCCTCCTATCCTTCTGTTCAGTCTGACCAGGCTGGCAGTAAGACTTGAGAATACTCTGTAGCCTCAGATTCCATCTCTGTTTAAAACCCCTCCAGGGCCCACTGTTACTGCCTATGAGGCATAAAGTTGAAACTCAACAGCCTGGCACCATGGGGCCCTGCCAGTCTGGACTCACCCCGTATTTCCAGCCTGATTACTCTCACTGTTACACACCTGTTGATGTTCTGGTCACTCTAAAGTGGCCATCTTCTTTGATCATCCTCCTTGTCTGGCAATGTTTAGGCTATTTACCTGCAGTTTTCTCTTCCTCCAGGCTCCCTTTTGCTCAGCACTTGCACCATGGTAAGTGTTCTGAAGCCTGTTCAATGTCACTTACTCTGAATCTCCACTCTCCAGACCCAGGTTCCCAGGTTGGACCACTCCATCTTCTGTGACTTCTTAGCACTGTCATCATCCTTCTAATGTGGCATTGCCATTTTCGGGGACATGTCTATCTCCCCTACTAGGCCATGTACTTCTTTGATGACTGAAACTGTTTTCATTTACCTATGTTTTTTTAAGTGCCGTCGAGTCAGTTCTGACTAGGGTTTCCAAGAAGTGACTGGTGAGTTTGAACCACTGACCTTGCAGTTAGCAATCCAGTGCTTATCTTATAGTACCACACTACCCTAGTATTTAGCATGTTGTTGTTGTTGAAGTGCTGTCTAGTCAGTTCTGACTCATAGAGACCCTGTTTAGGGTTTACAAGGAATGGCTGGTGAGTTTGAACCACTGACCTTGCAGTTAGCAGTCCAGTGCTTATTCTACAGCACCATTCAGCATAGTACCTATTTAGTATATAATTGAAAAAGGATTGTTATAAGAATTTTGTTATTATTAAGTATTTGAAATGTGATTCTGGGGCCCTCTCAGTATGGACATGCCCTGTTTCTCCATCTGGCAAATGAGACACTCATTTATCATTGCTGTACCTGAAAAGCTGTGGTGGTACAGTTCCCTATAGGTAGTGCAAACAGATTCTTGAATATTGGCATGCACGTTTTGCCTAGGAATAAATCTTCTCTCAAAATGTGACATATTTTGTAGCAGCCTAAGTGTAGACACCAGGTAATTGCCTCCCCTGTACAGGGGAGAGGTTCCTGGGGTCCTAATCCAAATGCTTCCACAGAGGGTTTGGCTAATGTGTGTGTCACTTGATGAGAGATGGATGTGGTGTGCTAATTAGTCTTAATGCCAGTGGTTTTTGTGAGCTCCATGCATCTTTTCCCCCTCCCCTCTCCTTGAATTCCCAAAGGTGATTTTTATTCCTCCCCTCCACATTCTTTCACTGGTGTAAATTTGCTCTCATTTTCTCACTGGTTCCTTCAAATGCTCTGGTCTTTCTTCCCCACACACTGAAGCTTTCTTCATTTTGCTCTTGGCTAAACAGCAAAGCACAGCACCCCTTTGGCTGTGCCTTTCAGGACTGACCTGAAACCCCATATGGGGGATGGAGGGGGGCCCCCAGTGACAAAGCAGGAGTGGTCCCCAGTGGCCTTTAATTAATTTGCCCTCTACTCCTTGGTATTATAAGCTAGTTTAGAGTGTAACACATTAATTGAATCCTTTGAAGGAATGAGTTTCATTTTAAAAGGCAGGAAACCTGGAGTGAAAAGGTTGTGGGGTAAGGGCAGCCAGAAGGACTTTAACAAAGAAATGTTCTGATCACAACTCCTTGCCACTACTAGATGTAGCCGCCTAATCATCCTATACTCAAAGGCTAATATGCACAAATGGTTTCACCCTGGGCTCATTCAGCTTGGAAGATGGCAGGAGATTAGACGCGCACATTCCTTCATTCATTTACTAGCCAAGAAGGCATTGAGCTTGACCTAAAAATAATGGATATATAACTACCTCCCTTCCCTGCCCCCAACACACACACCCATCTTCTTCCCTCCACTGGAACTGCCATTGGATCTTCCAAGGACCTTGCCCAGCTGAAACTCTCATGAACTACTAGCCATCTCTTGGGTCTGTGCACACGTGGCCCTCTTGGCACACCGTCCCCCTGGCAGTCCCAAAGCTTCAGGAGAAATACAACCCTCTGGGGCTCCAAACATATCTCAGCTCCTCATTTTGCAGATGAGGATCCTGCTTTGAGTTTTACTGTTGAGCTGTTTTGCTATTGACCAGGAAGGGGCCCTCATTCACTACTTACTCAGGTATCTTGTCCCTGGGACTCCAGTGAGTCTGGGGCTGCAGAAACCATCTCTTATGGTTCCATATACTCATCACTTATAGTTATACCTTATATTTGTCCCTATTAGGGGCTCCCTCACTCTCCTGGGAATGTTTTCCCAACCAAGGTGATAAGGAGGAAAGTGGGGAGCATCTGTAAATTCATGGGAGAAGTTAGCATGCCTCATGGATGAAGCTCTGGAGTTGCCCTGTTGCTGGTTTAGGGTGCGCTCCAGGCCCCTCCTGGTATCGTATGGAGTCTTTACTTTCTTTTCCAATGACTGTTGGATGCACCTAAGAGTACCTCCCTTGAGACTCAGGAGGAGAGTCTGCAGGTATAATGGGAGGATCTGAGGCCCACCACACATGCTCTACATCTGTAGGCTCAATCTCCCTCTGAAGATACAGTGATAATTCTTTTGCATTTAAGTGAAAGAACTATTATCTAGGAAAAGTACTGTTTTATTATCTAGCTTTGTTTGGACTCAGTAATAAAGGACAATAGGAATGGAAATACTCTTGATAGAAATGATGATTTAATTAAAAGGCATTTGCCAGAAAAAAACAAGGGGAGAACTTTTTGGCACCACAAAGATAACATTAATATTTGTACAAGGTTGTTTTTTATCAAAGGGTTGGCAGCAACAGAGAGCCTCTCTGAGGTTTTCTGGTGCTACTGAGGAGTAAACTATGATGTCCCTGAGGTTCCAAATAGAAAGAGTGCACATTACCTAAGGGACAGAGGTGGTCAGATTGGCTAAGACTTTCTGTTGTCTAAGGGCGTCCTCACAGCATAGTCGGTTATGAGTTGGGCTACTAACTGCTAGGTCAGCAGTACGAGTCTACCAGCTGCTCTGCAGAAGAAAGATGAGACTTTCCGTTTCCATGAAGATTTACAAACTCGGAAAACCTATACAGGATTTCTATGAGTAGGGACTGGCTTGAAGACACCCAGCCACCACTACCACCCATCTGCTGTCTACAATAAAACCACTTTAAATATAAAATCATATCTAGTAATTTGAACACAATAAAAGGATGGAAAAAGTTATACCATGTGCGCACCAGCCAAAAATAGCTATGTTAATATCATAAAAGCAGACTTAAAACAAAACATGTTTACTACTTTTATTGTTATTGTTGTTGTTAAGTGTAATCAAGTTGGTTCTGACTCATAGCAAGCTTTATAGAGTTTCCAAGGTTGTAAATCTTTATGGAATGACTAACTGCAACTGTCAAACTGTAAAGGTAGAAGTTTTATAACAAAAAAGGGGAAGTAGTTAATCATACAGTCCAGGAAGAGGACCCTAAGACCATCAGTGGAGAAGACCATAAGCAGCATGCGGGACCTTAACCAGAGAAGCAGCAACACCAGAGATGGAGGCAGAGATGAGGACATGGAGAGAGGGAGCAGCTGGACTCATGGGAAGAGAAAGACTGAATGCTGGCGGCCAGGAGGCAGGCTTACAGAATGTGCCCTTTGGTTGTTTAAATTGTTATATATTCCTGAGTGCTTTTGTGTACATCCCCTCCCCTCCCAAAATAACAACCCAAAACACAGAGGGAATGGAAGCAAATGCTGTTGAATGATGTGCACGGACGAGATTGTAATCATTGCAATGAAATGATGAGTGTAAAACCAATGTTTTCCAATGTGAACTACCACACAATTCACTACAAAAACTTAAAAAAATACCTTTATGGAGCAGAAAGCCTATTTTTCTCCTGCAGAGCAGATGGTGTCCTTGAACCACTGACTTGTGATTCGCAGTCTAGTGCTTATCCTATAGAGTTACTGCGCTCCACTATTTATTGTTGTTGTTGTGAAGTACCATCGAGTCAGTTCTGACTCATAGCTATAGTTCAAATAATCATCTAAGTCTGAGTTTTATAAGAAAAAACAGTGTAGCTGAGAGTGACGCTGTGAGGTATGGAATCCCCTTGTAGAAACCAATTTGGCCTTTGATCCTGGTTGTTGTGAATTACCATCAAGTCAGTTCTGACTTATGGAATGTTGCTGGGTATAAAGAGAGACATTGCAAAATGATAAAAGGTCACCTCATCCAAAACCCATGGCAATGCCAAATGTGAGTGAACTTCAAAGTCTCTAAAATAAAAGTGGTGGAGAACTGAAAGAGAAATAGACTAATTTGCCTTTAGAGTTGGAGACTTCATCACCCCTGGTGTGGCATGGTGGGACCACAAGGTCATTTAGAACCACAGGGTTGGCAATTCAAACTCACAAGTCACTCCTTGGAAACCCTTACAGGGTCGTTATGAGTTGGAACCGTCTCAGTGGCACTTAACAACAACTATTAGCAATTGACATAAAATTAGACATAAAATTGGTGAGAACATCGTTGTTAAGTGCTGGCAAGTCAGTTCTGACTCATAATGAACCTGCATAGGGTTTCTGAGGCTGTAAATCTTTGCAGGAGTAGAAAGCCTCATATTTCTCCTGCGGAATGGCCGGCTGGCTCAAACTGTGGTCGTTGTGTTTTGCAGTCCAGTGTTTATCTTCTAGAGCCACTATGCTCCCCACACAATACACAAAACATTCCATTGGCGTGGGACTGTAGGACTTCTACAGTGGACTGCTTACTGCAAGGTTGGCAGCAGTTCAAATATACCAGCTGATCCCTAGAAATCCTATACTGGTCCTCTATGAGTCAAAACTGGCACAATGACACTTAAGCACACCATCATCCATCTTGATGTAATGGGTATTTTTAAAACAATTCACCTAATGACAGCAGACTACACATCATTTTCAAGCATATAAAACACATTTTCCAAGATAGACCATATTTTGGTTAATAGAATTGATGTCATACAAAATATTCTGTCAGACCATAAAGTAACTGAGGTAGAAATCAATAATATTTGGGATTTATTACCCAGGAAGATCCACTGAGCCTCCATCTTCCAAGGCATTAATTGGTCTCGTCACCTGGCCATAATAGATTACATAATGCCTCCTGTGGCTTAGCCAGCATCCACCTACCAGGTGTTCCTTCTTGGTCTGCTCAGCAGCCACTTCGTGGCCTCAGATGTGTTCTGTTTCTCAGGAACTGGGACCAAAAGCCATTTTTTTAATTGCAGAGGGGTTCCATACCTTGTAGTAGTCATTTTCAGCTAAAGTGTTTTCCTTTTAAAATGTAGTCTTGATTTTAAAAGCTGATTCTTTTGACTGTAACTCTAAGGGGTCAAATCACAACTAGAACCCAACTCACCGTAATCTTCATTAGATAACTAACAATCTATGAAAGATGACTATTAACTAAAGGAGACTGTGGTGGTCCTACTGATACAGTGGGTTAAGCATTGGTTGGCTCATGGAAAGATCTGTGATTTTGAACCCACTAGCCACTTCACAGAAGAAAGATGTGAAACATTCTCAGAAACCCCATGGTGCAGTTCTGTGGCCTGTAGAGTCGCTGTGAGTCGGAATTGACTCCATGCTGTGGGTTTAAAGGAGATGGTAACTGTGATATTTGTGAGCTCACTTATGGCATAATTCTGCTGGTCTTCCGGTAGTATTTAAGGATGACATTCTAACAAAGTCCTTAGTACTTTATAAAGAGGTGCTTGGGATTGATTGGCTGTCTCATCTACCAGTGTCTTTCCTGAATCAGATCACTCTGGTTGTCGTCTTCATACATAGCCCCACACTTTCATCTGAAAGCTTTATTCTTATTTGCTGCAAGTGTTAGGTGCTGAAAGTAATACTAACAAAAACCAAGTCTGTTTCTCCAGCATTTGCAGATTCTAGGATGTTAGCTATGGAAGCTGGAAAGAGAAGGGTTCTCCCTAGGGACATGGATTTGTCTCCAGGTGTGACACAGTGGTGACACTTGTAGATCCTTACAACCCAAGCTCCCACTCAAGTCTGTTCCACTCCTGGACAAGTGGGGTGTGGCATTCTATAGAAATTTTACATTCCATTCCATCATATCAGAATTTGATTTACCATAACTTTCTATCTCCTTTAAATCTGTTGTCTGTTCCCATTTTGCTTGAAGTATTCTTCCGTATGACCAAGTATTCTGTCCAAGGTCATATTGCTGTAGAACCCAAGTTCTAATTTAGAACTCAGGCAATCTGATAACCTAGTCTGCCCTTTTACTAATTCCAGCATTCTCTTCAGTTCTCCAATGCCTAGGGTAGTGCCCAGCAGGTATTTAGTAATATGTGTTGAATAATTTATTAAGAGGCTTCAAAATGTTTGCAGGAAATAGAATTAAAAAATTAATGGAAGTTTCCCAGGAACTTTTTGAAGCCCTCCCCGCCCCCTGATATTGAAGTGAAATGACATCCCATACCAGGAACCTAACTCTAGACACCTGAGCAGGCTGAGTCAGGGCCAGGCATTGGTTCTGGGAAGGTACAGTATCCAGGCTCCTGGGACCCTGCATACATAAAACAGCTGGATTCTCCCTTTCTCCTGTGCACCTTCTGCACCTTGCAATGCCATCCCATGGGCTAGCTCCTTATTGCTGCATGCTCATGAAGTCCCTGGAGCTGTGTGGGCAGAGGTCCTATGTTAAGATCAGCTACTTGTTAACTTGTTCACAAGCCTGGCCTAAAGGGTTATTGTTGTTGTAACATTTACATGTTGTTAAATGTGACTGAGTGAGCAGTGACAGTATAGAAGTTGGTCTGAGTCTCAAGCCAGAGATTACCTACTCTGGACTTTTCACATCTGCCTTGCCCAGGACCAGAAGGTCTGTATCCTAAACAGAATAGATACCTTTAGTCACTTTTACAGGAGCCCTGGTAGTATAGTGGGCTGCTAACTACAGGGTCAGTAGTTCAAATCTACCAGTCACTCTTTGGGAGAAAGATGAGGCTTCTTTCTGCTCCTATAAAGATTTACATCCTCAGAAACTCTATACAGGGTCACTGTGCGTTGGAACTGACTCAGTGACACACAATCAGTACCAGTCACCTTTACACCGAAAGTTGTACTACCTTCATATCATCACTGTGGTTTTACCATTCCTTGATTCAATTTAATTAATTTTATATGCTATATTTTTTATTTCAGAAAAACTATACAACTCCAATGGACGAGATTTAAGAAGGGCTCTTTTCTCTCTGAAGCAGATATTTCAGGTAAAAAAACAACAACAAAACCTTTAGACCCTAATTTTGTATTATTTATAAAATTACATACACACAGTTTATTGTACCTTTTACACATTACAAAGTGAAAAATCTTTTTAGATTATCATATATCAGCATATCATTTGACTATTTTTGTTGTATCAAATATTTCAAACATAATACAAAGTAAAGACAACTTTGTCAACTCATAGCCTTTTTCTATATTTATTTCAGAGAAAAATATTACCATTATAATTGAGGTTCTGTTCTGCAATGCCAACTAACCTATTCCCTACTCTCCCACCCCCGACCACCTCTCTGCTGAGTGCTAAATTTGGTGTTTTTCACACACCTCCATATGTCTGTGCTAATGGTAGAAATTCACCAATAGTAAGTATCTCTGAATTTAATCAGAAATAGCAGAATTAAACAACAACAACAACATACATAAATACATACACAAACACACACATGAGGGAGCTTCAGAAAGTTTGTGGAAAAATTCCATCATTTTTTAATTCTAATTCCATTTTCCACGAATTTTTCAAAGCTCCCTCATGTGTGTGTCACACGCATGTAGGTGGGAGGAGCCTTTAAAAACCCATGGAAGAATTCTGTTATCTTTTCATTCCATTTGCCCATGAATGTTTTGAAGCCCCTACATATATTTAAGGAGCTCTGGTAGCATAGTGGTTATGAATCGGGCTGTGAACCACTAGGTCAGCAGTTTGAAACTACCAGCTGTTCCGCGGGAGAAAGATGAGGCTTTCTGCTCCCGTAAAGATTTACAGCCTCGGAAACCCTGTTCACGGTCACTATGGGTCGGAACCGACTCCACGGCATTTAACAACAACAACATATATTTTTATGTTGCATGTATCTTCCTGCAACTTATTTAATGAAAGTGGACTAGATGTAGTCTTGACCTATGTAGCTCTGATCAGGCAGATAACTGTAACTAGAGTTTGTGAGTTCCATGAGACATTGCATTCAATTACCAAACCCAACAGGGAGAGGAGGAGGAGCACAGGAAAGAGGGGTCAATGTCAGATGATGGGGAGTGGAGAAGCTGGAAATCGGTGATATGTTTAATATCTGCTTCATAGGAACCAGCATGTGCTGAATTTTATTAATGAAATCATATACACAGTCATCATATTGGTGATGGTAGTTTCAGTGTTGCTATTCTGAGACTGATGTGTATGTGTATAAAAGAGAGATTTTAATTCTGCCATTTCTAGTATTCTTAAGAATTAAGATTCTTGGTATGTGTGAGAAAAAAGATAGTAGAGGAGGTTAAGTTATAAACTCCTCTATAATCAAACAAAGCAGAATTAAACTATAGATTTTTTTTTCTTAAGCAAGCAAGCAAGCATATGAGGGATTTCAAATAAGTCTTGGAAAAATTGAATTAGAAGATTTTTACAGTTTTTCCATGAACTCTGTTTTGAAGTCCCCTCACACACACACAAACACAAGAGAGCTTTGAAAATGGAATGAAGAGATACTAGAATTTTTCTGTGAACTTTCTGTAGCTGCCTTGTATTTCTAGCTCTGTCTGCTAAAAGGATTAAAAGCAATGATCAATCCATTTAGCACAAAGCCTACTAGCACTGAGACTGTAGTCTTAATGTACCAAAAGGAACTAGGGCTCATTGGAGAAATGGCTGATTCTAAGTTGTTGTTGTTGTTGTTGTCATTGTTAAGTGCTATCAAGTCAGTTCCAACTCATAGCAACCCTGTATAGTGTTTCCGAGGAGTAGTTGGTGAGCTTGAACCACTGACCTTGAGGTCCAAACTGACTATGCAGTCCAACGCATTAACCCGCATTGCCATACTAGGGAATATTTGAAATGAACTGAGAGTATCTTACCAAAGAGCAAGGAAACTATAAATATTACTCTGATCAATATAAATCTAGCTCAGAAGCAAAATTGAAGGATTTTCCACTGGCTGCTTAAGATGAGGTAATAGATTGAAACACATCAGATAAGTTTGATTGGTGGACTTGTTATGATACTGTCTTAATGTATTGGTCACCATTGGGAAGATACTAGTGAAGCAGCTAATTCAGAAAATTGGTAAATAAAAATATCTCACATTTTACTTTACCTTTTCCATTGTAAGCTTCAAGATACTCAAACAGTGACTGAGGGGAACGTTTGTTTATATAAATGATCTTGCTAGTCCTGGTGTGACGCTATAGGATAAGCACTGAACTGCTAACTGCAAGTTTGGCAGTTCAAACACACTAGACACTCCTCAGAAACCCTATACAGGGTTATTATGAGTTGGAACTGATTCGATGGCACTTAACAACAACAACAAAAATAAGTAAGAAGAAGTAAAGGTTTGGCTGCTAACCAAAAGAACCAGGTTTCAAAACCATTAACTGCTCCAAAGGAGAAAAAATGTGGCATTCTGCTTCTAAGATTTGCAGCCTTGGAAACCCTATGGGGCAGTTCTGCACTTTACTATAAAGTCACTATGAGCCACAAGCAACTAGATAGTAGTGGATTTTTATTTAGGTGCTTTGCAATTATAATGAATTAATCAAGAAATCAAATGACACATTGCATTGGGCAAATCTACTGCAAAAGACTTCTTTAAAGTGTTAAAGACCAAAGATGTCATTTTGAGGACTAAGGTTTGCCTGTGTGCACCTCTTATGCAAGCTGGACAATGAATAAGGAAGACAGGAAAATGGATACATTTGAATTTTGGTGATGCTGAAGAATATTGACATTACCATGGACTGCTAAAAGAATAGAAAAGCCTGGCTTGGAAGAAGTGCAACCGAGAGTACGCCTTAGAAGTGAGGATGGCAAGACTTTGTGTCACCTACTTTGGACATGTTATCGGGAGGGACCCATCCCTGAAGAAGGGCATCATGCTCGAAAAGGTAGAGAGAAGATCAGTAAAATCAAAGGAAGACATTCAAGGAGGTGGATTAACACAGTGGCTGTAACAACAGGTTCAAACATAACAACAATTGTGAGGATGATGTAGGAGCAGGTGGTGATATTCTGTTGTGCATAGAGTTGCTATTAGTTGGAACTGACTCAACAGCACCAAACAACATACCAATAATGAATTAATGGACTTATATCTCATCATGGAAATGGGATACAACCAGACACTGTATGCCTTCTGAAGGCATACCACTATGATGTTGGCCAAGGTCAAGCCAATAAAATGGATCTGATCATGCCTAATATATGCGATGACCACTCTATCAATTATCTGAGAGAGAGGCACATGTTAAACTGCACTGGTGGTGGTGGTGGCAGTGGTTATGTACTGTGGAGTCAATTTCAATTCATAGAGACCCATATATGGGTTTCCCTTTATGGATTTCTGAGACTAAAGTTTTACAGGAGCAGAAAGCCTTGTCATTCTCCTGTGGAGCATCTGGTAAATTCTAACTGCTGACCTTGTGGTTAGCAGCTCAACTCATAACCTAGTATGCTACCAGAGCTCCTTTTTAAACTACACTACAGGGATGTAGTCGTTTGAACTACAAGGTCAGTGGGTCAAGCTTACCAGCTGCTCCTTGAAAATCCTATACAGGATCGCTATGGGTCAGAATCAACTCAACAGCACTTAACAACAACAGGGATGTGAGCCATTCTACAAAACAAATGAATAGTTTCTTCCACACAGAAATTTCAAGGAAAAAAAAAAGATTTGGAGTAAAGATATTAATTAAAAATTATGTAAGACCTTATTACCATTTGTGGATCTTATTTGGGTCCTAATACAAACTATAAAGCAAAATAGGACACTTATGAGACAGTTGGAAATTTGATCACTGACTGGATATTATAAAATACTAATAAAACATTAACTTTATATTTAGCCATTATGGATGCATACATACAAAACTCTTAAAGAATTTGGGGGGATACATATCAGAATATTTATGGACTAAATGATGTGATGTTTGGAATTTACTTCAAAATAATACAGTGGTGGAGCTGTGGCATTGTAGTTGGAACAGGATTAGATGCTTGGCACCTGGGGTACACTATTCACATACAAGTATGTTTAAATGTTTCCTTGATAAACAGCTAAGAAATGAAACAAAATTAGATTCCATTGCACATTTCACTAACCTCACTCCATAGTGTGTGTTCTCTGAATTCTCAGGGAGAGCTCCTTCTGCTTTTTGTTCATCATGCAAATATATTTTTTAGCAACTTTTGCTGGAACTATGTAGGGAAGGAGAGGGACGGACTTCAAAGAGATGTAAGAAGGTGTGTGCTAACCAGAGTTTATCATCTTTTTGGAAGACCACACACACACACACATGCACACATATAAGCACAAAGCAGCATTAAACTGCAGAAGAGTAATGCAGAGGATACGGACTGGTTTATCCAGCAGCAAGCTGTCGGTGGTAAACCCACCTTCCCACACCCAGGGGTTAGCACCTCCATCACCTTTTGTGGTCTCTAGGTAGGAAGGCTCTGAAAATAGACTGTAAGGCCCTATATGAAATCATGGGTGCTGGTCATGAGGATTGAATTGACCATCCCTTGATTAACAGGAGGCATTACAAAAATTATAGGCTAGTATAGAAAATTCTGAAATGCAGCAATAATCACTTGTTAGTGACTGGTAACATTTTGATTTTATCTTAGTTTGAAACCAATGTTTAAAAAAACATTCCTTAATACTATGGCTTTACAATACATATAAAAAAAATCTAGGACTTGTACACTGGCCAATTTTGGAAAATGGTCTCAATTTCTTATTTGTCAATTTATATTTTCTGACTAGTGCCGTATCTATATATGTACATAGTCTTTACTTAAGGTTCTAAATTATTTTTGTAAACACTGTCTTGCCTGTCCAGTGTTTTTGCCAGCCAGTCAATTCTCTGCTCTATTAGTATTAGTGATCAGCCTGAGTGGTTTCTTGAGAGCTCATTCTCACTTTTTCACCATGAAGTCATGTGTGAACCTAGTTTTAGTTAAATTAATAAACATTTGTTACATGCTTGGAAAAAAAAAAAAACTTTCTGACTAGACATGAGCTCATCTGAATGTTCACTTTTCACATAGCTGGTGGAAAAGGATATGGATGGAGAGAACATTATTTTTTATTCCTTTTTACATAGTAGTGTAAAGTAATTTTCCAAAAACTTATGATATTGCCCCATTTTCTCTTTCTTCCATAGCAATGGTTATCTTAAATATCTAAGTGAACACAGCTGTCTTTCATTATCCTCTCCCCAAAGTGCTCCCTCAGAACATTAACCATGTTTTCTTGGTTCAAAGGGAACCTGTGCCCTGCTGCCCACGTTCCGCTTAAGTCTCCCATCCATAGAGTTGGAAAATGCCATAAAGTCAAAATAAGGGGATGATTTTCATGTAAGGGCAGGGGAATGATGCCAGTTTGTCTAAATTATTTTCTTTCTTTTGGAGATAAACCATGGTTGCTGACTACCCCCTTAATAATAACCTTTCATTATTCCATTAAGCTTTCTACTATTGACATCATTGAGTGTCTTAAAAAACTTTTTGCTTTGTTGTTAAAATTTAAGACAAATATTCCAGCCGCATTCTGGACGCATTTCAGATAAGGGCACTAATTGACGAAAGCTCCCGAAAACCCTTGTTCATAGAACTCCACAGAACTTAGTACTACGGAAAAAATTACTGGACTTAAAGACAAAGGTATGGGGAATGGCTGGATGTAGTTATGTGATGTTGGTCATTTTGGTCTTAGTGTTGTTATCCTTGAGTTTAGGTGTCTTTTAGCGTAGTGGTTATGAATCGGGCTGTGAACCGCAAGCGGCGGTTCGAAACCACCAGCTGTTCCGTGGGAGAAAGATGAGGCTTTCTGCTCCCATAAAGATTTACAGCCTCAGAAACCCTATACAGGGTCGCTATGAGTCAGAACCGACTCCACAGCACATAACAACAACATCTGCAAAGAGGAGGAAGATAAGATCAGTGGTTCTCAAACTGGCAGCCCTTTGGAATAACCTGGGGATTTTTGTAGCAAAACCTGTGACATTCTGATTAAATCAATCTGGGTAGGGCTCTGCTTCCCATTTGTTTTAAAATCTCCTCAAGGGATTCTCAAGTGAAGGAGGCAGGGGTGAGAACCACTGGAGTACCTTAATATCTACACATGGCAGGTTTGTTAGGTGCAGATCTCAGATCTTGCTGGCCCCCTCTATCCTTTCCAATTCAGTAGGTTTAAAATGAGGCTAGATAATTTGCATTTCTAATAAATTTTATGTAAATGCTGATGCTGCCCATCTGGAGCCCTTGCTTGGAGGACCATGGGACTAGATGCCTGGATTAGGTAACTGCTGAGGTTCCTTCCCAAACCTTTTATGGTCACGTCTGCCACTGCAGAGAGACAGGTCTTTAAGCAAGTAAAGCACGAGTTTACTTGTGCTTACTTACTAATCTGTAGTGAATAATTTATTTTTTCATCATAATAAAAGATTCTGCTTCTAGGTATGGCTTATATCTGTCTCCCCTCCAACCTCGCAAAAGTTTTCTATAGAATCAAAACCACTTTTCAAATGTACTGTCCCTGACAGTGACAGTGTCCAGTAAGCAAAATGAAATTATTCACTACAGACTAGTAAGCACAAGTTCAGCCTGTGCGTACCTGGCCAGTCACACCTGTCTTTGAGGAACAGTGTTGATTGCTCCAGGTGATGGGCCCGTCCTATGCTTTGCCTTCTCACGTATTCTAAAAGCAGCACCTTGTGGGATGTTGGAGAGATTGCTTGCTTATGTCCTCAGAGACAGTTGTACAATCCTTATAACCTTCTTCCTTGCCAGTTGCTATCAAATCCATGCCAACTCATAGGACTCCATGTGTGTCAGAGTAGAACTGGGCTTCATAGAGTTTCTATGGTTGATGTCTCAGAAGTATGTCTCCAGACCTTCCTTCCAAGGTGCCTCTGGTGGACTTCAACCTCTGTTTGGTTAGGAGCCAAGTGCATTAACTAAAGTCCTTAAGGATCTCTTTTAGAAAACATGAATGGCTTTAAAGTTTTCACTTAATGGTCTGTCTTACAATCAAATATTTCCTGTAGTTAAAAACCAGCAAGATTCAGAGATCTCTGAGGGTGAGGAGCCTAATTATTTCCAAAGAAAGATAAACAAAGCTCTGTAAATACTAGGGTAAGTCAAATCAAGTGTTGCTACTAGGGTTCCAGTTCATACACGTGTGGGTTTATTCCTAACAAAACATGTTTAAATGCATCTCTGCGATCAGTGGATGACTGCAGACAGATTCTCTCCATGGTGAACATGTGTTAGTCTCATTTGGGTGCCTTCCAAAAAACAATCCCATGAAACAGTGGCTTCTAAAGGGATCTGCTGGGTCAGTTACATCCAAGACAGAGAGGTCAGCTCCAAAGATTAAAGCTTTCAGTTTTTCAGCTTCCAAAGAGGTCAGCTTGATAGGTTTTCTTGAAGGATGCTGGGCAATCATAGGGGCTTTTTATGAAGCAGTTTTAGGAAAAGTGAAAACTGCATTGGTGAGAAAAAGGCCAGGAAAGTTGCACAGAGGATATTTTTTCCATCATGACATTGTACCTGCTCATTCTTCGAGGATAGCAAGGACGGTCCTACAAGAATTTCATTAAGCAACCTTATCCCGTTTACCCTACAGCTCTGATCTTAACCCTTCAGACTTCTTTTCATTCCCCAAACTCAAAGAACATTGAAAAGGAACATGATTTAAGTCCCTCAGTGTTGCCAACACTGCTGTTTTGAAGTGTTGGAAATGTAAGACCACAGAATTCTTCGGGGAAGTCCCTTCAGATGTGTATAGATCTAGATGGAGCATATGTCAAGAAACAATGGCTTCACGTTTTGATACTTCTGTTTAATAACATTTCTATGATCTTATAGCAGTACTTTCTGACTTACTTTCATATTCCTGGCCCAAATAATTAAATTACTTCATCTTTGTTAGAGTGCCCAGAGGCAGTAATTGGTATTTGGTGAACAAGGTGAAGACTAGTTGTTAAGATTTCTCTGGAGTCCGTTAGGTTGCCTTGTTCGAATACAGCAAAACAATCATGATGGTTCTGGCTTTCAGGGTTGTATGTACACAGCTTAAGCAACCCAGCCTGGATAGAGAGGGACAGGTATTTGAAACCTTTTTTTTTCTCTTCTTTCCTGCCAGGATGACAAGGATTTGGTTCATGAATTCGTAATGGCTGAAGGTCTGACATGTTTGATTAAAGTGGGCGCTGAGGCCGACCAGAATTATCAGAACTACATCTTAAGGGGTAAGTCCTGACTGGGCAGGCATGCCTTTGCTAGCCCTTGGAAGGAAGATCTTGTTCACCTTCAGGGACGTGAATACTGAGAACTTTTTAAAAGATTAGGATTTAAGAATAAGATGATAAAGATGCCCTGGAACAAAATAGATCTTCCATAGGTTTTGTCAGTTACTGGTAACTAACGAGTAACAGGGGATTCCTGATGTAGCATTGTGTGGATCAGCACTGGACTGCTAACCACAGGGTCAGTGGCTCAAACCCATAAGCTGCTCCTCAGAAACTCTATACAGAGTCACTATGAGTTGGAACCAACATAAAGGCACTTAATAACAATGTGTGAAAGAGCTAGTTTCACTGACTTTTACCTGGAATATCTTCTGGGTTATAAGAAAAACAAACCCACTAACTCAGGTCTTTAGAGTCTCTCTTATTTGGTGAGGAAAGGGGCACACTAAGTGGGCTTGGGTAGAGCTTGCACCTTGGCCTGGACGCATGACAAACCCATGTACAACAGAATGAAATGCTGTCCACATTGTTTGGTGGGAGTTACAGACTATGGCTGGAAGAGACATGAGCTAATTCAGAACACCACAGCTTGCCTAACACCTAGGATAGTGGAAGACACAAAAGTAAGGGTAGGGAACTTCCCCTACTTTCTTTTCTAGATCATTTAGAACATGGGCATTCATAAATGAACCACATAGACGGAAAATATCGAAAACTGCCTACTCTGAATGAAGAATTCAAACGAACAATTTTTTTTTCTTGGTTAATGTTTTAAGGATACACATAATTTTAATTAAAAACAAGCAAACAAAAAAAAATCACCCTTAATGTGCACACCCACACACGCCAAAGATCTAAGATTGTTTTGACTGTCCACAGGATTATTCTTCTGACCCTTGCCTAGGAGCGAATCTGCACATTTTCTTCAGTGTAAGCATCTACATTCAAGGCTGGGTAGGGGCGCTCAACTGCCACATATGGTGGTTGTTGTTAACTGCTGTCAAATCACTTCTGACTCATAGCAACCCTGTGTAGCGTTTCTGAGGAGCAGCTGGTGGGTTTGAGCCACTGACCTGGTGATTAGCAGTCCAGTGCTTATCCTACAGTGTCAAACCAGGATGTAGTTACCTCTGTTTATTAGAAGAGCAAACCTTTGTGGGACGTCCCCAGCAAACCTCACACCAGGTCTCCTGACTACCTGTAGCTTCAAGGGAGGCTGGCTTCACAGACTTTACATGGGTTTGAGTCTGACATTTATCACTGTCTGCTACACAGAGAGAGTTGGGAAGACAGAACTTTCGGTAGAGCAAAAGGAAAGACCTTTTGAGTTGAGCCATAGTGAAGTGGTCTGTTTGGGTCAGTAAGCGCATGAGTGCTTTGCTGCTGAGGGAATTGCTGAAAAGGGGACAGATTAAGCTCAACGTCCACACAAGTTCTCAAATGGCATGTTTTGTGAATTGTGCTGGCACTGAAAGGGGTTGTTGGGGTAGCATACCTCAGCCAGGCTATCTATCTTACAGTGAATGCTTTTTGTTAAGTTTGCAGTGGTTTATTTATTCAGTGTTCCTTCTGCAACCAGTGCCAAAGGCAATTACCAAATGATTAAGACTCTTGATGCCCAAGCATGGTTAGGGGAGAGGCCTGTCAACCTCCTGCTGCTTCTCTGTCCATGTAGAAAATGCAGCCCTGGTAAGGCCCTCACTGCAGATGGTTCCTCTGGAGACGTGGGGAGGCCCGTGTTACCACCATCAACACCAGGACTTTGCCTTCCTATTTCATTTTTTCAAACAGTGCCCATTCACTAGAGACCAGAAGGGTACCATGCGCTACCCGTCGTGTTACAATAAAACGCCCTGCTTTCCAAGGAACCAAGGCACATTTGCATGCCTGCCCCACATCCGCCAAATCTCAGCGGACTTTCAATAATCAGGCCACTGCACACAGAGACAGGAGTCCGCACATTCGATGTATGTGAGTAGAACTGGATTCAGGAGGGTACATTCTGAGGGATGTAGATGACAGATTTCCTGGTTTGTGACTTCAGTGTTTTTATACAAGAAAGGAATGATTTGTCCTAGTCCACCAGTTAAGCCTGTTTTGTGACTCTGTCAGCTTTTGCAGCTTGGAGTCAGCAGACAGCAGTCACTTCACATTTGAATTAAGCAAATGCCTCTGAGCCACCATTTAACTGACCCACCTGGGAGGTGAGTGGATGGTCAGAATTGCCTGTCCTAAAGTTGCCTCGGGTGTGTGTAATTTTGTGTGAGTTCCACACACCCAAAGAAAACAAGGGTATCTGGAGAATCCAGTACATTCCCTCATTTGCTTTCAGTGTGCTTTTAATTTATCTTTATTTTTGCACTCAGCCCTCTGTCAGCTCTTTTTGGAGGTTCAGGGATCTTCTGCTTTTCCTTTAGAATGTATCTTCTGAGAGGTAAAGATGGGTTTTAAGTTACAGTGCAGCCAAATGCTCTCCAAAAATGTGAGTTGGCTGCTGGGAAGAGGTCTTAAATGCACAACGTGAAAAAATAATATTTATCTGACTTATTATTCTTGGATGGTTATACCTAATGATCTAAGGGGTTTTTTTTTTTGGTGTGTGTGATAGCCAGTATTTAATATAAATCTACTGTGGAATTTTGTACCTCACAATTACTCTTATTGAAGTAGGACCTAGAGTGGTATATTCCTGGGAACTTGAACTGTCTACACACATCACTGAGTCTTTACTGTGTGCAGAGCCGTATGCCAGGCACTGGGAATGTAGCAATGGAAGTGAGGTCCAACCGTACCCTGGAGATGAGCCCATAAGTTCTAGGCATGGCACATTGGAAATGGTGTGCTGTGCATGACTTAGGTGTTTAGAACTTGTATAGAGATGATTATGAGCCAGTGGTGGCTCAGTGATAGAATTCTCATCTTCCATGCGGGAGACCAGGGTTCAATTCCCAGCCAGTGTATTTCATGTGCAACCGCCACTCATCTGTCAGTGGGAGCTTGTGTGTCACTTTGATGCTGAAATATTTCCGTGGAGCTTTCAGACCTAGGCACACTAGGAAGAAAGATGTGGTATTCTACTTCTGGAAATCAGCCCAGGAAACGCCCTTGGGTCCCAATGGTCTAATCTGGAGCTGATCGTGGCTATAGAGGAGGAGCAGGTAGTCTCTCATTGTCTTGTGCCAAGGGTACCTCAGTGATAGCTAGCAACAACAATTATAACAACAACAATGAGACAATGCTTTTGGGGAAGAAAAAGGAGATAAGCAGAAATAGTAATATCAGTTACTCTTTCTGGCTGTATAACAAGGGAACCTGCTTCTTAAGAGCTATTTTTCTGTGGAGAAATGTGACTTGGTTTTTCTCATGTAAAAGTACAGCCAGAATGTTCCTTGGAAGCCAGGCTGTCCAGACATCGTCTCTCATACTTCAGACATTATCACCAGGAGGGAGTATTCCATGGAGAAGGACATCATGTATGGTCAAGTGGAGGGTCAACGAAAAAGAGGAAGACTCCTGATGAGATGGATTGGCCCAGTGGCAGCAGCAATGGGCTCAAGCGTAGCAATGATTTTGAGGTTGGAACAGCACTGGGCAGTGTTTCGCTCTGTTATGTGTAGGGTTGCTAAGAGTTGGTGCTGACTCGACAGTACCTTGCAACGTTTCATATAAAATGAAAATACCAATTAATCATAAAATGTCTCAGTCTGTACCTGAGTTTTTAAAGCTGGATGTGATGTTAAAATGCATTTAGGTCAACTGTTTAGCAGAAAATGCACATATTTTGCTTACTCACACAATATATCTTTGAAGCATTTTAAAAATCATAAGATTCTGTATTAAAATGTTTCAGATTTCAGGCTTCTTCAGAAAAACCAGGAGCAGAAATTTTTAGTTTCTTGCTAAATATTATTGTTGTTGCTAAGTGTCATCAAGCCTGTTCCAATCCATAGCAACCTTATATAGGGTTTCTTAGGAGGTGAGTTTGAACTACCATCCTTGCGGTTCAAACCAACTTTGCAGTCTAGCATATTAACTCACAGCGCCACACCAGGACTCCAAATATTACTCAACAGTATAACACTTTAGGAAAACCAATACACACACGTAGTCAGGGTATTAACTTTTTATCTGCATCTACAGAACCCTGTGCAGGATCACTGTGAGTTAGGACAGACTTGACAGCACTTACTAACAACACAGAACCAGAAATCACAAAATTATCAATGAAGAAAGAGATTTTAAACTGTTAAAGAGAGAGAACAGTGGACAGAATGATCAAATGGTAATTAAACCATCATCCTCCATCCCAGAAAACCACCCAAGTCTATCTTTTGGCATTTTTGCGCTAAGAAGGAAAACAGAGGTTGAATTCTGATTATAGAGTGTGGAGGGGCCAAATAGGCGCCAAGAAGAGGAAATGGGAACAAGGGGAGCGAGGGGAGAGGGGGGAGCTTCTTACTTCTTCCGGAACCAAGGTCAGATCTTTGGCTGCTGTTCAAGAATCTCTTGGACCTATTTCCCACTGAACACCCAGCCCGACTCTCTTCTCATGCTTGTCCTGCATTGCACCCTACTGACCTGGAGAAACCTGTCTCTCTCCTGCCTCCTTCTAGGGGTGCTTTCTGCTCAAAGTCAGGACTTCAGGAATTAACCACTGTAGTTGCAAGAGCAGGTTTTGGTGTGGATGGCACACCTATACCAATGTCCTGGTAGTGTCGCCAGGACGGGTGGCTTGAGGGTGGTATGTAGCCTGGAGTCTGTCCACACTTGCTATCTCCCGTCCTGCTGAGTTGGTGCCACAGAAGCTATTCTCACTAAGTAACCCTGGCAGTCAACACAGATTGGCAGCCGGCAGCGCCACATTGTGCTATGTTTGTTCTGTCAATTATAATCACATTTAAAAATAATTATGAGCGTTTAAAAAGTGGGAGATTTGCCATAAAAAAAATCATGGGTTTCTGGCTTCCCTTGAGATCCCTCAGAGCTCAAGGCAGCACCATGCCTTCACTTGTGCCTGGCTACAATTGGTGGGAATTGGTAGAAGCAGTTCCATTACATGGAAGTATGGGCTTTGTTTACCAGGTCCCCAGCACTCCCTAATGTTATCCCTAGGCTGCTCCTCTTAGGACTTAAGTCTGAGACCTCTAATGAATGACATTGTCTATGACATGAGAATTACAATTAGCTAGCGGAGCTCTGGTAGCGTAGTGGTTACAAATTGGGCTGCAAACCTCATGGTCAACAGTTCGAAACTAGCAGCTGTTCCATAGGAGAAAGATGAGGCTTTCTGCTCCCGTAAAGATTTACAGCCTCAGAAACCCTGTACAGGGTCACTATGAGTTGGAACCAACTCCACAGCACATAACCACCAGCCAACCAAAGGAGTCCTGGTGCAGTGCCGAATGTAAGCACTGGACTGCTAACTGCAAGGCTGGTGGTTAAAACCTACCAGCTGCTCCATGGAAACCCTATGTAGGTGGCTATTCATAGGAACTGACTCGGGGGCACTTAACAACAACAATAGTAGAGTGTAGCTTTATTTTACTTGGGCGTAAGTTAGGATGTCACTGCCATTTTGAGTTTGGGTCTCAAGTCTAATACAATACACTGTTTTATTACCCACTAGGCAGTTCTCAGAAAAACTCAAATATCAGTCCTCTGCCTCCTCCCTCCACTAAAGCCCTTCCATAATTATTCAGCATAGAAAACCCTGCTTCCACATGGACAATGGGCCCTAACGAGCCGAGCTTGGGAAACAGAGGCGAGAGTGTGTTGAGAAGATTCCGGTTAGAAACTTGCTACATGGGTTGAACCCTCAATGTGTTCACAAGTGAAGCTTTCTTTCATCTCAGTTCTCAAGTGTGTGCCTAGGAATCTACCACTACTAAGAAAGTCTTTATTGTGCATTTATCAAAGGAAAGGTCAGAATGGGCCCCAATGATGTCAAGACCTAGGGGATAAAGGCAGCCCAAGATGGGTATGTCTGGAATGAAAACAGCATCAAAAGTGAGTGATATGAATGTTTCTGAAATGCCTTTTATATACTGTTTCCTTCCTGTGAAAGTTGTGATTGCTTATTGTATGAAACGTAAACAGCATAAAAAGGAAAATATAAATCACCCATAATTCTACTAATCTGAGACAAAGATCATTTTCTACATGGGTGTACATGCTTATGAAGGTCCCTGGGTGGCACAAATGGTTTCTTCTTATCTGCTTACCAAAATGTTGGTGCTCAAACCTACCCATCGTCACCACAAAAGGCAAGACCTAGTGATCTGCTCCTATAAAGATTTTTTTTTTCAAATGCAAAAACTAAATTTTCTCTCTTCCAGTCAGTCCTGACTCATAATGAACCTATATATGGTTTCCGAGGTGCTAAGTCTTAACAGGAGCACACAGCTTTTTATTTCTCCCATAGTGATTATTGCCCCAAAAGCCCTATGCACAACATGAAAAATGTAACCCATTTTATTGTGTTATAAGTGTGGAAGTTGTATTGGCAGATGTTTTGGTATGTACAAAGGGACTTCAGAAATTTTGTGGGGAAAATGGAATGAAAAGAAAGTAGAATTTTTCCATTGGGAAGAGGGGACAAAGCTTTGTGGAGCAGTTCTATTTAATAACATCTGGGGTTGCTATCCATTGGAATCGATTCAAAGGCAGTGGAGTTTGGTACCTGACTGCTTTGCATAAGTGCTTTACAAAAATGAAGCTCTCGTATACATAAGTGTTCAACCATCCTCCTGGGAGAGACTGCCATCAGCTCCAGCAGCAGAGAAGTGGTTAAAAGTCTGGAGCCCAGAAACCCTTAGACTGTGTCCCTCTCCTGTTGTTGTGACATCTTCTAGTCTTTGGTACACTCATTCAGCATCTTTAAACCTCAACTTCCTCATCTGTCAAATGGAGAAACTATGTTACAGGAGTGTTGTGAAGATTAAAGGGTATGGGAGGTCTAAATAAGGTTGTAGCTGTCACAGCTAGTATCAGTAATAACTAGTACTATCAATGCATAGACTCTGGGAGTTATTGGGTATTGCCTAGAGTGAAAGTCCAGAGATTCAGGGTTGGGAGGTATGCACATTTGCATCCTGCCTCACACTGACTTATTGCCCTCCAGAAAGGGGGTGTTTATCTATGTATGCTCTTTCCAGCGTTCTCTACTTTTGCTCACCTACCATAGGTTTGAGTTCCAGGGTGATGTAGGGAGTTAAGGAATTCAACTGCTTATCAAAAGGTTTTGAGTTCACCCAGAGGCACTTCAGAAGGAAGACCTGGCAACCTACTTTCGTGAAAATCAGTCACTGGAAACCTTCTGCAATACAGTTCTACTCTGACTCGTATAAAGTCGCAATGAGTTAGAATTGACTTGTTGGAAACTGGTTTTATTACCCTAGGATTGGGGTTGTCATTCTTTGTGGTCTTTGTCATTTCTGATTATTTGGACACACTTATTGTTATGGATGACTTTTATAGCTAACTAAAAAAAAAAGCAATTATAAATCTGGTTGTCATTGTGTTCAGTTTATCTATTAATTTGGGAAGGATTGCTGTCTTGAATTTATTTGAGAATTCATAACTGCCTGCATTTCTTCCTGGGCCAGTCCCTTTAAAGAATGTATTTCCCACTGAACTTTTAGATGCCATGTCTGTTTCATCTCTCTTGTTAAAATTTTTATTCATATCCTGCCATGGATTTTTTTTTTTATGTTTGTGTTTTCCTATTTGCTCATTTTCAAATTGGACCTATTATTTATCACAAGATTGTTGCTGCTTGATGTTGCGTCATCCTCGTAATGCTTACATTTGTGTCCATCACTGCTGCCACTGTGCCAGTCCATCTCACTGGAGGTCTTCCTCGTGTTCGCTGACCCTCCACTTTACTAAGCATGATGTCCTTCTCCATGGATTGATCCTTCCTGAACCATGCCTCAGAAACCCTGTAAAGGTAACTATGAGTTGGAACTGACTAGAAAGCACTTAACAACAACACTAATAAATAACATGTCCAAAGTATGCGACACAAAGTTTCACCATCCTGGTTTCTGAGGTTTTCCTTATGTGCTGTCCAATGTTCACATGCATATAAGGCTATTGAAAATACCATGTGTTGGGTCAGGCACACCGTAGGCTCCAAACTGATGTCTTGCTCTTAAAAACTTCAAAGAGGTCTTTTGCAGCAAATTTGCCTAAGGAATATGTGGTTAGATTTCTTGATTGCTGCTTTAATGAGTGTTGGTTGTATCCAAGCAAAATGAAGTTGTTCACACCTTCAATCTTTTTATGTTTATCATGATATTATTTATTGGCCCAGTTATGAGGATCTTGGTTTCTTTACATTGAGTGCAATCCATACTGAAGGCTATAGTCTTTGGTCTCTATCAGTAAGTATTTTAAGTACTCTTTGCTTTCAGCAAGCAAAATTGTATCATCTTGTTTCACAGGTTATTAATAAATCTTCCTCCAGTCTTGATGCTCCATCTTGATGCTCCAGCTTCTTCATATAATTCAGTTTCTAGGATTATTTGCTTGGCAAGTAGCTTGAAAAAGTATGGTGAAAGGCTACAACCCTGGCTTACACCTTTCCTGATTTAAAACTATCCAGTGTTCCCTTGTTCTATTCCAGCAACTACCTTTTGGTCTAGGTACAGGTTCCTCATGAGCACAATTAAGTGTTCTGGAATTCCCATTCTTCATAGTGGTATCCATAGTTTGCCATGGTCTACACAGTCAAAAGATTTTGCAGAGTCAATAAGATACCAGTAAAGATCTTTCTGATATCATCTACTTTCAGGCAAGATTCATCTGACATCAACAATGATAATCCTAGTTCCATGTCCTCTTCTGAATCCGACTTAAATTTCTGGCAGCTCCTTGTCAATGTACTGCTGCAACTGGTTTTGAAGGATCTGTAGCAAAATTCTACTTGAATGTGATATTAATAATATTGTTCAGTGATTTCCACATTGTGTTAGGTCATGTCTCTTTGGAATGGGCACAAATATGGATCTCTTCCAATCAGTTGTCCAGGTAGCTGTGTTCTGAATTTTTTGGCAGAGATGAGTGAACACTTCAAGTGCTTCAGTTTGTTGAAAATATCAGTTCCTAGTTTGTTGAAAATATCAGTTCCTAGAGCTGTGTTTTATGCAAGTGCCTATCATGCTGCTTAGACCTCTTCCTTCAGTGCCATTGGTTCCTGATCAAAGCTTAGACCTATTCCTTCAGTACCATTGGTTCCTGATCAAAGTTTAGACCTATTCCTTCAGTATCATTGGTTCCAGATCAAAGTTTAGACCTATTCCTTCAGAATCATTGGTTCCTGATCAAAGCTTTATGGTTCTGCTCACATGATTATTATTGTTAAGTGCTGTCAAGTCAGTTCCAACTCATAGCAACTCTGTATTGGGTTTCGGAGGAGTGACTGGTGGGTTTGAACTGCCAGCTTTGTTGTTTGCAGTCCAGTGCTGATCTGATGTTGTTGATGTTGTTAAGTGCCATTGAGTTGATTCCAACCCATAGTGACCCTGTATAGGGTTTCCAAGGAGCAGCTGGTGAGCTTGAACCACCGACCTTTCCATTCAAACAGCTTTGCAATCTGGCACAGTGCCACACTAGTACCAAGAGAATTCCCTTGGATACATTTCCTGTTTACTTGTTTTTGTAAACGGAGATTCAGAGTTTCATCCTCTAAGAAAGGTCTTCCTCCCCCTCTTGAGTGTGTTTTGCTTTGGTCAGCAAACACTAAGGGCCTGGATCCTGAAGCAGTAATGACCACTTGATGAATATAGGAAAACTTGAAAGAGAAGTGTGTTTTTCCTTAGCGAGCCATGAGCATACCTTTTCTCTGTGGTTAAGCCCCTCCTTTTAGCATGTGAGCTGATGGATACTCATGTGGTGGAGATACGTACTATCAGTCCAGGTACTTAGCAGATGATGTATGTGAGAAACTAGGCTACCAAGAAACTATCCAGCCAAGGATGCGCTTACCATACTTTTGCTTTTTTTTTTTTGTTCCTTATATAGTTGTTGAAACTTCTGCTTTTGGTGTCTAGTTTCCTCTTTGCCCTGGCTGTGCCTGACCTTGGTCTGGGCTCTCTCTTCACTAAGTTGGAAGGCCTTCAACTTGAATGAGCCCCACTGTTTGGAGTTTGGTAAGGGGAAGAAAGGCACAGCCTGCTTGTTTGGAGATGGGGTGAGTCACTGTTGCTGCTGCTCCTGGTGCATGGTGGCAGAAATACTTTCCCAGAATACTGTGAATGCCCCCATCTGTGACCCTCTGCCCATGTCCACTCCACCTTGCACTAAGCCTGCACTGTCTTAAAGCGAATCAGCAGAATAGGGGAGAGTTGTGCTTCTGCCATCCTTCATCTTCCCACCAATCTCACCACGGGACCCAGAAAATGAGCGCAAACTGGAAAACTTTGAGGTTGGTGTATTGTGGAATTGCCTGACATTTCTCAAAGAATTTCAGCAGCACTGCATTTCCCAGGAAAGGGAGTAAGTTGGATCCTAGCCCCTGTCTTCCTTTTAGGTCTGCTGCAGTAATTTGTGTATCTTACTAGACAACTCAAAGTGTGTGGTGCTTGGTTGATGTCCCCTTAGTCTCAGGTCTCATGAGATCTGTTCTCCACCTGTGCTTCTCCTTGGTCTTTGGGGTAGATTTGTAGGAGAGTGGTTTGGAAGCTTCTCATATAGTCTTTTTTTTTTTTTTTGAAAGCTCTATAAAGTGTGTGAATCATGATTGCTTGCACTGTGTGTCCTGACATCCTTCACCCAGCAGAGATTTCCTCAGGGACACAGTAGGGACTTGGTGGGCCAGGTGGACTAGGGGAAGTGAGGGAGGACTGAAACCAGAACTTTGATGGGGCAGAGTCCAAGGTGAGTGAGGAAGGCTGGGATGCACAGGGAGAGACCCGTCTCCTCATCCCAGAGCCTTATTGTGGCAAGTATGAATTTGACATCAGTGTATAGCTGTGGGTAGGTAATTCCAGCTCTAAAAATTATTTGGGCTTTCTCACTTGTCTCTTTCCAAGCTAATGTGATTATCTACCTGGAGTGTCATTGGGTTGTCTCATGAGAAACTGCAAGTTTCTGACCATTTATTTTTAGACTACAGAAATTACAAATTCACATGATTTAATTTACTGTTATAATCATAATGCCCCTGACCCACACCATGGTATTTTAAATAGCCTCATATGCATGTGAAAGTTGTACAATGTATAAGGGAAAACTGGAAGAATTTATGTATTTGAGTTACAGTTTTGGAGAAGAATATTGAAAGTACGATGGACTTCCAGAAGAACAAACAAGTCTGTGTTGGAAGAAGTACAGCCAGAATGCTTGCTCTCTAGAAGCTAAGATGGACAGATTTTATTTCTCAGACTTCAGACATATTATCAAGAGGGACCAGTCCTTGGAGAAGGACATCATGCTTGGTAAAGTAGAAGGTCAGGGAAAAAGAGAAAGACCCCCAATGAGATGGATTGGCAGCAGCAATGGGCTCAGTGTGAGAACAATTCTGAGGATGATGCAGGACAGGGCAGTGTTTAACTTTGTTGTGCATTGGGTCACTATGAGTTGGAACTGACTCAATGGATCCTAACAACAAATTTCATTTTAAGTTGGTTCCTTCCTGGACTCATCAGGAGCTTCTTCAGAATTCACCGTGCATACTAATGTCATTTCTCTGGAAATCTAGCTTGCAGACAGCAGAAGCCCTTTACAGTTCTGCACAGTGGTGCCTCTGAGCACTTCAGGAACTGTGTTGTCAAAGCCTTGGCCCAATTGACTTCTTCAGGATTTTTATCTATACCAGAAGCCTTCATTTTACTCATTTTATCAGAGTCAAGAAGGAAAGAAAAAGAAAACAAAATCCAGAGTCATTTGACCATTCCTATTGAGACTGTGGGATTTTCCGTGGCAAGATCTAACTCCTGTGTTCATCAGAAGTGTTTCCACTTTATTCATCAGAAGATTTGCTTCTTTGCTCATTCTCTCTCTACTCATTCAGAGACTTTTCCAGAAATACTGCTGGCTAGGTATACCTTGAATAACAAAGTTATATCCTTGGATATAACTTTATCTTATACATGCTCTTCTTTTATATGGCTTTTAGTTACAAACCCAGGTTTATGACAGAACAGAATGTCTTAAGCAGATTCTAAAAGTGTCCCCAAACATGGGTGAAAACTATTTTCTTGGCAAGCGTTTGCTGGGAAAATGTTAGTTGGTATGTTCATAGATTTCTGCACTTTACAGTCCTGAGGGCTCTTGGCAGATTGTCGCAGCCTCCCAGCAGGGTGCTACTCTTTTTCTAACATTGTGGCTTCCCTCCATGGCTGCACAGGGCTCCAGTGTGCCCAGACATGGGGAGCCAGCCATGTCCTGGGCATCTCCATTCCCAATGAACCATGCCCACACTTTAACCCAGAATCATCCCAGGTCCACTGGCTCCCCTGAAATTTAGTTCATCATCTCAGCCAAGAGCACAGTTATCCATTTTGATGAAGGCAACTTCCCTGGAGGCTTCATCAACCCCTTGCTTTCCTTCAGTCTCTAACCAACAACCATCCAATTCACTCTCTTGAAAGTCATTTATTCTGTCTTTGTCACTATTCTAGTTCTAAATTTCAGATCATTTACTCCTTCCTGAACTGTTACATGAGCCTCCTAACCAACCTTCCAATCTGTCTCCCTCTGCTCTATTTTGTAGCCTGTTCACTGGTCTTCCCTTCTTTAGGGCTGATCTGACCTCCTCAGTCCTTGGCGCAGAGTCTTTGGTGGCTCCTTGAAGACTCAGGAATACGTCCCAACCCTTCCACATGGGCAGAGCTCTCCTTGCTCCTGCCCTCATGTACCTGTCCAGTCCACTTCAGAGAGGGCTGTGTTCTCTCCTGACGTGGACATATGCTTGGGCAGCCCTTCTGCACCTGGTTCAAATGTTATTCCTTCCTTTTGGCTCATCCTTCAGGAAAGAGAGCTCAGATACCACTTTCTCCAGGAGTCCTTTCCTTACTCCCCAGTAAATTGGTCTGGACATACTTCATGGATAACATTTGCTGAGCACGCATTCTGGGCCAGAGACCCTGCACCTACTTGGCTGCCTCATGTTGGTCTCCATCCTGTTCTCTGACATCCTTGATGCCAGGCACATTTTAGGAACTCAGTGCCCATTGATTGAATGAGAGAATTAATGAAGGAGCATCAGGGAAAGAATACTCACTGCTTTTGAGAGAGCTGCTAGTTTGTACCAACTTGAAAGTGCTCAAGTGTTTTGAGCCTTTAGTCCATCAGATAATCTGAGGTATGGTGCTGTAGGATAAGAACTGGACTGTGAACTACAAGGTTGATAGATCAAACCTACCAGCTGATCCTTGGAAACCCTGTACAGGGTCTCTGTGCATTAGAGCTGACTCAGTGGCACTTAACAATAACAAGTCAACTTGTTCTTCCCCCCCCACCCTTTTTTTTTTTTTTTTGTTTAAAGCTAAATTACTGAATGTTTGAAACAACTTTGCTAGTTCAGGAACTCTGATTGTGTAATTAAGTACTCGGCTGCTAACAGAAAGGTTGATAGTTCAAATCTGCCAGCTGCTCTGTGGGAGAAAGATATGACAATCTGCTTCTATAAAGGTTACAGCTTTGGAAGCCAACTCTACCCTATAGGGCTACTTATGAGTTAGAATTGACTCAGTAGCAGTGGGTTGCTAGTTCAGTAGATCCTGATGATGTTCATATTGATTTCAGATATGTCATATTATCTGATGCAATACTTGGACCTGACTGTTTTTGTATCTGGAGGGATTGACGCTGTGGGATAAAGTGCTGGACCCCAAGGTCATTTGCATCGCAAGGTTGGCAGTTCAAACTCACCAGCTGCTTCTCGGAAGCCATATACAGGGTTGCTATGAGTCAGAACTGACTCAACGGCACTTAACAACAAAGCAGATGGACTAAAAGTTACTTGGTGACAGGAATAGTATGAAAAGTGTCATCACAAGCTTTATATAGACTCAGCACCAGTTTGATCCTTGGTTCCTGGGAGCTACTTAGCATAATGATATTTTAAAAGAATGAATGAATCAATGACTAAGAGAAGAGTCTAGAGCCACGCCACAGAGCTCTGCCCCTGGTCTTATTCAGTGTTTTCTGAGTGACAGTGGCTGAGTGTACACTTGGCACCAAGCATTCAACTTAAGGATCAGAATATATGAAACATGGGGATAGCAGTAATAGAATAAATGGTGAAGTGTAGTTTGGAAGGCATTCAGTTGATTTAGTTTCTAGTCTCAGGTGCTCAACTACAGTGTCCCTTGCTTCTTTTACTCAGCCTCTCCTTTCCACAGCTCCTTAAAACTAAACTCCCCTGAAGCCACTCATAGGCCAGGTTTGAGAGGTCAATTTCTTGAGCCCCTCACAAGGTAAGTGCTTCTGCCACCAGTGCTGTCCTCCCTTAGGGACCCTGGTCATCCCAGAAATAGAGATCCACTCCTGCCTCCCTGATAAACCCTGTCCTTGGGGTTGAGCTGGCATCTGATGAAGTCAGATAAGTAAAGGGTTGTTTTTGGAGGAGGGGGGCAAAAGTGTTGCATTTAAAGGCAGATTAGGAGCAATGAGTAGGAATTATAGGAAAGTGGTTTTTGACTGCAGACAAGTGCCAAGAAGAGAGTTGGAAAATTAGTTTATTTCTCTTGCCAACATAAGCAGACTGCTGGTGACTTTCTGGAGTGTTTTCTGTTGAAGATCTGAGGCCACATCCAGCATCAGCAGGAAAGAGTACCGTGACTGATTACTGATGTCCGTCAACAGTTGAGGGGCAGGAATACTGTATATAGGACTGGCTTATTCTGGAGATGGTTTATTCTAGATGGTTTCAGAATGTCTGTTGAGTTCATTTCAGACAAGTGTGTCGCAGTCCATTTTCCAAACATAGAGCTGTACACTACTTTGCACTGGAAATGCCATTAGAGCTGCTAGGCTGGCGGTAGAATGCTATTGGCTGAACTCATAGATCCCTTCCAATTCTGAGATTCTGTGATTGTCAGTAAAATGGAAAACCAGAAGAGAAGAAAACAGAGCTGTTTTGAGTTCCCAGTTCTGAATATTCTGTATGAGTTGCTGTAGATCTGCCTAGGCCGTAATCATGCACATACTGTCCCGGTTTGTCTTCTAAGAAGGCATTAAAAAGGTCCTACCCAGACTGTTTCACCACTCATCTGTCACTTGGTTGTGTTGTTGTAGTTTGTGTGTTGCTGTGTTGATGGAAACAATGACACTGGCATTGTAAATATCAGCAAGGTCACCCCAGGTGGACAGATTTCAGTAGAGCTTCCAGATAAAGACAAACAAAGAAGGAGAGATGGACTACTTCTGAATGTTTAGCCACTGAAAACATTAATAATAGCAGTTGAACACTGTCAGGTAGTACCAGAATATTGAATGGGACAAAGCTTTTGTTTTTCATTTTCTGATGGGGCACAACTCAAAGAGGAGCAATAGCTGTAAACATCCATTAATAATTGAAACATGGAATGTGTGAAGTGTAAATCTAGGAAAATTGGAAGTTGTCAAAAATGAAATGGTACACATAAACATCGTGAGCTGAAATGGACTGGTGTTGGCCATTTAAAATCTGACATTCATGCTCATGTATATGCCACTAATGACAAACTGAAGAGTAATGGCATCACATTCACCATCAAAAAGAACATCTCAAGATGTATCATGAAGTATAATGCTGTCTGTGATAAGCTCAATATGCCTACAAAGAAGACCAATTAAAACCACTATTATTCAGATTTACATACCAACCACTAAAGCCAGTGATGATGAAATTGAAGAATTTTACCAACTTCTTCAGTCTGAAACTGATCAAACATGCAATCAAGATGCATTAATAAAAAATTAAATAAAATAAAGATGCATTAATAATTACTGATAATTGGAATTCAAAGATCAGAAACAAAGAGGAAGGATAATGACAGAAATGATGCTGGAGATTGTGTGATAGAATTTTGTAAGATCAGTGACTTGTTCATTGCAAATACCATTTTACATTTTACATACACATGGACCTCACCAGATGGAATGTCCAGAAATCAAATTGACTACATCTGTGGGAAGAGACAATGAAAAGCTCCATATCACCAGTCAAAACAAGGCCAGGGCTAAACTGTGGAACAGACGATCAATATCTCATATGCAATTTCAGGCTGAAGCTGAAGAAAATTAAAACAAGTTCATGAGAGACAAACTATGACCATGAACATATCTCATCTGAATTTAGAGACCATCTCAAGAACAAATTTGATGCAGTAGACACTAATGACCATAGAGCTGTGGGATGACATAAAAAAAAAAAAAAATCATACAGGAAAAAAATAAAAGGACATTTAAAAAAATAGACATGAAAGAAAGAAAATATGAAAGTGGATATCAGAAGAGACTCTGAAACTGGCTCTCCATCATAGAGATGCTAAAGCAAATGGAAGAAATGAGGAAGTAAAAGTGCTGAACAGAAAATTTCAAAAGGCATCTCAAGAAGAAAAAGTAAAATATTATATAATGAAATGTGCAAAGATCTGGAGTTAGAAAACCAAAAGGGAAGATCACACTTAGCATTTCTTAAGCTGAAAGAACTGAAGAAATTCAAGCCTCGACTTACACTACTGAATTCTATGGGCAAAATACTGAATGATATTAAAGTGTCCCCAAAAAAGATAGGAGGAATAGACAGACCCACAATACCAAAAGAAATGGCTAGTGTTCAACCATAGGCAACATATGGTCAAGAACCGATGGTACTGAAGGCAGAAGTCTAAGCTGCAATGATGAAATTGGCAAAAAATAAGCATACAAGAATTGACAGAATAGAAATTGAAATATTTCAACAAACTGATGAAGCACTGGAGGTGTTTACTCATCTATGCCAAGAACTTTGGAAGATGGCTACCAAGCCAACTGATTAGAAGAGATCCATATCTGTGCCATTCCAAAGAGAGGTGACACAATGGAATGTGAAAATCATGGAACAATATCATTAATATCACTTGCAAGTAAAATTTTGCTAAAGGTTATTTAAAAATATCTGCAACAGTACATTGGTTGGGAATTGCCAGAAATTCAAGCCAGATTCAGAAGAGGATGCAGAACTAGGGTTACCATTGCTGACATAAAATAAGTCTTGTCTGAAAGCGGAGAATACCAGAAAGATACCTGTTTGTGCTTTATTGACTATCTAAAGGCATTCAACAATGGGAATCATTACAAGCAATGGACAACATTGGCAAGAATGAGTATTTCAAAGCACTTAATTGTGCTCATGAAGAAAATGTACATAGACCAACACAACAAAGGGACAGTGATGATTTAAAATTAGGAAAAGAGTGCTCCAAAATAGTATTCTTTCACTATATTTAATCTGTATGTGGAGCAAATGATCTGAGAAACTGGATTATATGAAGAAGTATGTGGCATCAGGATTGGAAGAAGACTCACTAACCATCTGTGATATACAGATGATACAACCTTGCTTGCTAAATCAAAGAAGACTTAGAATACTTACTGATAAAGATCAAAGACCACAGCCTTCAGTATGGGTTGTACCTCAATGTAATGCAAACAACAATCCTCACCACTGGACCAGTTAATAACATCATGGTAAATGGAGAAAAGAGTGAAGTTGTCAAACATTTCCTTTTGCTTCGTTGTACTATCAACCCTTATGGAAGCAGCAGTTAAGAAATCAAAAGATGTATTGCATTAGGTAAATTTGCTGTACAAGACTTTAAAGTGGTCAAGAGCAAAGATGTCCATTTAAAGACTAAGGTGTGTCTGACCCAAGCCATGGTATTTTCAGTCACTTCATATGTATGTGAAAATTCGACAGTGAATAAGACCATAAAAGAACTGATGAATTTGAGTTACGGTGTTGGAAAAGAATACTAAAAATACCATGGACTGCCAGAAGAACAAACAAATCTGTGTTGGAAGAAGTATAGCCAGAATGCTCCTTAGAAACCAGGATGGTGAGACTTTATCTCTCATACTTTGGAAATGTTATAAGAAGGGACCAGTCTTTGCTTGGTAGTGTGGAGGGTTAGCAAACAAGACAAAGACCCCGCAGTGAGATGGATTGGTATCATGGCGTGGGGATGTGAGGATGATGTGGGACCAGACATAGTGTCACAAAGAGTCAGAGCCAGTTCAATGACACCCAACAACCGCAGTCAGACCATTTAAAAAGAAGATGAATTTTATCTTTAAGAGGCTAGCATTCATATTAATCATCAGAACTTTGAAGGATTAGCAAGGTGAATATTGCTTTATGTTCAGGAATTTATATGTCCATGGTAAGATCAGGGGCACAGGCTTCTCCAGAGCCATAAAGACTGGTCCAGGAGGGCTCACAGAAACACCATGGTGTTGGATTCGAACAAGACAGGCCTAAAGAGATTTGTTGGTGACTCCAAGGAGAGTCCTCACAGGCAGGTCATCCTCATCATCTTTGCTGCCTTGCTGACTTGCTGTGTATCTACCCCTGCCTTCCCCCCACCGCCACAACCTGGTGGTTGAATAGCCTATTGGTGAAGAGCCTGTCTTCCTGTGTGCATTTTGCAGACCTGCATTCCACTTTGCAAACATTTTTTTCTGACTTTCCCTAGCTACTCTAGGCCTTAAGGGAAAAATTGCATAAATATCTCCCTCCTTGAAATTGTAAACTTCATTGCTTGGTGCAAGTTTGTGACCCACAGTTTGTATTTTCTATGGTTGGGGACCTCAGTAAATAGACTGGCTGACTGGTTCTTTCATTCGTCAGTGAGTTAACTTAATTGCTTTCTATGAGTCAGTCACTTCAGAGTCTTGAGTATAGGGTAGCAGAGAACAGTACAAACCAAAATAGTAGCCCATTGTTAAATCCAATAAGGCACTAAAGAGAATGTGAGCTTAGAGTTCAGTAGAGAAAATGATATACATATTATGGTGGTCCTATCTAATAACACTAGAATGAATAGATCCATTTTGGAAGAAGTGCAGCCAGAGTGCTCCTTGGAGACCAAGATGGCCAAACTTTGTCTCTCATATTTCAGACATATTGTCAGGAGGGACCAGACGCTGGAGAATGATATCGTGTTTGGTAAGGTGGAGGGTCAGAGAAAAAGAGGAAGACCCCCAGTGAGATGGATTGGCCAAGTGGCAGCATCGATGGACTCAAGCATGGCAACAGTAGTGAGGTTGGCCCAGGATCGGGCAGTGTTTTGTTCTGCTGTGCATAAGGTCGCTATGAGTCAGTACTGACTCAATGGCACCTAATAACAACAACATCCTAGTAACACTAGGCTCTCAGCCCTACTGCTTTTGCGGTACCATGGATTGAATATACCATAGACTGTCAGAAGCATGAACAGATTTTCTCTGGTGTACCAAACCTGTGTAATCCTTCTCCGTGAGTGTGAGGGAAATTTGTGAATATGGGGGATGTCACGCTACTGTGGCAAAAGTGAAATAATTTTGTATATATAATTAGGGTCCCAAATCATTGATCTTGAATCAGTCCAGGAGGAGATTATCCTGGGTGGGACTGGCTTATACAGGTTAGCCTTTGGAAGAAAGCCTAGAGGTGAGAATCTCTCTCTTCTGCTGCAAGTTATCATCATGACTTCTACAGCTGCAAGGAAATGCATTCTGCCAATAGCCACATGATCTTGGAAGAGGACTCCAAGACTGAGATGGGAGCAGCCCCAGCAGGCACCTTGATTGTAGCCTTGTGAGACCCTGAACAGAGGACCCTGCTAAGCTTAAGCAGTGTCTGGACTCTTGCCCCATGGAAACTATGAAAGAATAAGTGTGTGTTAAGTTGTGAAGCTTGTGGTAACATGCTATGGCAGTAGAAAATGAATACACATAGACACAAAACACTGCTAAACAAAGCTGTTTGAACATGCTGACATTTGGTGCATGTGTGTCCTCAGAGGAGACAGCAGTCTCTGGTGAGGGACTGGGGAAGAGTGCATGAGGGCAGGACTGTTTATTTTCTGCACCATCCATTCAAGTTCAATTTCCCTTGATCTCCCTGCCACTTTTTGTGTGATTCTCTTATAATCTGCTCATATCCCTCCTGGTAAGTTCTCATTTGTGTCTCTCAGCTGTTGGTGATTGTCAGTTCTTCTATGGTCTTCCTTATTCACTGTCCAGCTTTCGCATGCATATGAGGTTATTGAAATTACCATGGCATGGGTCAGGCGCACCTTAGTCCTCAAACTGACATCTTTGCTCTTCAACACTTTAAAAAGGTCTTGTGCAGCAGATTTGCTTAATGCAATATGTCATTTGACTTATTGACTGCTGCTTCCATGAGTGTTGATGGTTGATCCAAGAAGAATGAAGTCCTTGACAACTTCAATCTTTTCTCTGTTGATAAG
>NW_006408533.1:17940414-17990808 GCF_000296735.1 Chrysochloris asiatica
ATGTCATCCCACAACTCTTCTGGTCTTCGGTCTTTAGTGTTTAATGTATCAAATCTGTTCCTCAGATGATCTCTAAATTCAGGTGGGATATATTCAAGGTCATATTTTGGCTCTTGTGGACTTATTTTCATTTTCTTCAGCTTCAGTTTGAATTTATATATGAGTAATTGATGGTCTATTCCTTAGTCTGCTCTTGGCCTTGTTTTGACTGATGATATGGAGCTTTGCCATCTTCTCTTTCCGCAGATGTAGTCAATTTGATTTCTATGTATTCCATCTGGCGAGGTCCATGTGTGTAGTCATCTGTTATGCTGTCTAAAGAAGGTATTTGAAATGAATAAATCATTGGTTTTGCAGAATCGTATCATGCGTTCTCCAGCATCATTTCTATCATCAATGCCTTATTTTCCAACTACTGATCCTTCCTCCCTGCTCCCAATACAGAATATAGGGCAGCCTTACAAAGCTTGCATTGAGTTTTAGGAAAAGAATTGACATCTGCAAGCATTCACTTTGGTTGCCCTGTATCCACACTTCATTTCTCCTCAGTCTTATGGTCTTGCTTGTAACATTAAGAGATTGGCCTCTGGGTGTGAGGACACTATGACCCTTGTTCCTCTTCAGAGGTGGTCTTGGCTCATCTTCATATGTACTCTCACTACTCTTTCCTTCATATTGTCACTCATCCAGCATATACTCTTTGCAGAGAACTTCAGTGAGAAATGGGAGGGGTTTGGCCAAATTTCCTCACACCACAAGGAACTTGACATTGACCTCAAAATGAAAGCCATCTAGTAAGAATGGAAATAAGAAAAAACTATTAAGTGAGCTATAGGATGAAAATCCCCATGCCATCTTTTCCCCCATCTTAGTCTACTTGTGTTAGCATTTTATTGCTTGTGTAGGTGGTTGGTAGAGTTTAAATAGTTCAATTCTAGATCCTTCATTTTTTAAAACACAGGAAACTTTTTCTGTTTTACCCACTTATTCTTTGCTCAGTAGTTCAAGATGTTTGCTTTTCATAATTCAGCCTTTTCTTGTTTAACAGAATCAGCTGAATGTATCATGTTTCATGGGAATCCCACAAAGCATGAAATGTGGTACTTGAATCCTGCGTTCATTTTCTTGTTGGTAAAAGACAGCATAAAGGTTTGTAGGCATTATCAAGCTCAGAAATGAAGGAAATATATGATTTTATGGTTTTGTTTCGGAATTCCATGTGGATTACAAAATACATCTCTATCAGTTGAAGTCCTAATTTGGAACTGGGAACAGCTGAACTTTTGTAAATTAATGTTGAAATATTGTGGCCCTGTAGGATAAACACTGAGTCTGCAAGGTCAGTGGTTCAAACCCATCAGCTGTTCCTCAGAAACCCTATACAGGGTCTCTGTGAGTTAGAACCCACACTTAACAACAGTAACAACAGGTATTTTGAGAAGCACATCATTTCCCACAGGCATGGACAAACATACCTCATGGAGGCTGCCTCTGGACTGTGGCTCTATGGGGAGAGGACTGACTGCCTTCTCTTCCAGTACTTTATGGTGATGCTGGGGGAGGGTGGCTCATGGAAGGAAGCATCATTCAGCCTAAGGCTGCTCTAACTGGAAGTTGTGCATGGCCAACTTGTGAACAAGGCTACTAAGGTTGTGCACTTTAAGCCAAAGGAGAGAGGGGCCTCATGATTTGTATCATCTGGTCTAAATTAGGTCTTCTGAGTAGTCAAGCGCTGAGAAATAAGCATAATTTCTCATGAGAAGGAGTTTCTGTAAAAGGTACTGTAAGTACCTTATGAGTGCTCTTAACTATGCCAAAAGCTTGATAAATAGCAGCAGTGAAGCCTGTATCTTAACCTAGCAGATTCCTGGAACCAAGCAGCCAGTGCTTGTCTCTTCACTTCATTTCTCTTCAGGCTTATGACCAGGCAGGAAGAACAGCACTGGTTGTAAGATGACATGGGTTTGTGCTGTTGCTTCCCCATGTGTCTGGCAGCAAAGGTGGTGGATATACAGCAGCTTTCATGAGACCTTTGTTTCTGTTGGCGTCTGAATCTGCTGTCTGAGTACAGGAGTGTCTCCTGAAACAGTGGTGTGAACAGTCTTTGCCATTGCATGTTTATTAGCCCGGCGTATGGCAGTGGAGGTGAGAAGAGAAATATTTATACCAGCAGCATGGGGGAGCAGCCTCCACTTGGGCTCTGTGTTTGGGTGTAGCTGAGTCTGAGCCATGTGGAAGTGTCCGATTCTGCTGTGCGCTTGACTTTAAACATCTCTGTGCTTTGCACATGCTGAGCCTTCTGCCTTCTCTTTCTTGGCTTCAGCAGAGGACCGCTGTAGTCTTTGTGACATCCTCTCAGTAACCCCTCTTCTGGGGCGCTTTTCCTAATGGCCTGCTGGGGGTGTGGCATTCCTACTCACAGAATATCCATACTCAAGCTTCCTCTAAGCCTTCCCCACTAGACCCCACTCCTTAAGGACCACATACTTTCTTATTTGCATCTGAACCCTCTGTCTTCGGCTCAGAGCAGATACCTCATACAGGACTTGGTACTTGATGTTATTTTTGTTAAGTGCAATTGAGTTGGCTTCTGATTCGTAGTGACCCTGGATAGGATTTCCAAGGAGAAGCTGGTGGATTTGAACCGCTGACCTTGTGGTTCACAGTCTAGTGCTGATCCAATAGCGCCCCGAGTCCTTGATAAGACCCATCCATGTTTGTTGATAAAGGAATCAACCAGTGAATCTTGTCTGGAGATTGTCAATGGGAGAGTAGAGCCTTCTAACAGGAGAAAAACAGGGCTTGAGATTCAAAAGTTAGAAAACCAGAAAGCAACCCAGTAAGCTGAATGTGGTCATAGTCCAGCTGTGTTCAAGTGTAGTCCAGCAAATGGAGGAACCGCACCATGGCAACATATCCCCTTCAGAGAGCCACACTGTGTGATGGGGTCTGAGTGAATGTGCCAACGCTGGCCTTTGGAATGCTTTGCAAAGAGAACAGTGTGCTGGCTTCCTGACTGGAGTCCTGTAGCTTACCTTCTTTTATTCCTGTTCCAAGAGCCCACAGCTGAGAGGGTCAAAGGGCACTGCAGAATGTTCTTGCTTCGTCACCCTTGAGACCACAAATGCCCTGAGCTGGCATCTGGTGTCTCTGTGAGGCTTTCCATCGTGGACTCAGGTGGCATAGGAAGTTCAGCCCAGGGCTCCTCTAGATGCTGAGTGATCTCATTTGTTCAGTCTTTATACAAAGCTAGTCCTGGTGCAGTACTCTGGGTAAATGTGCTGAACTGCAACGTTGGTTTGAACTACAAAGTCAGTGGTTCAAGCTCACCAGCTGCTCCTTGGAAACCCTATATAGGGTCACTATGGGTTGGAATCAATTCAATGGCACTTAACAACAACAAGTACAATAGGCACAGCTAAATGACATTGACTTTTCTTGTTAACTACTGAATGGAACGCCAATGTATGGATGTATCACTATTATTTACGTTCTTTGGTTGGTCCACATTTAGGTTATATTAATTTTTTCCAATTGCAATCAATGCTGATATACACATTTTTCTTGTGTCTCCTTGTGAATACATGTGAGTTTCTGTAGGTTGTACACATTGGGGGTGGAATTGCTGGTCTAAGGGATACTCATACTCATTTTTACCATGATACATTATGTGATTTCAAACCCACGACAGAAATGCTACTACTAAACACAGAAGCCCTGCATTTATGATGGGTTGCTGCTCAGTGGCTGGGTCTTTTGCACTTGAGTCTTGTGTTCCCTGAGGCCCTTGTAGTAAGTGGCCATGTGACAGTACTGGAGTTTGTATTGGGAAGAGACTTTTTCTTGGCCTGTGTCCATTGGCTTTCCCTCTGTGGCCATGGCCATCTTTCCCAAGATTCCATCCAGAGACTGGCCCGTGGGTGCAGAGTTAGAGGCCTCTTAGTCAGGCCATCTCGTTTTATATACAGTGAAACTGAGGTCCGGAGGGCTGATGTGACTGGTCCATAGTCTTGCTGCTGCACAGGGGTTGAGCTGTGGATGGCACACAACCAGGTTAATTTCTATATCAGTAACAAATGGAAAACTTAACAATGAAGACAGCCACCAGCTACCATCTTTTTCTGTGCATCACTTGTATGTCCCATGTCTGTGGCTCAGTGCACATACACTCTTCCTCTCTCCTTTGTCTTCCTCTAAACGATGCTCTTCTTGCCTTTCTCTTTCATAACCTTGCTTCCACATGTGTCCCATTATTCAACACTAACAGTCACTACTGTCCTGTGACACTCTACTTGTTCAGATCCCTAGCGCCTCCTTGCGGTCTGAGTTCTCACCAGTTGTGCCCACCTTCCAGAATCTCTGAGCTGTGCTGCTTTGTCATCAGCAGGGAAATAATGTCTCTAGGACTCATGTGGAGCACCTCAGAGTATGTGAACCCACTGGTTTGAAAGGAATTTGATATTAAAATAAATTGTGCCATAAGTGTTTTGCTACTGCAGCTGAGCTTACAGAAGAGGCAGAACAAAAAGATGTCTCCTCAGTTGAAGTCTCTGGGGTGTACTCCTTCATGCCCCATGTTTTTAGTGTGTACAGTCTGCCATCATCTCAGAGTCCGAGTCCTAAACCCAAGGTGTTTGCCTATGGGCTGGTTACCATGTACCCTGCTGTTCCTGCCACTACCACATGCCCGTGACCCTTTCTCCAAGTCTTGTCATTTCCATGATGAAGCACCTCTTTTCCCAGCCTGTGTTACCCGCGCACTTCTTCCTCTACTCAGCTGCCTCTGGAGAAATTTCCCTACCTGTGGCTTTTATGGCATCATTGAGGAAACCCTGAGTTCCTCCCAGGTCCAAATCGTGCCCCTTAATGTTTACTCTGCATAAACTGTAATTTGAAACATCAGCGAGGCTCTGTAATTTAGAGGCTTAAAGTACACTGATGTATGGAGCCTCTGCTTCTCAATAAGTTTTCAGTATACATACAGCAGTGATTGCCACAATTCACAAGGACTTGTTAGTCTCTGCTCAGCATGTTTGGGAAGCTTCAGGGCCCTCTTCCCCAGAACTGCTTTTTCCAGTTCCACCCCCTTTCCTCTCGAAAGAGAGGAAGAAGAGGAGATGCTACTGCAGGCTCCTGGTGAAAGGTGGCCAGATGAGGTGTCTTTGGGGTGTCATGATTGGTGGAAGGAGATGCTGACATTACTGGTACGTCTGCTCTGGTTTACCAGAGGGCTCCTTCTGGGTTTCCTTCCCCACTGAAACACATCTGAAACTCTCCTGCTCTACTCTTAATATTGTTGTTGTTAAGTGCCGTTGAGTTGGTTCCGACCCATAGCGACCCCGAACAGGGTTTCCAAGGCTGTAAATCTTTATGGGAGCAGAAAGCCTCATCTTTCTCCCATGGAGCGGCTGGTAGTTTTGAACTTCTGACCTTGCAGGTCGCAGCCCGATTCATAACCACTATGCAACAGAGCTCCTTCTACTCTCAATAGAACCTGACATTTCCAAGAACATTTATGAGTCTTTTTCAGATCCTCCTGATCCCCATTTGTATTAAGAACTAGTGGTTTCCACATATCTTTCTGCAAATTCCAGGGTTCTTGGTGATCCCATAGGGTCCTGCTCCTTCCCGGAAGCAGGGAAAGCATTCTGACTTTAACCACAGAGGGTCCACTTTCATCTCCCTTAAATTTGGCCCTTTCATATAGAGGCCTATTGGAAAAGGTTCTGTTGATAAAACATTCTTTTCTTACAGATCAAAAGCCATTGGTAGGTGTGATAAGATATCATTTTCATCCTGTCCTTCAAAGCCTGACCCCTGTGGTCCCTATCCCCAGCATGGAACCCTGGTTTAGTGGTTTGCTCATGTGAGTGTCCCTGATAAGGGGGATTCGTAAGGGGGATTTCTTGTGCAAAGTTGAGTTGGTTTGTCACTGTCCTTGCCCATGGCAGAAGCCTCCACCCCTGTTTCTCTAGATAGACTTTTAGAGACTAAAGTATGGAAGCGACATGCACATTCCCTGAAGCAGCCGCCCCTCCCTACCCCCCACGAATGCCTGGAGCTCTCTAAGAGCCCTGCATGTTTCATCTCTGTGCCCACAAGATCCCAGTGCCAGAGGAAGAATGGGAAATGATAAGGTAAAGTAACAAAAGAGAGAGGGAAAGATAAAAAGTATATTTTAAGACCAGTTATGTTGCTTGTCCTACAGAAAGAAAGATGCTCTAGTATTGTCTGCCCTTGTCATTCAATCTGCCATTCATGCAAGAGTCTTGCATCATCAGACAGCTGTGGATGCTTAAAGGGAGAGGGAGGGAGAAAAGGTAGATGCAGGCCTCGAACCTAAAAGTACTATGCAATGTGGAAGTTTCTATGCCAAGAAACTTTTGGTTAAAGAGATCCAAATTTGTGCCCATTCCAGAAAGAGGTGATCAGCAGAAATCATAGGACAATATCATTAATATAACATGCAAATAAAATTTTATTGAAGGTAGGTGTCAGAGGTTCAACCTGACTCAGATGAGAACATGAAACGGATTTTATTGCTGAAATCAGGTGGATCTTGGCTGAAAGTAGATGATACCAGAAAGATGTTTACTTGTGCTTTACTGGCTGTACAAAGGCTTTTGACTGTCAATAAAGCACAGGTAAATAAACATCTTTGGATCATGACGAGCTATGGATAACATTGTGGAGAATGAATATTAAGGAATACTTAATTGTGCTCCTGGGTAACCTGTACATAGACCAAGAAGCAGTCATTCTAACAGAACAAGGGGAAACTGAATGGTTTAAAATCATGAAAGGGGTACACCAGGATTGTATTCTTTCACCATATTTATTCAATCTGTTCACTGAGCAAATAATCTGAGAAGCTGGATTATATGAAGAACGCGGCATCCAGTTTAGAGGAAAACTCATTAACAACCTGTGATATGCAGATGATACAACCTTGCTTGCTGTGAAAGTGTTGTTGTTATGTGCCATGGAGTCAGTTCCGACTCATAGCGACCCTATACAGAGTTTCCGAGGTTGTAAATCTTTACAGGAGCAGAAAGCCTCATCTTTCTCCCACGGAACAGCTGGTAGTTTCGAACTGCTGACCTTGCGGTTTGCAGCCCAATTCGTAACCACTACGCTACTAGAGAGCTGTGAAAGTGAGAGGATTTAAAATGCTTACTGATGAATATCAAAAACTGTCACAGCCTTCAGTATGGGTTTCACCTCAATGTAAAGAAAACAGAAATCTCACCACTGGACCAATAAATAGCATCATGATAAATGGAATAAAGATTAAATAAAGATTGTAAAAGACTTCATTTTCCTCAGATCCATTATCAACACTCATCAAAGCAGCAGTCAAGAAATCAAATGACGTATTGCATTAGGCAAATCTGCTGCACCAGACCTCTTTAAAGTGTTCAAGAGCATAGATGTCACTTTGAGGACTAAGGTGTGCCTGGCCCAAGCCATGGTATTTTTTCAGTAGCCTCATATGCATGTGAAAGTTGGACAGTGAATAAGGAAGCCCATAAAATAATTGATTCCTTTGAGTTGTGGTGTTGAAGAAAAATATTGAAAGTACCATGGACCATCAGAAGAACAAACAAACTTGTTGGGAGAAATACAATCAGAATGTCCCTTAGCAGCCAGAATGATGAAGCTTCATCTCTCATACTTTGGACATCTCAGGAGGGACCAATCAGTCCCTAGAGAAGGACATCATGCTTGATAAATTGGAAGGCCAGTTAAAAGGAGGAAGACCCCCAATGAGATGGATTGGCACAATGGCAGCCACACTAGGCTCAAGCTTAACGATCGTGAGGATGGTGCAGGACTGGGCAGTGTCCCAGATTGACATGGGACAAGGAGAGGGATCCAGGAAAGAGATGGTCATTGAATTGGGGAAAATGGGAGGGAGGTCTTTGTAGTCATGATAGGCAGAGAGGGGACAAAGCTCGTAAAAGCACAAAGGTAAGGGACAGCGTTTTACCTGCCAGAAACTTCTAAACTGCTGGGCTTGTCGGGGCAGAAGGTGAAGCAAGGAGGGAGGCACACTGAGGCTGGAGTTGAAGCAGGAGCCCATGGTGGAGGTGCTAAAAGCTGGGAGGAAAACCTCAGACTCTGACATGAAGCACAAGGGGCAGATCCTTCAAAGGTCTCCATGGATTGGGCCTGAGGACTGTGAAATGGGGTGGAGAGAGCAAGTGTTAGGGCAAGAGAAAGATGAGAAGGCCCTGAATGGAAGGAGCAGAATGAGGGGCAAGGGAGCAAAAGTAGTAGTCTCTACTGGTACAGGGTTGATGGAGGAGGAGGCAACAGGTGACTAAATTTTCAGCTTTCATGATAAGACACATGGTGATACCATTAAGCTTGATGGGAACAATTTGAGGGGTGGGTTTAGTGACCTCATGCACACCTGAATGAAACATACCCCGTCCTGGGCCATCTTCACTGTTGTTGGTATGTTTGAACCCATTTCTGCTGCCACTGTGTCAATCCATCTCACTGGGGATTTTTCACTTGACCGAACATGATGTCCTTTCCCAGGGACTTGTCCTGCCTGGTAACATACCCAAACTATGTGAGACAAAATCCAACTATCCTGGCTTTTAAGGAGCATTTTGGCTGTATTTCTTCCAACACAGATTTGCTTATTCTTCTGGCAGTCCATGGCACTTTCATTGTTCTTCTCTAACACTGTAATTCACATGGCTTGATTCTTCTCGGGTCTTCCTCATTTATTGTCCAGCTTTCACATACATATGAGAAAGCTGAAACTACCTTGACTTGGATCAGGGGCACTTTAATCCTTGCACTGATACCTTTGCTTTTGAACACTTTCAAGAGATCTTGTGCAGCAGATTTGCCTAATGTAATACATCTTTTGATTTCATTACTGCTGCTTCCATGAGTGTTGCTTGTAGATCCAAACAAAATGAAGTCATTGACACCTTCAGTCTTTTTTCTATGTATCATGGTGTTATTTATTGGCCCAGTTGTGAAGATCTTTGTTTTCTTTACATTGAGGTGCAATCCATACTGAAGGCTGTATTCTCTGGTCTTTATCACTATTTTAAGCCCTCTTTGCTTTCAGCAAGCAAAGTTGTACCATCTTCATATTGCAAGTTGCTAATGAGTCTTTTTCTAATCTTGATGCCATGTTCTTCATATAATCCAGTGTCTCGTATTATTTGCTCAGCATACAGATTGAGTAAGTATGATGAAAAGATCCAACCCTAGTACACACCTTTCCTGATTTTAAGCGATTCCGAATACCTTTGTTCTGTTTGAGTGACTGTCTCTTGGTCTATGTACAGGTTCCTCATGAGCACAAGTAAATATTCTGAAATGCCCATTCTTCACAATGTTAATCATAGTTTGTCATGATCTACACAGTCAAATGACTTTGCATAGTCAATAAAGCACAAGCAAACATCTTTCTGGTACTCTCTGCTTTCAGTCAGGATCCATCTGAAAGACCCCCATTCCACATTTTCTGCTGAACTTGACTTGAAATTCTGGCAATTCCCTGTCAATGTACTGTTGCAACTTTTTAAAAATTGCCTTCATCAAAATCATACTTGCGTGTAATATTTATGATATTGTCCAATGATTTCTGCGTTCTGTTGAATCACCAGTGGGGAGGTCGGGGAAAAAGAGGAATACCCACAGCGAGATGGATTGGCACAGTGGCAGCAGCAGTGGACTCAGAAGTAACGACAGTTATGAGGATGGTACAGGACTGAACAGTGTTTCTTTCTCTTGTGCATAGGATTGCTGTGAGTCAGAGACAACCTGACAGCACCTAATAACAACAGTGTTTGCCAGGTTGTGGGGAGGCAGAGTGGTGTGGACCTTGAGGGCCAGCCTGGGCTCAAGGCTTTGGTGGGCTGGCTCATGTGGGAGAAGACTGAAGGAGATAAGGGCTGTGGCTGGTGAAGCACAGGACTGCAGAAGTCAGCCCTTTGAGGCAGTGAGCAGGCTCTGTGTGGAGAGTGAGGAGCAGGTGTCAAGCAGATCCAGGGACTCCATTATGCAGGAAGCAAGAGGCACCAGAAAGCAAGTGGCCTGAGAGGCAGGAGGGAAGCCGTGAGGAGTGAGTTTACAACACTCCAGGGGCAGACACTAGAGTTTCTGGGACACTGGCTACAATGACCCACATAGTCTGAACACTGAAGGATATGGTGGGTCTGCCAGAGCTTCAATAATGGAAACTGGAAAAAATAGCAGACTTTAGAGCTTATGTTGGGCCATTTGTGAAAATTCAGTCAGGTTTTCATTTCAAGAACTTGAAATAGGAACAGAGATAGATTTCTTACCCGTAAAGTAGGGATAATAGAAGTCCTTGTCTTGTAGAATTAAAGGAACAAGTGTATCTCTGTAGTACTGGAAGTACTGGTAGAAGGACCAAGAGGCTGTGGCCAGGTCCTAAAGGCCAGCCTGCTTGCCATGGGTATTTCTGCTCTTTTCAGGTCATGCTACTGAAACACTTATCTTCAAAGTGGACCATTAGAATGACTTTGTGGGGAGGTATGTCATGATTCAGCATGCAAGCTGCGATTACTTCCCCAGCAGCTCCTTGCGGGTCTCATGGTTTTTCCAGCAGTCTCTGAGCAGACTTCCCAAGGACTGAAAATAGGGATAGTTGTGAAGATGAGTGGAACTGAGGAATCAATGGGCAGTTCACAATGTTCACAACATGCTGTGGTGGACTGCCTCATGGAGGTATACTGGGAAGCCGACTTAATTTCTTCTTATTGAAGAAACAGGCTTTCTGACATGTTACAGAAATACCTGCCATCTGAGGGTCCCAGAAGCCATGTCGGCATATACTGGTGAAGGGCAGGAGTGGGAAGGAAGAAACTGAAAAATATGATTGTTGTTGTTGTTGTTTTTGTTTGTCGTCAAGTCAGTTCCAACTCATAGTGATCCTTTCTAGGGTTTCTGAGGAGCAGCTGGTGGGTTTGAACCATTGACTTTGTGGTTAGCAGTTCAGGCCTTATCCAACAGCTCCACACCCAAAGTGGCTCCATATTGTTGAGAAAGACTTTCCCGTCTCTGTTAAGGACAGAAAGTCCTAGGACTCTAGGAAATCAAAAGGGCCATCTTGTTCCAACTTCCCTTCCATGATTTGTCTTCAGAGAGGTCCTACTCCTCCTGCCAGTGATAGCAGACTGACTTCTTCTAGAGATGACTTGTTCCGTCTGAGGACAATTTTGTCTAAAAATGTTTCTCCTTTCTGAAGTCTCCACAATCATAACTTCTTCCTCTTGGCCCTAGATGTGGGACGCATGGTCAACTCTAATTGCCCTTCTAGTGACAATCACCCAGGTATCTGAGGCCAGTGATCATAGTCCTGCTGTCTCTTCTCTTGGGCTTCAGAGGAGACAGAAGCACAGCTAAGGCAATAGCATGTACTCTTTCTTGCATTTCAGTGATTCACCTATGCTGAGGTTTCCGGAGAGTGAGGACAGAGAATGACTTTCATGACCAGCTGTGGCTGGGACAGGGTCAGTACTAGAAGACTGGGTGATGTGAAAGAAGGGACGTTCCTACAGCTGCTCCTGGGAGGGCCTAGTGCCCACCAGGGTGACCTTTAGAGGTGGAATTTTTATGAGGATGACTCCTCAGAAGTCTAGTATCTGTATATAATTGCTTTGGATTATTATTGTTGATCAATTTCTGCAAAACGGGTGGGAAATGAGTCTTGTCCACTTGCCGCACCTTTCTTCTTTTTTTCCATAGCCTTCTTGTGCCACGTGGCTTCAGAAACATTCCCTAGTACAAAACAGAGGGTTGTTTCCTAGTGCTAACTTGCAAACACCAGACCTGATTTAACTTGATAAATTTGATTTTCTTAGACCACCACTCAAAACACTCAGGAACATCTGTGAAAGTTTACCCCACCATGAGTGCGGAGGGAGGCGTGGGGACCCTACTGGGCCAGTCTGCACCACTTTGAAGTCTTTATAATGTTTTCCTTCTTCTTGTGTTTCTTGTTTTACTTACTTGTCCCTTCAAACTCCATTCCACCTCTGTCCCAGGACACTCACTTTTTAAGATAAAACATAGCAATGTTATAAGCAAACAAAACACAGTACCAAAACAAAGCTTTCTGTGCCATTGGACTGTGAGCTGATTGATAGACAATACTCAGTAGGTTGGTCAGTTGTTAAGTCTAAATGGGCAGTTTTTACTTTCTAAATGCTAAGCACATACTCTATCCCAAGGACTCCATCCTAGATTAGAAGACTCAGAATAGGTCCTTACACCAGGTGTTCTCAGTTCTGTTTATCCTTGAGGGGCCTTATTTTGAACATTTCCCTTCACCCCATGGTTATGGGGATAGCTGAACATGATGCTTATCTCTGGCCAAATGAAATCAACAGCATTTATTAGTTGCATAGACTCACAGCCAAGAGAGGAGCAAACCATATGCCACGAGGGGCCATGTGGGGGCTGCACTCAAGAAGGCATGGGAGGAACTAGGGCTGATGGGAGGAAGGCTTTGTAGTACCCAGACAGTGGGTGCACCCTGGAAAGAATTTGATTGGCTTCTTTGAATAATTTTACAGACTGGCAGGGATATGCAGGAATGGTGCCTGATTCCTTTGATAAGAAGAATTGTCTGGCCAGGAGACCTAACCCATGCAGGAGGGAAACTTGTAGTTGGGCCATTCAGAGCCCTTCTGATTTCATCAGATGTCAAGGTAGCAGGTAATATGGAGCCATAATATCAGACCTTTCACCATAAACCTCCAAACACATGCTGGCATCAGAATGGCAGGCACCTACTCTCCTTCTCCCTAGCCCCTGTGTCTCCCCCATTCTTAGTTCCTCTGCATCTCCTCAGCTGATCTCACCATCTCTTTCCAGTGGCTTTAGGGGCAGGTGATTATCTGTTGTTGACTCAGTTCTGACTCACAATGACCCTTCCTGTACCATCTTTATGAACGTTGGGATGCTGGAGTCCACTGTTGCAACCAATGTGTATTTTGAGTACTTTTCAATCTAGAGGGCTCATCTTCCAGAACTACATTGAATAATATTCTGTTATTGTCCACAAGATTTTCATTGACTGATTTTTAGAACTAGATTGCCAGACCTTTCTTCCTAGTGTGTCTTAGTCTTAGTTCACCAGCTGCCTGCTAGTTTGTGGTACTGTGATGGCTTGTGTGTGGCTATGACCTGGAAGTTAGGCTACTCTTAAAGGTCTTTCAACATAAAAACATGGGTCCATGAGGGACGTTCAGTGAAATTCCTTTAATCAGATCTTCCATTATTTTACTTTCCCTGAAAACAGAAGGAGCCTTGGAAAGGGAGACATATCCAACAGTGGAAAATCTGACTTAGAGAATAGTTTAAAATAAATGTGCCTGTAACTGTTAAGTACACAGTGTTGCCAAATTGAGCACTGCTTAGTTGTGCTTTAATGACTAGGTACTTATCTTAAGGAGCTCTGGTAGCACAGTGGTTACGAATCAGGCTGTGAACTGCAAGGTCAGCAGTTCGAAAGTGCCAGCTGTTCCGTGGGAGAAAGATGAGGCTTTCTGCTCCCGTAAAGATTTACAACCTCGGAAACCCTGTAGAGGGTCACTATGAGTTGGAACCAACTCCATGGCACTTAACAACAATAACATTTTAAATTATAATATTTTGTTTGTTTAGTAACTATAGCAGTATTGCAGAGACTTATTTTCTTTGCCATTTATTTATGTTATTAAGTTATGCTAGGAGTTGGCAAACATTTTCTGTAAAGGGCCAACTGTAAATATTTCAGATATTGTAGCCTATGAGATAAAATTGAGGATACAGTGTAAATACTTGCATAGCAAGAGAAAACAAATTTGCACAATAAAAAATTATCCTAATAGTGAATAGATTAATTTTATTGATTAATAATTAATTTTGAATTGATAAAATTTGTAACATAATAACAGTAATTGAGTACAGTATTTTTGTAACTCAGGTTTACAAAGAGAAGAAGGAAATTCTTTTTTTGGGAGGTGAGAGGTAACATTTTGCTTAGTTCAGGTTCAAAGTTCCCTAACATCAAATTGATTGCAAAAGTTTATCTGTAAAAATCCTCTGCTTGCAGACTATACAAAACCCGATGGCAAGCCATATTCCACTTGTGGACTATGTTTGATTTGTATAACTGATTTGCTTAGGGAATACAGCTCTCCTCTTCAAGATAAATGTCTGTCTGGCCCTACACAAATACAGCCTTATCTAAACTCAAAGATCTCTTAATATTTATGAACTTTGTGACGCTTGGATATTTCACAAATAAATCTTGGTGATTTTCTGTCATTAACAAAAAACGGATTTAAGGAAGTTGGTGTCCTACTGTGCCCATTTAGGCATTTTATAGTCGGCTCTGGGCAAGGAGCTCCACACTGTGTTCTGTCCACGACTCCCAAGTGTTTCCTTGGGTTCTCTGAGTATGCTTGTGCTCTGTGCCCGCCCCATCGCTGCAGCCACCTGTCGGGGAAGGAGCTGCACTGTCTGGGCAGCATCCTGGTTAGGATCAAAGGAGGGAGCAGGAGGGAAGGGTTCCTTCCCACACTCCTGTCTGCTTTTGCTGCACAAAGGGTCCCCGAGGGGTGACAGACAGCTGCTGCATCACACCAGCCAGTAAGAACACACGAATTCTGCTAGCACGTCTGGCCCCAAGACAAATGCCTGGGAAGTATTCCTTTTTTCCCCTTAGTTCAGCTGAAATAGTGTAATTTTTCAAATGGAACATTTTCTAGAAATAACAATAAAATAAGGAAAGAGAAACAAAAGTAGAGAAAGATAAACTTACAGAATCAGTGTAGAAGTTGATTAAAACATTCTAACCTGGCTAAAATCTGGCCTGGCTAAAATCCCCATGTATGGGCCCCCACGCCTGCCTTGTCCTGTCTTGTTATAAAGCCAGAGTTTCTGCTTTCACTGTCTGTCTGCTACATCCTTTTGTAGGACTAGCCTTCATGTTACAACTCATTGGTTGAGTAGCTAGGACAGGCTGTCTCCTCCCCAACACAACACACACATACACACTTTTCACTTCAGGGTTGGGACCCCAGCCTATGAGGTCCTGGGGAACTTTCCATCATTCATACTTGCTGTTTACCGAGGACTCCAAGTTCTCCAGCTTTCTTGGCTATCCCATTTGTTGCCATCTAGTCACACGGTTGCCCTGGGCTTCTTTGCTGCCATATCTGACCATCCTTTAGCAGTTTTGCATGCTGTCCTTAGTAGGAGGCTGGGATTTTCATTTCTGCCTGGTGCGAAGGCATCTGCTTCCTCCACCACAGTGAGTGAAGGCCACTGGGAGAACCCGGATTTAAATCCCCCTGGTGGTGATGAAGTGTCCTTATGCCAACCACTGCTCAGTTCTAACAAGTTAATAAAATTAGTTGAGAACGAGAATGGCATTATCTAATGAAGAAAAGGTCAATCCACCAAGAAGACATAGCCATCCTAAGTGTGGTATGAAGCAGAAGCTCTGTCCAATATGTGAAGTGAAAACTAACAGAATTGAAAGAAGAAATTGACTAATCCACAATTGATTACAATTACAGACTTCCAACAGTTGATAGAACAGCTGGGCAGAAAATGAATGAAGATGCAGAAGTCTTTGACATCACCATCAATGTAGACAACATTTATAGACTACTCCACACAACAATGGAGTCCTAAGGTGGTACTGTAGGATCAGCTCTGGGCTTAACCTCAAGGTCAGCGGTTCAGACTCTACAGCTACTCCTTGGAAACAGGAGTTGCTATGAGTCAGAACTGACTTGACAGCACTTGACAACAACAACAGCAACAACAAAATATGCATTGTTTTCAAGGGCTCAAGGAAAAAAACCAAACAAGATGGACCATATACTGGGCCATAAAACAATTCAGAACAAATATTTGATGTTGTAAAATGCCATCAAGTCGGTTCCGACTCATAGAGACCCTGTATAGCATTTCCAAGGAGCAGCTAGTGAGTTTGAACCATCGACCTTGTGGTTCAAATCAACTTTTAGTGCAGTGATTTTCCTACAGTGCCACACCAGAACTCCCCAACAAATGTCAAGACATTGAAATCATACAGACTGTGCTCTCCAACCATAATAGTGTCATACTAGGAACCTATAGCAGAAAAGTAGCAGAGAAATCTCCAAACACTTGGAAACTAAACAGCATGCTTCTAAATAGTTCATGACTCAAAGATGACATTTCAAGGGAAATAAATGTACATTGAATTGCATAAAAATGAAACTAAAACATACCAAACTTGTGGGATTCAGAAAAAGCAGTGCTGAGAAAATCTCAGATGAATAAGCTTCCATCTCAAGAAACATGAAAAAGAAGAGAAAAACCCAAAAGAAGGAAATCAATTATTAGAATAGAAATTGAGGAAGCTGAAGAGAGAATAAGAATAGAAAAATTCATTTTATTAAAAGGATGATTTGAAATGATAAACCTCAAGCAAGAATGACAAAGGAAAACAGAATACACAAATTATTAGTATTGGGAATGAAGCAGAAGCTATCACTGTAGATCCTGGAAGATATAAAAATGATAAGAAGGTAGCATGAGCAACTGTACACACATTTGACTACTTTGATAAAATGGACCAATTCTTCAAAAAATACAAATCCATCATACAACAGATAATTTTAGTAAAATGCAATAGAAATAAGCACTGGACTGCTCCTTGGGAACCCTATACAGGGTCACTATGAGTCTGAACCCAAACTCAATAGTACCTAACAATAACAACAACAACATAACTATAATGAAAATTGGATTCTCTGGTAGCGTAGTGGTTACGAATCGGGCTGTGAAGCTCAAGGTCAGCAGTTCGAAACTACCAGCGGTTCCGCGGAAGAAAGATGAGGCGTTCTGCTCCCGTAAAGATTTACAGCCTCGGAAACCCTGTACAGGGTCTCTATGGGTCGGAACCGACTCCACGGCACTTAACAACAGCAACAAATTAAAACCTCCAATAAAATAAATCTCCAGGTCCTGATGGTGTCATTGGCAAATTCTACTACATAGTTTAAAAAGACTTAACAGAAATTCTCCACAATCTCTTCTAAAAAAACCAGAAACTGAATAAGGGATACTTTTCAACTCATTTTATGAAACCAGTGTTCCCTTGATATTCAAACCAAAGGCAAAGACAAGGAAGGACAGTACAGACCAATATCTTTCATGGACATAGATGTAAAAGTACTCAAAAATACTAGCATACTGAATCCAGACTATAGGAAAAGAATAATACACCATGGTTAACAGAAGTTTATTCCAAAAATGTAATGCAGCCCAGAATTTTACATTTACTTCAGATAATTCAACGTATTAGTGGACTAAAGAACAATCTCATGATATTAACTGGTTCAGAAAAAGCATTGGACAAAATTCAACACTCGTTCATGATTTAGAAAAATCAAACCAAACCAAACCAAAATCCCAGCAAGCTAGAAATTGAAGGGAATTTGCCTAAACTGATAAAGGGTGTTTGCAAAAACGGGTGTTAACATAAAAATTAATGTCGAATTGTGAATACTTTTCTTCTGGTGGACTAAGACAAGGATGCCCACTCTCACCGTTCCTGTTCAACACCACCCTGACCAGCACAGTGAGGCAATTCAGAAAGGAAGAAATAAAAGTGTGATTCCATGAAGGTGATGTGATTGTCTGATAGAAAAATCCTAATGAAGTAAAACAAAAACCAAAATTTCCTGGAACTAGCAAGTAAGTTTAGCACAGTCAGAGAATGCAAGATTAACGTACAAAAGTCCATTGGATTTCTCTGTATTTGCAACATGCACATTATATAGGGTTTCCAAGACTAAATCTTTTTTTGGAAAAAACAAACAAACCCATATTTCCCCTGAGAAGCAGCTAGTGGATTTGAACTGCTGACCTTGTGCTTAGCAAGTTCTTTCTCTACAGTGTTGCCAGAACCCCTTATTGTGCATCTGGAATCCAAAATTCAAAATACCATACCATTTATAATTGCTTTTTAAAAAGAGAAATAGTTGTAAATTGAACAAAACATAGGCAAGGCTTACTGTATTCTAAATCTGAAAAATGTTAATGCAAGAAATCAAAGAGGATCTAAATAAATGAAGAGGCATACCATGTTATGGACTGGGAGACTAAACATAGTAAACAGGTCAGTTCTCCCTCAATTGGTACTAAGATAATATAATTATCTTATAATTATATAACATAATTGATAATTAGTATAATTATCAAAATCTTAGTTTTTTCTTTGCATATAGATTGTTCTAAAATATCCGGAAAGGCAAAGGAACTCAATAACTAAAACAATTTTGATGAAGAAGAATGAAGCATAAGAAGTCACTCTCCCCAAGATCAAGCCTTAGTACGTAGATACAATAACCAAGACTTTGTGGTACCATTGAGGAACAGACATGTAGATCTGTGGAACAGCTTGTTGTTATTAAGTGCCATCAACTCGTTTTCGACTTACAGTGACCATGTACAGGGTTTCTGAGGAGCAACTGGTGACCTTGTAATTCAAACTGACCTTGCAGTCCAGTGCTTATCCTGTAGCACCACACCAGGACTCCATGGAATAGCATAGAGAACTCATAAATAACCTTACCCAAGCATGTTACTAATTGATTTTTGACAAAGATGCAAAAGCAGTTCAATGTAGGAAGCTAATATTTTCAGCAAACGATACTAGAACAATTGGACATCCCTAGCCAAAAAATATGAATCTTGGCCTAAACCTTACACTTAGATAAAATAAACTCAAAGTAGATTGTAGATTTCTATGTAAAATGAAACTTGAAGATTTTAAAAAACAAGAGAAAATCTTCAGTACCCAGGGCTTGGTGAAGAAGTCTTGTGCGTGATACCAAAGCATGACCTACAAAGGAAAACTCAATAAATTGAACTTAATCAGAAAGAACAGTTTTGCCCTGTGAAACAGCCTGTTAGGAGAATGAAAAGACAAGCTACAGACTATGAGAAAAATTCACAAACTACACATCTGACAAAGGATTCACAGTAATCCAGTTAGAAATGGTCAAAAGTCATGAAGCCACACTGATGAAGAGGATCCATTCGTGGTAAGTGACAACTGAAAGTGAATTCAGGATCACTACCCTTGGTGATGGTGTGCTGTGGAGTCGGTTCCCACTCATAGTAACCCTATATAGGGTTTCCAAGGTTGTAAGTCTTTATGGGAGCAGAAAGCCTCATCTTTCTGCCATGGAGTAGCTGGATTCAAACTGTTGAACTTGGAGTTAGCAGCCCAACTCCTAACCCACAACACTACTAGGGCTCCTTTAGGGAGATGAAAATGAAAATAATGAGATTATTGCATATATATCAGGTTGACTACAATTTAAAAAGACTGAAAATGGTGACAATACCAAATGCTGGAAAAGATGCAGAGAAACTGGATCTTCCATATATCAGTGGTGGAGATATAAAATGGTCCAGCCACTCCAGAAACAATGTGAAGGTTTCTTTAAAACCACCATGTGACCCAACAATTATATTCCTGTGCACTTATCCCAAAGAAATAAAAACTGATGTCCCCACAAAACCCTGTATGCAACTGATCATAGTAGATTTATTTGTCATAGTCCTAAACTGAAAACAATCCAGATGTCCAGTGTGTGTATATAAAATGGCTAGACAAACTGTGATACATTCATACCATAGAATACTACTCAGTAATGTAAAGGAGTGAACTAGTAATCACTCTACAAATGACTCTCCAGGACATTATGCTGATTGTCAAATGCCAATCCTAAAAGGTCACTTACTATATGATCCTATTACGTAACATTGCTGAGACAACAGTATTACAGACCTGGAAAACAGGGTTAGCAGGGGTCAAGGATGTTGGGTATAGGCACTGTTGCATTACCCAGTAAACAAGGTAAGCAAAGGCTTACTTGTGCTTGCTTACTATTCTGTAGTGAACAATTTCTTCTTTTTTTTAACCACATCAGAGGTAAGCACTGAGTTACTTGTGCTTACTAGTTTGTAGTGAACATGTAAAATTGCGGTGAAATCATTGAGAAATAGTTCACTAAAGATTAATAAGTAAGAACAAGTAAGTGCGTAGTTACCTTGTTTATTGACTAATCTGCCTCTGGGTATAGGTACAGATAAAATTTTCTATATATCTATATGTCAAAATTATTGTTGTTAAGGGCCATCAAGTCAATTCCAACTCATAGTGACCCTGTATAGGGTTCCTGAGGAGCAGCTGGTGAGTTTGAACCACCAACCTTGTGGTTCAAACTAGCCTTGCGGCCAAATGCTTATCTTACAGCATCATACCAGGACTCCATATTTCAAAATTAAAAGTTAAGAAAAGTCCTCATTTTGCTACATTTGCTGTCAGAGTCACCCCACCTCCTGCCCCTAGCTCTCCCCTTTTCTCCCAAGCCAAGTAGCATGGCTCCATGAATAAATTTATTGTTTTCTGATGAAGGGACGCCATACTTTCTCTGCTGATCAGACCAATTCTAGAGCCCGGTCTGGCCTTTACAAACTCTACGGACGCATGGAAGGAGTTGTGGAAAGATTTGCCAGCAAGAGTTGCAACAACTTCAAGCATTTGCACTGCTTACAGGTCTAGAAGACAATCAGAGTTATTCTGTGTGTAAGCTCAGAGGTGAAAACCCAGAGTCAATGAATGGGGTGAAGGAAATCCCAGTCCCTATCCAGAGAAGGATCCAGACCATGCCTTTTTATGGCTCACACACCATGGAGTGGCGAGCTGAGATTGTGTGAACATCCTTCAGGTCCTGCCTGCAGTGGCAGAAAATGGGGTCTCCACGGCACCTTTCAGTTTCACACCATCAATGTTGACCAAATTGTGATAAAAGAACTGTAACACCAGATGGGTGGAATCAATCAAGATACCTCAGAGAACAAAACAAAGCCTTAAAATGGATTATTTTCTGATACTTACTATTTTGGGGAAACGAGAAGCAGGAATTTCTGGGATTATTTCTGGTCTCATTAGAATACTCATTGCAGAACAAGACTGGTAGGATTTGAGGATGGTGTGTTTACTAGAAAGAAGCCTGGTAGTACAGAAATTAAGAACTCGCCTTGAAGCCCAGCAGTTGGTCCACAGGAGAAAGATGATGTTGCTGGCAGCTTCTGTAAAAATTACAGCCTTGGAAACCCTACGGGGCAGTTCTATTCTCAGCTGTAGTGGCGCTGAGTCTGAATCAGCTCTACAGCAGTGGGCTTGGGTGCTTATTAGAACCACCCAGAATGGAAAGCAGAAAAGAAACCAACAGTTGAATCTGGGGAGAGGGCTTGTTCTGATAGGTGCTGGGGATGCAGTTAAGGGAGCACTCTGCATTCCTGTGAAGTCCCAGTCTTGAACAAAGAGAGGCCCTGCAGGATTGAGTGGGTTCTCCGCTGCCTCTGGCTTCACATAACCTGCATTTAAGTAATAATCCCTTTCATTACGTTGCTACAACAAGCAAGCTTTCCACAGATCAAAGCAGATTCCTGGATGATACAACTGCAGGCGTGGGGTGGAGTTGGCATGAAATATTAAGCATGTTTGTAGGGCCCTAAAGAAAGGAAGACATTCTGAAACTTAAGTATGTGTAAATCAGCCAGCTTCCAATTCCGGTGGTAATGTCAAATGCCAAGGCAAGGAGATCGAATTATTTATTTACACTCAGCAGCATGCAGGGAGTCAAGCCTAGTTTTCAACCTGTCTTCAGATTCTCAGAACGGTCGTGGGTAAAGTATAGATCACATGATAGAGTAATGCCCCTGTGAACAAAAATCTTGTGCTCCTGTGACGGGTATCTGCATGACCAGAAATTGGGGTTAAATGACCTAGAGCTTTTATAGAGAGTTTGCTAGCGCACTCGGAGAGCATGGATCTCATGGTGCCAAATGCAACTTAAAGACACATTGGGGAACTTGCTGATGAATTAAAGTCCAATTCTGTATCTGACAGTGCTGCCCCATCTAACCTGCTCTTGTTTGACTGAGTACAACTTACTGAGTGGTACCCAACGATTTAAGCAAGCACACTGGGAGAGAGTTGGGTAGAGGTAAGTAGAGGGGGGAGGGAGAGTTAAATAAAGTGGGGACATGGAAAAATGGTAAGATGGGACCCAGGAAGAGTTAAGAATTCCTAACGTGGTACCCTCTACTCCCTCCAATAATTTATCATCTGGCATCTCAGTTTAAAAGCCCCAAGTTGTTGGGCATGACACACCTAACCCCAGTCATACTGTGCATCTCAGAACCCTCTTCTCTAGACTGACGTGTCCTCACCAACATGAAGTATGTTTTATCTTCCCTTTTGATGTAGCCTTCCAAGGGGTTATTATTAAAAATATTGTTATAATTTTCATTGCTTTCAATTTTAGCAGTCAAAAATCAGAAAGTATAAATATATGTGTTTGTTTACTAATTCCAAATAAAGTAGGAAGGTAATCTGGCAATCAGCAATAGGTGAAACTTGCTCCAGGAATTTAGGACAACAGGACAATATGTTGCATAGTTTCCTAAACACCTTTTTAAAGTTGGCATTTGATCTATTCTGGCTCTTTAAGGGACAGAATTAGAATAGAAGCTCAGAGGTGAATTTAAGTAAATCTCCAGGTTATTCCCCTTGAGAAGTCTGAGTAGTTAATGTTCTTTCTTTTAAGCACTTACAGATCCTTCGATAACAATACTCTATGCTTATAAAGTACCCTTTACTAGTGTACTAGCTCAAGGGAGAGGTCAAAGATTTGTGCCAGCCTCGCAAGGCACCCTTGCAGGTCTCACCAGCTTCACATCAAAGCCCTTTTACGAATGGGAACCTAGATCTCAGTTTATAACACTGGAATTAAAAGACAGGCTTAGTGTGGGTAGAGCTATTTATAACAAGGATGATTTTAATGGGTTTCCCCATAGCTCTTTGTATGGTTGGTACCATCCTTGTCTTTTTATGAACACAGATGTCCTGTGCAAATTAGATCAGAGCTGGGACCAAAACAAGAAGCCAACCCATCATGATTTCCATAGTTAATATATTTTTTATTTCCTAGATGCCATGGCTGAGGGGTACCTTGATTTCCTTGATATACTCAGATCGCTTACATTTATTTTTGTTTTTAAGGATTTTAGAAATTAGCAGTTTTAGGTAAAAGTCTGAGAAACAATGGCAGCCTTTTAAGATAAGCATTTTCTTAATATCTTTTAAAACGAAAGAAGACAAAGGAAAGGCCATTTGATTTTATTGCAAATTCTGTATTCACTTTCTTGGTGTCAGCGTTTACCTGCAGACTATACATGGCGCTCCCTGAGCAATCATTTTTTCCCCAGAATAAATTAAATTGGAAGTACTTTCACTATTTTAAAACATGTGTTTTTCCCCCATTTTCAAAAGGTTTGTTTTTGTTTTGTTTTTTTCTCCAAGGGAAAAAAGGTATATATAAAAAACAATTTGTTAAACTTGGGATTTGTATAACTTCCTTTGTAAAGAGAATGAGTTTGTGTCAAACATGTTGTATAGGATACTTGAGAATTAAAATGGAAACTGGGATTCAGTTTTTCTGGGGTGGAAATACAAATTCTCAGCAGAGGGTCTAACGGAATGATTTGGTTCAAAGTTTGGTCTTTGAGTATCATTACAGCAGGTAGAGTGTAACTCTTGAAGCTGGGGCTCTGGACCAGACTTTTTCTGGAAGGGGAGATGTGGTTTGTAGAGTTCGGTACCGGAAGCTGGCACAGCTCCTTATCCGCAGCCTTCCCACGCCCCTGCCACGCCCCTAGTGCAGCCATTCCTGGGTTATTAATGATGAAGAGCACACGCTGATTGCTCACCACGTGTTGACTTTCCTTTTTGTTTTTCCTTGTTTGTTTCCCATCTAATTGTATCTAGTCCGTGGGCCAGTGTTTTATTAGTTGGGGCCTAAGCCTGGGCATCCTCTGGGACTGATGACGCAGGTTGCATCGCGAGTTAGCTCTCGGTGTGAAGTGTCTGTGCACCTGAGTCACTTGGTGGTTGGGTGGCTGCAGACGCTGACGTGCCCTGTAGTGGTAGCCTGCTCTCCCAGTACCTTTGGACTTACGAACATCTTGGTGAGCTGAAAACTTGGCTGTTGACTGAGAAGTGCCAAGGAGAAGCAGCTGGGGTTGTGGAGCAGTAAATGTGCATTAGAGAAAACGTGAAAACCAGGTGAGTGTGGACGAGTTGGGACTTGGCAGGCAAGCTCCACTTACTCCCCTCTTTTGCGGAACCTCCCAAGTATATCTTCTCAGTATCTTCCCTGCCCATTTACCCCAGCAAAGTTTTTGGGTACTTTTCCAGCAACACGTAAATGTATAAGCAGAAAAATTAGACAGGGGGTTTCAAAAAGTTCATGGAAAAATGGAATTAAAATAGAATGGAATTTTTCCAAGAGCTTTTTGATGCCTCATTGTATTAACGTGTAAAAAAACAAGAATAGCTTATCTTCAGAAGTTGAAATTTCTTAAAATCTTGGGCAATTACTTAAACTTTTCAATTTTTTCATTTTTATGATAATGAGATTACCTACTGTAATGAGGATTCCATGAGGCAATACATATAGATTATCTAGTTATTGTATATAGCTTAGTGGTTACTAGGCGGGCTACTAACCTCAAGGTCAGCAGTTCAAAACTACCAGCTCTTCCTCTGAAGAAAGATGAAGCTTTCATCTCCCAGAAAGATTTATAGTCTTAGAAACCCTATACAGGGTCCCTGTGCATCAGAACCGACTCCATGGCACATAACCAACCACTATAATGATATCAGACTGGTGTTACAAGCATTTATGTGAGGCTTCAGAATTTAAATTTTATCTATACTTATCTTGTCTCGCTCCCTCTTTTGCCCCTTCCTTTCTGCCCTTTGGTCAACAGAAATTTATTGTGTGTCCAACAAATTGATTGGGACCTGGGTATGCAGTGGTGGGCAAGACAGACATTATAGGGTAGGCAAGGAAGCTTAAGATGGTATCTGTGGTAACGACGGAGTGGTAACTCCTTTGAAGAAAAGTAAAACGGGTGAGGGGATAGAGTGTAGCAGGCGTGGGGTGCCGATGCTGCTTTATGGAAGTTGAGCAAGGAAGGCCTCTCTAGGAGATGACATGTCAGTAGAGACCTAAAAGAATGAGACAAGAAATTCATCTGTATTCAAAGCTGTGAAAGGGTGTCATTAGGTATTCTGTAGGAGCCCTGGTAGCACAGGGGTTAAGCATTCTGCAGCTGTAGGAAAGGTTGATGGATCAAACCCAGTCACTCCATGGAAGAAAGATGTGGCGTTCTGCTACTTCTGTAAAGACTAACAGCCTTGGAAACTCTATGGAACAGTTCTGTGTCCTCTAGGGTCACCGTAAATTGGAATGGGCTTGGTGGCAAGTGGTTATTTTGAGGGAGTTTTCTGAATCCTCAGCAGCCAGCAACACTATGGATGACATTAGCTCAGAGCTGTTACCATGATTTTTTTTTTAATGTTCTAAAAGCAATTTCTGTGTCTCCATGTGACCGTACATGTGTATTTGATGTGTGTTGTTGTTGGTTGCTTGTCAAGTCCACTTTCAACTCATAGGGACCCAATGTGACAGATTGGAGTTGCCCCATAGGCTATTCTAGGCTGTAATGGTTGTGGAAGCAGATCTGCAGGGAGCTGTTGGGTGGGTTCTAACCACCAGCCTTTTAGTTAGCATGCAGTGCTTAATTGCTATTGCCACCAGGGCTCTTTTTGCTGCATATAAAGAAGTGCCTTTTCCTTTGCATTAAAGATGCCTTCTACTTATGAGGATGCTGTTAAGAACAGTGCCACACAATCAAGCAGAATATACAAAGAAGGTAAAGGATTTGGGGTTTATTCGTGCCTGGCATAATGTGGTGGCTGAAATTCCTTCTTTGGCACATGGAAATGAGTCAAATGATGTAAAAGAAAAAAAAAAGTATTTTCATGAAAAGGGTTTTTAAGTCTATACGAATTCAGCTTATAGACATTGCTGAGAGTTTGCCTTGGGAACTGTCCTAGAGAGAACCCGTGCAGTCAGTTCCAACTCATAGCAACCATGTATAGGGTTTCTGAGGAGTGGCTGTTGGGCTTGAACCACTAACCTTGCTGTTAGCAGTCCGCTGCTTATCCTACAGCACCACACCAGCCACATGAGCTAACCTTTTGGAATGCAGCCTGTATGAAATCGGTCTAGAACCTGGGCATGTGTGCATCAGGATTTTCCACAAGGGTCAGTGAGAGCTGCAGCTTAGCATAAGAGAAGGCTTACTTACTAGATGTCCTGGAAGAAGAAGTATTGGCCTTCCCTTGGCTATCATTCCACTGCAGCTTACATTTAGATGTTTCTGGTAATCCTGTGTTTTCAGTGTTAATGCCAATAGAGATTGCTTATCACTCCTAAGATATGCTATTACTGTTAAGATACTCGGAGGCATTTTGGCTCTTTTTCATTACACATCTGCTTATGTGCTTGTTTTCTGTTCAGAGGCTTGCTTCTCTCCAAAAGTTCCTGACCTTATGTTTCAAGGTTTTTCTGTTTCTTTTAAAAATTGACCTTTACAGCATGCAACATTAAACATGCTTGTGGTTGTTGGAGCCTGCTAACTGAGCATTGGCAGTTCAAATCCAGCAGCAGCTCCCTGGGAGAACGATGTGGTAGCCTGCTTTTGTAAATGTTTGAAGCCTTAGAAACACTGTGGGCAATTCTTCTCTGTTCTGCAGGGTCTCTGTGAGTTAGAATCCACTTGACAACATTGAGTCTGGCTTTTGGTTTTGGTGATGGTTGGCCCTTCTAAGCTTTCATGCAAGCAACAGAGAATGACTGTCTCTGTCATTGTTGTTAAGTGCCATCAAGTTGGTTCTTACTCATAGTGACCAATACAGGGTTTCTGAAGCTGTAAATTTTTGAGGGGGCAGAAAACCTCATCTTTCTCCCATGAGGCAGCTGATGGATTCAAGCCACCAACCTTGTAGTTAGCAGTGAGTCCAGTGCTTGTCCTAAAAGCCACATCACTATCTTAGGAGCATATGAATTTTTCAGGTGTTGGTCTATTGTTTTCTTCACCAGCAGTGGCATTAATGAGCAACTCTGGGAAGTTCCCTGGATTGAGTAATCATCACCAGGAAGGGAGAGGAGGCAGGCTGGAAGAGTCATTAAGGATAATTCAAGTTCCTTTGTCGCAAGATGAAGAGAGATATTTCCCAGTTTAACTTTAGGATCTCAAAATATTTAGATGGATGGGTATTTTTGCTTGTTTACCAATTTTCCCATGGCACACAGTATGTTTTGGTGTAACACTTACCAGGTGCTGTGGGGATACATGCCGGCCGGTAAGGCATGAGGAAGTTAGCAGTGACACAGAATACTTGCTCAGAGCTTCTCTTTGAGACTCAGATGCGGCTCCCTCAAATCATCTGTTCTTGGTTCATTTATGGGGGTACCAGGATAGAAAATCAATGTAAGACAGGAGATCTAAGGACTTGCCAAGTCAATGCTGCCTTTGAAATATGGACTCAGAAATAGAGTGCTGACTTACACCACCTGACAGAGCTGATCTTGGTGAAAATAAAGTTAGCTCCTGCCTGCTTTCAGCCTCTTCCTGGGCAAAACACACACTAACAGAGAGGTAGGTTGTCAGGTAGGCCCTGGCAGTGGAAGGGAGTGGTGGCCTTAGTACTTAACAACAACAACACCACACACAGTGATTACGAGCTAGGCTGTTTGCAGAAAAGTTGAACCTACCAGCTGCTCCATGGGAGAAAGAGATGACAGTTTGCTTCCATACAAATTCCAGCCTTGGAAACACTATAGGCCGTTCTACTCTGTCCTGTAGTGTTAAGAGGACTTGAAATCGACTCTATGGCAAAAGGGTTTTTTTTTGTTTTTTTTTTATTGGACTTTGGGAGTGCAACATTTTTTGAGGTTGTAAAGCACTTCAAATTGGTTTGCTAAGGATAGTGTATTTGTTTTGGTGTACCCTTGTAGTTTTGTAGAATTTTTCTTATGTTAAGTACATCTATTCGTGTTTTTAGACAGTTTTTGAGATATTATTAGCATATATACTTAAAGTGCAAAATTTGATGCATTTTTGACATACAGATACACTGGTGACGTTACTGGAGTCAGGATAATGAATGTATTTATCACCCCAAAAAGTTTTATTGTGCTCCTTAGTAAACCCTCTTCCCCACCAACTTCACCTGTCCCTTCCTAGACAACTACTGATCTGCTTTCTATCACCATAGATGAGTTTACATTTGTTAGAATTTTGTGTAAATCAAATCATATGTTGTTGTTGTTGTTAGGTGCTGTTGAGTTGGTTCCAACTCATAGTGACCCTATGCACCATAGAAAGAAACACTACCCAGTCCTGGGCCATCCTCACAATTGTTATTATGTTTGATCCCATTGCTGCTGGCACTGTGTCTGACCATCTAGTGGGGCCTTCCTGTTGTTCACCAACCCTCCACTTCACCATGCTTGATATCCTTCCCCAGGTACTAATCCTTCCTGACGCGTCCAGAATATGAGAGACAAAATCTCACCAGCCTGTCGTCTAAGGAACATCCCTGTTGTATTTCTTCCAAGACACATTTGTTTGTTCATCTGGCAGTCCATGGTACTTCCAGTATTCTTCCCCAACACCATAATTCAAATGCATCAGTTCTTTGGCGGTCTTCCTTTATACATTATCCAACTTTCATATGTTGTTGTTATTGTTATGTGCCGTGGAGTCAGTTCAGACTCATAGCAACCCTGCACAGGGTTTCTGAGGCTGTAACTCTTTACAGGAGCAGAAAGCCTCATCATTCTCCTGCGGAACAGCTGGTAGTTTCAAACTGCTGACCCTGAGGGTAGCAGTCCGACTTGTAACCACTATGTTACTTTCATATGAGATGATTAAAAATACCATAGCTTGGGTCAGGTGCACCTTAGCCCTCAAACTGACGTCTTTCACCTGGAACACTTTAAGAAGGTCTTTTGCAGCAGATTTGCGTATGTTAATTGATTTATTGAATGTTGTTTCCATGAACACTGATTGTGGATACAAGGAAAATAAACATTTTGACAACTTCAGTCTTTTTCTCCCCTTGTCATAATGTTATTATTTTTCTTGTATGTATTCTTTCAGTATCTGGCTTCTTTAACTCAAAAACACCATGATTATTTTGAAATTTATCCATGTGTCAGGTTATTAATAGTTCATTCATTTTTGTTGCTGAGTAGTAACCCATTGTATGTATATACCACAACTCATTTTTTTTCATTCACATGCTAATGGATATTTGGATATTTTGATTTAGGCCTTTGCAAATTATGGAGCTGTGAGCATTTGTGTGCTAGTGTTTATATAGACTTACGCTTTCATTTCTCTTGGGTAAATAAATACAGCAGATGTATGTTTAACTTTTAAGACACTGTTAAACTTTTTCATGGAGTATGAGAGTCCAGTTCTTCCACATCCTTTCCTTGGTCTAGTTAGTTTGTTAAATTTTAGTCTATTCATGTCAGTAAGTAGTATGATACCTCATTGGAGTTGTAATTTGCAGTTGTCAAATTACTAATGAAACTAAATGTCTTTTTATGTTCTGTTTGCCAGCCAGCCATCTTCGTTGGTGAAGTGTCTGTTCAAATCTTTTACCAGTTTTTAGATTGGGTCATCTGTTTCTTATTAGTGAGCTTTGAGAATTCTTTATAGAATCTAGATATAAGTCCTTTATCATATATGTGATTTGAAAAAATAATTTTCCCCCAATCTGTGGTTAGTCTGTTCATACTATTAACAGTGTCTTTAAAGAGCCAAAACCAAAAATTAAACCCACTGCCTTCGAGTCAATTCCAACTCAGTTATGACCCCATATAGGATTTACCAGGCTGTAAATCTTTACTTGAGCAGACAGCCTAATTGCTCAAAAAAGCTGATGTTTTTAATTTTGAAGAAATCTCACTTGTCAGTTTCTTTTTATGGATTTTTAAATTTCGTGTCATCTCTAAGAAATTGTTACCTAACTCAGGATCCCAAAGATTTACCCCCATGTTTTCTTCTAGAAGGTTTAGTTTTAGATTTCACATTTATTTTATGTATCATCCACTGAAGAGCCCTGATGTGGTACTGTAGGATAAGCACTGGAGTGCTAACTACAAGGTTGGCAGTTTGTACCCACCAGCCACTCCTCAGAAACCCTATACAGGGTCACTGTGTGTCAGAACAGACTGGACACCACTTAATAACAACAATTACCCTCTGTGAGCTATTCTTGCCCTGAGTCTGCATCAAAATTCATTTTTTCCATATGTATAAATAATTGTTATGGTGCCATGTTGTTTATAAAACTGTCCTTTCTTCACTGAATTGTCTCTATACCTTTGTCAAAAATCAACTGACCATTGATACATGGGTCTGGTTGTGGACTTTCTATTCTGTTTCATTGATCTATTTGTCTTTCTTGATGCCAATGTAGATTGACTTGATTATTGTAGTTTTTATAATAAATCTTGAAGTCAGATAGTATAAGTTTTTTCCCTTCTTTTCTAGTGAACCTATATATTTTCACATGAGCTTTAGAATCAGTTTGTCATTTTCTAGGGAGGAAAAAAAAAAAGCCTGCTGGAACTTTGGTTGAGAATGCATTAAACCTATAGATCACTTTGAGGAGAACTGACATCGTCAAATTAATGAACCTCCTAACCCATGAACATGGTTTGTTTATATTCATTTCAGTCTTTTTTCTTTCTCTCTCAGCATATGTTGTAGTTTTTAGTATGCAGGTATTGCATATCTTGTGTGAGACTTATCCTTAAGTATTTCATGTTTTTAGATGTATTGCTTATTTTAATTTCTAATTGTGTTCATTGTATTACATATAAATACAGTTGACTTTTGTGTATTGATTTTGTATCCTGTAACGGAGTCCTGGTGTGGCGCTGTGGGCTAATGCGTCAGACTGCAAAGTTGTTTGAACTGCAATGTCAGTGGTTCAAGCTCACCAGTTGCTCCTTGGAAACCCTATACAGGGTCGCTATGGGTCTGAATAGACTCGACAGCACTTAACAACAACAACAACAACGTTGTTAAGCTCTTGATTAGTTTTAGTATGTTTTCTATAGGATCCTTAGGAATTTCTTTTGAGATGATCATTTTTGTCTGTGAATAAAGACAATTTAATTTTCAATGTGAATGTCTTTTGGTATTTTTTTTTAATTCCCTATTTGACTGGAAATTTTATTTATAGAATAAAATTGAATAAAAATGCTAAGAGGGTCATTTGTGTCGTGTTCTCCATCATAGGGGAAGCATAGCCTTTCACCTTTATGTATGATGTTATCTGTAGGTTTATTGGAGATATTCTATATCAAATTGAGGAAGTTCCCTTTGATTCTCTGTGTGCTGAGAGTTTTTAGTCAGTATATTGTATCTTGTTGAAATATTTGTTTTTCTACCAATATTGAGATGATCATATGGTTTTCTTTGTTTGTTAAGACAGTGAATTATACTGATTCGTTGTAAAATGCTAACCTTTGCACTTCAGAGCTGAACTCTTCTTGGTTATGATGTATTATCCTTTTTCTGTGTTGTTGAACTCAGTTTTCTAAAATGTTGTTATTATATCTCTGTTTATGAGAGTTGGTATGTAGTTTCCTTTTTTTCTAATGTCTTTGTTGGTTTTGTTGTTACAGTGGGGCTGGTCTCATTTAGTAAGCTTGAAAGTATTCTCTCATCTTCAATTTTCTGAAAAAGTTTGTGTAGATTTGGTAATCTCTTGTCTTCAAATGTTTGGCTGAATTCACTAATGTAGTCATCTGAGCCTAGAGATTTCTTGCTAGGAAAATTCTTAACTGAAAATTCTGTTTCTTTAACACATATTTTTGGCTGTTCAACCTATATATTTATTCTTGAGTGAGGTTTGTTTGTGTCTGTCCAGGAATATGTTTGTTTAATTCAGTTTGATTTTTGGGTATAAGGTTATCATACTATTTCAGTTTTATAATGTGAGTATCTATAGAATCTGCCCTACTATCATGTGTCTCATGTTTTGTAATTGTTTTTTCTTCTCATTCTCTCCCTCTGATCAGCCTGGCTAGAAGTAAATCATGTTTATTGCCCTTCTCAGAGAAATGGATTGATGTTTTTTCTGTTATTGTTTTTATTTTTAATTTCATTGATTTCCTCATTAATGGTTATTTTTGTTTCTTCTTATTATTGTGGGCTTAATTTGCTTTCTTTCTCCAGCCTCCTAGTTCTTGAAAGTGGGTCATTGATTTGAGACTTCTTTTCATAATACAGAATTCTAATGTTACCAATGCCCCTCTAGTATTGGTTTTTATCAGCATCACATAAATTTTGATATGTTCTATTTTCATTTCAATCCATTCTAAACATTTTTTTCATTTCCCTTTTGATTTCTTCTTTGACCCTTAGGCTATTTGTTGTTGATCTGTTGGGTGCTATAGAGTCCCTTCCGGTTCCTAGTGACCCCACACGACAAAGCAGAACTGCTCCAGAAGCTTCTAATCTTCATGGGAGCAGGCCACTTGGCCTCCCCCATGGAGCTGGGTAGGTTTGAACTGCCAACCTTCCAGTTAGCAGCCAAGCTTAACCGCTGTGCTACCAGGGCTCCATTTAGGTTGTGTAGAAGTGTGTTGTCTGTTATATAAATACTTGGGAATTTTCTAGAGGTATTTTTGTTCCTTGTTTATACATTAATTCCATTATTATCAGAGTACATGCCTTGTATGACTTTCACCCTTTAAATTGAAAATATTTCTTTTCGATCAGAATAGAATGGGTGTTCTGCTGGTTTTGAGTAGAGTTCTATAAATGTCAATTAGGTCAAGTTGATGGATAGTTTTGTTCTAGTTTTCTTTATTTTACTGATTTTCTGTCTTTGGATCTTTAGATTACTGTGAGAGTAGTGTTGAAGTCTCCAGATGTAAGTTATAGATTTTCTATTTCTCCTTTCATTTCATCAGTTTTTACTCTAGGTACTTTGAAACTCTGATATAAGCAATTAGGATTGTTACATCCTTTTGATAAATTGACTAATTTATTGTTATGAAATGGTATCCTTTATCCCTGGCAATATTTATTTCTGTTAAATCTGTTTAGTCTGATAGTCCTGGTGTGGTGCTGTAGCATAAACCCTGAACTGCTAACAACAAGGTTAAAGGTTCAAACCCACCATCTGCTCCTTGGAAATCCTATACAGGGTTGCTAATGACTTAGAAGCAACTTGATGGTATACAACAACAGCAGCAACAACATGAATATAGCCCACCACAACATTTTAAAAATTACTTTTGGTGGATTCAAACCTCCAACTTTTTGCTGAACAACCAAATGTGTAAATTATTTGTACCACTCAGGCACTCCTGGGTGAGTAGTACCATGGTTTCTGTTTTTTTTCCATCCGTTTACTTTTAGCTTATTTGTATTTTTATATGAAAGATTTGTTTCTTGTAGGCAATGAGCAATTGAGTCTAGCTTTTTAAAAAAAATACAATCTGACATTCTTCACCTTTTATTTAGCAGGTTTAAATCATTTCTGTTTACTTTGTTGTTGTTGTTAAGTGCTGTCAAGTCAGTTTTGACTCATAGTGATCCTGTATAGGGTTTCTGAGGTTTTAAAAACCTTTACGGGAGCAGAAAACCTCATCTTTCTCCCAAGGAGCATTTGGTGGGGTTGAACCACAGACCCTGTGGTTCACAGTCCAGTGTATATTATATGGGGACACAGAACTCCCCATATATTTGCTGTGATTGTTTCTCTTTTAAAATACATCATTTTGTTATTCTTTTATTTGTCCCATCTGTACTTTGTTGCAATTTTCTCTTCTATGCTATCTTTCTCTTTTTTTTTCAGAATTGAAAAATCTCTTTTGTTATAATTCTTTTGTTATTATTATTTTCATGACATCATTAGGATTTATAATATGGATCTTTAACTTGTCACTCTCTTCCCTCAGATAATTTGCCAATTCATGTATAGTAGAAGAAACTTACAAAAACATCGTCTCTTTGTTCCCTTCCTGTGTTTGTTATACAGTTGCCTTACCTTTCGCTTTTACATGTTATAAACAGCATCCTACATTGTTGTTTTTTTGTTTAAACAGCCACTTATCCTTTAAAGAGATGTAAGCAATAAGGAAACAGTTACTGTTTACTCGTAGAGTTGCCTTTCTATTGCTCTGTTGATTCATAATTCCATCTAGTACAATTATTCTTTTGCTTAAAGGACTTCTAGGTAGGGCCCATCTGCTGTTCATGAGAGATTTCACCTTTCATTTACAAAACTATTTGTCACTGAGTATAAAATTCAAAGGTGACAGTTTTCTACTTGAGTGTTTTACAGATACTGTTTTATGTGTGTGCTCTCAATTATATTGATTTGAGGAAGAACTGATGTCTCTTATCTTTGTTCCTCTATAGATGTCTTTTTTCTTGCTTTTAATATTTATCAGTAGACAAATCCAGTTTAGTCCATTTGATTGGGATGTGCCTTGGTTTTGTTTTCTTTATTCTTCTTCTATTTGTAGTTCATTGAACTTCTTATATCTGTGGATGTACATGTATTCACATTTCAACCATATTTCTTTAAATATCTTTTCTGATACCTCCTTCCTCTTCTCTCATTCAGCATACCTAAGGGGTCCTGCTGTTCACAGGTTTTTAAATTTCATTTCTCTGGGTAGCAGTGGAAGCATTCTGGATGGTTTCTGTTGCTACGGTTTCAGTTTCACTCACCTTTTTCTTCACAGAAGTGTAATTTTCATCTTCAGAACTGTGGTTTTCATCTAGAAGTTCCGTTTGTGTCTCTTTTATGTCTTTCATATCCTTGCTTAACTTTTTGAGGTTATGGAATAGTGTTATAATAATTATTTTAATGTCTTTATCTTTCCAATCTGTTTTGGTACCAGTTCTGTGTGGATTTTCAATTACTTATTAATTTTTCTCTAAATGTACATTTTATTTTTCTGATTTTTTTACATGCCTAGTAGTTTTTGTTGAATTTTAAGCCTTGTGAATTTTACCTTTGAGTATATTGAATATTTTTATATTCTTGTAAATATTCTTGAAGTTTGTTCTGGGGTACATATATTTGAAACAGTTTGATCTTTTTGGGTCTTGTTTGTAAGGTTTTTAGGTTGGACTAGGGAACTGTGTAGTCTGTGACTAATTATTCTCATCAACTGAGACAGCAATCCATCTCCCTAGTGTCTCATGAAGGAGCTCTGGTAACGTAGTGGTTACGAGTCAGGCTGCTAATATCAAGGTCAGTGGTTCAAAAATATCAGTGGTTCCATGGGAGAAAGACGAGTCTTTCTGCTCCTGTAAAGATATACAGCCTCAGAAATCCTGTGAGTCACTATGAGTCAGAACCAAGTCATGCGCATAACCCCCAGTGTCTTATGAGCTTTGAGGTTTTCTAGCCTGTCAAGTGGGAATCGCCCTGTATGAGCGCTAGGTACTTTTCCTTCTTGTCATCTTGGAAGGCTTTTTCCCTGGCCTCCTGTAGTTTCCTCACATGCATGCACTGATTAGTACTCTGTTGAAGGGAGCCCTTTGTATTTTCCCAAGTTCTTCTTGCTTATGTGTTCTATCTTGTGACCTCTACCCAGCAAGTATCCCTATCCAGTCTCTTTAGCTCAGGAAGTCTGATGAACTTTACCTAGGTTGCCAATCCTGGAGTCATGGCCTGGAAATTTTCTCAAGACAGTAAGCTGGGCCACCGATTTCCTGCTTCACTGGAATGCTATCCTTTGTTGCTTGGTGCCCAATTTTAAAAAAATGATTAATATATTTATTAGTCTAGTTATTTGTTTCATGCAAATGGTCAAACCTTTTCATCTAATTATACTACGTCTTGGGACTTACCTCTTGATAATTCATGGAGTCCTGGTGTGGCACTGCAGGCTAATGCGCTGGACTGCAAGGTTGGTTTGAACCCATGGTCAGCAGTTTAAGCTCACCACTCACTCCTTGGAAACCCTATACAGGGTTGCTATCAGTTGGAACCAACTTAACAGCACTTAACAATTTTGAAAAGGAAAAAAAAAAATGTATGCACAAAAATATTCACAAAAGCATTACATATTATGAAGAAATTCAAAGAAATTTATGTTCAAGAAAGGGAGAGTAGTTAAAATTAGAACATGTGTACACAGTGATATATTAAGGGTTTATTTCAAATGACAAGTTAAAAGATTTTCAGTGTAAAAATATGCAATATTTAACTTGAATTCATTAAAAATAAATTAAAATACTTTGTGTTATATCATCATTGCAACCACATGAAAGTATACATCCATATGGATAAAAACTCAAAGAAAATACCCAAAATGATACTGCATTTTAGGGAAATAGAGTGGAATGTGTTTCCTTTACTTTGAAAAAATGTGTTTATCATTACATTCGAATCTGTCAACTTTTAATTAATTTGACCGTTATTCTTATAACTGTATTACTAAATATTGAAAACATACAAAGCATAAGGAATAATATGATACATTTTACTGACCCTAAGAAATCAAAATGATTTGAAGGTCCCCTGTGGAGTACTCCTCAGTTGCATCTTTCTCCTCCCTCCAGAGTTATTGACTAGTTTTGCATGTAACATGCCCATGAATATAACACACATGTTGTTGTTGTTAAGTGTCTTCAAGTTGATTCCAACTCATAGCAACCCTGTATAAGGTTTCAGAGGCTTTTAAAACGTCTTTGCAGGAGTAGAAAGCCTCATCTTTGTACTCATCGGAGCTTCTGGCAGGCTTGAACCATGGACCTTGTGGCTCTCAGTCCAGTGTTTGTTGTATGGAAGTCACTGTGCTCCTATAACATGCATAATATGCGTTAAAAAATTAATGTGTGAGAGGCTGATGCAGTCTGCAAAAATATTAACATGCACATTATTTGCATAAAACTGCAGTGTTCTCTCTGCTACTACATATAATAATTTATAATTTTTTTGTTTGCTTTTTATATTGGCATACTTTTGATGTTTTTATTTTTCTGTGACTTGGTACACTAATATGTTTGAAAGACTTTTCCTTGTGTATCTGTTTCTGTTGCATGGTGGCATTTCTATGATATGGCATGTGATACACACAGTTTCATGATCCCTTCTATTGATGGATTTGGAATTGCCTCCATTTTTCACTGTTAGAAACAATGATGTTATAAATATTCTCATACATGTCTCCTTGAGCATGTGTGTGAGGATTTTTCTAGATTGGAATGTATGGGTATGAGACAGGTTGTGGGCTTGTGGGGTCAATAATTAAGCTTCATGGAGCCAGGTTTCGTAACTTCACTGGTTTTACCTATTATCTGAATGACGAGCTGCTTTATATAACTGGGCACATATTTTGAGACATTTTAATATAATGTTTAAAAAAATAAAAGACCATTGCATTATTAACCAACTAAGGGGAAGTCCGGATAATCTGGAGTTGTTATGGGTTATCCTTAACCCATGCCTTAGTTATCTAGCATTTGGAAGTTGTTTTAGGATTTCAGTGTTTATTTGGCACCATTCCAAAGTGACTCCTTATTTTGTAAAGCTGCTATATAAAGAAGTTCTTAGAATTGGCTAGTTGGACTTAGGCTGAATTCACCGGAACTGCATTACTGTTAAGCTCCAATGCACACGGAATGCTTCCTGGTCACACTCCCAGTCTTGTTCAAACCCCCAGTGCTCAACTCAGCTCAGCTTTCAGTCCTGCCTCCTGTGGCAACCTGTTCTACAGGCATCAATGTCATACAACTGGAAGACATCATCTGGGAGGAGCCACCTCATTCATCTTCACCTATTGTAATGGATTGTCCTGACCTTTCCAGTCTGTCTTCACCTTTCCTTCTGATACAGTCCAGGGTGCATTCTGACGCTCCTCAATGTTCCTTTGGAGTTGGATTCTGCTGGGGCTTGTTGAGATTGTCAGACCAGAATGATGTAGAAAGTCCAGAATGGTTTAAGACCTTCCAACCTTTGGTCACTTTTCTAAAGAGAAACCACCTACCAACTGATTCCTTACAATGCAGTGACTTACTTCATATGGCTCTTCTGTTCTCACCAAACAATGTTTTTACTCTGCTGGGTCTGGGTAAGAGAAGGTGGGAGAAGATACTGATAGGATCATATGAGTCAGTTGTGAGTAGTAAACAGAGTTAATTGTGACTGTAAAAACTTGGAACTTTAACTTGTATTAAATGAGCTAACTCAGAAGCGGGAATGCGAGAATCTCATTGCCATCAAAGAAGATGAGCCAGGAGTGGAGTGTGTCTTTTGAACCCTGAGATCCCAGCACACTGAATCTCCTTGACCTAAGGACAGAAAACTGGGACATCTGAGGAGTAACAGAGGAACAGTAGCAGCAGAACCAAGAACCAGAGCCTGAGACAGAGCAGTGAGCTCGCAACCCATGGAGCAAGTAAAGCCGAGTGATTTTGAGCAAGAGGCTTGTTTGCAGAGTGGGGTGTCTTCAGGTACTTAATTGGGGGAGCTAGGTTTGCTGACCCACGGAGCTAGAGCCGATTGCCTTCAGGCTGAGGCTTATGACGGAGTGGTGTGTCCTTTGGGCATTTCTGAGAAGCCCTGGAAGGACTTTGTAATATTGCCTAGGCAGAGAGAAGGCTGCCTGTGGGCACAGCCGAGGACAGACTGCCTGACTGGAGCAACTGTGCCCTGAACCTTTCTGATCCAAAATTACAATCCGTGGAGTGTTGGTGTAGTGCTGTAGGATAAGCACTAGGTTGCTTACTGTAAGGTCAGCAGTTCAAACCCATCAGAAGCTCCTCGAAAACCCAAATTCCTTTGGCTTCAAATCCCATGCTTGCAATGACTTCCTGGCCAGCCTCTAACTTCTTCCTCTCAGTGCTGTTAGAGAGCCGGTCTCCACCTTTCTCCATTCTTGTTTGCTACAGAGCTTGGTCTGTTTGGTTGAAGGTATTCCTGCCAAATGGCCTAGCAGTGCTCCTGGTGCTTAACAACTGTTCTTGTTACTTGCTAGAATGAGGGGAAGTGTCAGTCTTAAGAAAAGCGCAGAGAATTTGAACCCAGTTGAAGGTTCTGTCCCTCAGCAGGTAGCTGCACAAACAATATGCTGAGAAGACTGGAGGGAGGGCCACAGCAGGCCAGGTCATAACAGCCTTTTATAAAACAGCCTTTCATAGTTTGTGAAGAACAGCTGTTTTTGTTGTTGTTGTTGACTTGTTTTATTTTGAAGGAAAATATTTAATTATACAATTGTAAGATAAACACTGGACTGCCATCCATAGGGTCTGTGGTTCATACCCACCAGGTGCTCCTTGGAAACTCTGTACAGGATCATTTTAAGGGGCTTTATGAATCGGAACTGACTCCACAACACTTAACACAACAAAAGCAGGGTTTGTCAAGCTTTTTTACCTGATCATCCCCTATAAGGAGACTTTAAGACATTTTCTCATAATTAGCGCCACCTTCTCTCATCCCTGGTGATGCTGTGGTTCAAGCACTAAGCTGCTAACTGCAGGATCAGTGGTTCAAATCTACCAGCTGCTTCTCATGAGAAAGATGAGACTGCATGCTCCTGTAAAGATCTGCAGTCTTAGAAACCCCAAGAAGCAGTTCTACTGTGACCTATAGGGTTGCTGTAAAGTCAGAATTGACACAGTGACTTGGTGTTTTTGGTTTTCTCTCGACTCTGAAATTTACATATCACAGACATATTATACAACTGTTTATATACTATTTCCCTATGGAGAACCATAAAGCATTATAATATCTAGTGTGTTTGTGTTCCCAAGAACCCATTTCTCTGTCATTGACCTGGTTGAGAATGCAGTTAAAGTATTGCTTCAGTTTCAGTAGTTGATGACATGTGAAAAGCTCATACAGTTATAGAAATGAAAATAAAGCATTAGTCATTGACTGATATGCCATGGACTGCTAGAATAAACAGATCTGCCGTGGAATTACACCCAGAATGTCCCTAAGAAGCAAGGATGGTGAGACTCTTCCCTCATACTTTGGACATGTTGCCAGGAGGGACCAGTCCCTGCAGGGCATCATGCTTGGTAAAATGTGGGTAAACAAACAAAGAGGAAGACCATTGATTAAATACATTGACACAGTGACTCCAAGAATGGGCTCAAGAATTGTGAGGATGGCAAAGTGCTGGGCAGTGTTTTGTTCTGTTGTACGTTGGGTCACTATGAATTAGAACAGACTCCAGGGCACCTAACAACCAGTAATGATTATTAAGATGATAGAACAAGCCAGTTCTGATGATCGTCACAGTTGCCGGGAGATATCTAATAAATAAATGGGAGTCTAAGGAGACCTAGTGGTGCAGTAGTTAAGTGTCCAGTTGCTAACTAAAAGGTTGATAGTTCTAACCCACCCAGTGTCTCTGCAGGAGAACCATCGGGTGATCTGCCCCTGTAAAGATTTCAGCCAAATAAGGCCTCGGAGGCCGTTCTACTCTGTTCCATAGGGTCTCTATGAGTTGGAAATTATCTCAATGGTACTTAACAACAGTAGCAACAGCTAAATGCACCAGCCCAGGAGGCAGGACGGGTGAAGGTGATGCCCGTGCTGCAAGCCTTGCCCTCTTGGTCAGTTTGGTGACGGTCGGATTCTCCGATGCCCATTTGTGCCGGAGGAAGCACCCTCACGCTGATAGATCACAGGTCCAGGTTGGGAGACCAGGCAGCCTAATTCCAAAGACAGTGTCTTACTGCCTCTTCTGATTTTCTTTCTGTACATTAGGCCATTGATTTGTTGCCAAGTAGTATTTCTGAGGTGATTCTGAAGTGTAATTATTTATTTGTTTTCGGAGTTTTTTGGAAGGTAGAAACTATGGTGGACTCACACAATTAACAGAGAGATTAGCTCACTCTATTTCTCTTCTAAAGGGCATTTCATAATTTTTCTTCACCTTCCTTCTTTGAACACCACTGATTCAGAGGTGAATGAGGATGGCTACTATTAAAAAGGTTTCTGATTTCTTGACTGTTACAGATGTTTTGGTTTCGTTCTAGGTCATAATATATACATAAAATGCTAATACAAAAATATACTTGGTAAGCTTATAATGCTTAAAAACATTATTTATTGGGTTCCATGATGTCATGAGTTTGTTTATTTGAATCTTTTTCGTTGTGATTTAAGTGAAGGTTTACAGCCACGATCATCAGTCTTAACATTCAACAAATCATACATTCTGTTTCATCTCGATGATTACGGTCCCCTCCCTGCAACAACAGTCGTCCCACTTCCTCCCTTTGCTTTCTGTTTCCATTCCCATATTCCCACACCTTCTCAACTTTTTCATTAGGTCAGTACTGCCCTTTTGATCTTCAATGATTGACCATTCCATGGTGAGCGCACTTTACTAGTGCTGTTGTCACCACCATACACCTGTCTACGCTTGATGGAAAATTGGGCCATGAGTGTGAGTTCTTTTCCAGACCTGAAGGGTGGTCAGGGGCATAGTCATAGGTTCCTCCACTCTTTCTGATCAGTTAGTATGGTCTTTTTTTTTTTTTTTTTCTGTCAATTTTTTTTTGAGATGGTAATATGCATTTTTTTTATTGTGAATTATATGATAGTTTACGTGGGAGAATATTAGTTTTACATTCATCCTATCGTATGCCATTTCATTGCGATGGTTACAATCCTCTCCATGCATCATCAACCAACCAAAGAGTATACCCTGCAAGCCTGCCCCCTGCACCCCTCCCCCCAGTCTTCAGCACACAGTCCCTCTCCCTCTCTGAATCTAAAGTACCCAGCTGCTCCATCGTTCCAGGTCATTGTCTCTGCCTCCATGTCAGGCATCACTGCTTCTCTGGGTAGGTCCTGCTCTCGGATCTTCTCAATTAATGGTCCTAGGGACCTCCGCTCCTAGACTGGAAAGTTAATCACTCCCTTCCTTGCTATAAAACATCTACCTTTACATTTCCAACCCTCACAATCAGTCCTGATGGCAATTATTCACTATTGTATCACAGGAGACCCATCTGCATTTCCTTTCATCGGCTCTGCCTAGACAGATTGGATACTACTCCCTGGAGATTCTACCTTCCTCCAGGTCCCCTGGCTCTAGGTTTCCTCTTGTAAGCCAGTCACTTCTTGCCTTTGTAGCCCTTCCCCCCATTTTGGGTAGCCAATGTCCAAGTTGCCCATCCCTGTCTACTCTGTGTGTGGAGGAGGTGGGAATGATTCTTGCTGTAAGGATTTGTTCCCTCTTTTGAGCTACTGCATCCATAGGTGTAGGTCAAATTCATCAAATTGTATCAGAATACTCTTTTTTTCCTCTTCTTTCTTCTTCTGGTTAAGCTCTGATCATCCAGTCATTGAAGCCAGGTCAAGTGGCTGTTATCTACAAGTGTGAGTGTTCTTATGCATATGCAAGTATGGTCTTTTTTAAAAAAATAATTTTGAATTTGTTCCACATTTTCTCCCACTCTATCTGCTACCTTCTCATGTAATCCCTTTCAGAGTACTTGGTAGTGGCAGCTACAACTGTCTAGTTCTAAAGGTCTCAGAGTCATGGAAACGAGTGTTCACATGTTCCATTAGTCCATTGGACCGATTGATTCCTGGCTTCTTCAATTCTCATTGTTCAGAATATTGTCTTCGTGGACTCTGTTACATGACGTGATGATTTTGAAAGAATGTATTAATAAAGTTAGAATTTTGAAACAACATCTGTCAGAGCATTAGAGTCCCTGAGTAGTGCAAACTATTAATGCTCCTGAAAGACTGGAAGTTCAAGTCCACTCAGAGGCTCCTTGGAAGAATGACCTGCAGTTTGCTTCTGAGAAATCAGCTATTGAAAACCCTGTGTAACACAGTTCTACCGTAATACCAATGGGACCATCATGAGTTGTAATTAACTGACGGTAACTAGTCTGTGGGTCCATCAAAGCATGCAGCAATGTAAGGCTTGGTTAAGACTGCTTGGTGCCATATCCAGCAATTCCTAGCTTGTGAAGGAATCAGGCGGGGCTGAGGGAAAGGAGAATGGAGACGTGGTCAGAACATAGGGCGTGGGGATTGTTTGTGTTTGCCTTTGAGTTTGGTTTTGGTTTGAAACAAGTGATGATACTGAGTGCAACTACGAAGAGCCTGACAGGGTACTGGCTAGTTTAGCAACTACCAGGTTCATGTCCCTGGTTGCTCAGGAAAGTCACCTGTAGAGCTTGAGAAACAGTGAAGCCAGGTCCACACCCTCAACCAATTAAATCAGCTGCTGAGGCGGGCTGCGTGGGAGATGGTGGTTTAAAGCTTCTAAGGCAGTGGCACTTCTTTGTTGCTTGAACTGAGATCCATAAGGTGGTCCCAAGGGTCAATTACCCAATAAGTCAGGTAAGCATGGGCGTGCTTCTACTTGCCAACCAATCTGTAGTGATCAGTTTCACACATTTCCCACATTAAAAAAAAAAAGTAAAACCGCTCACTACAGATGTGAAACTGTGCACTACAGATGTGAAATGTCTCTCTAAATTAGTAAATACACACCAATAAACCCGTTTTTACTCTGTTCCTGTCAGGGATTATAAATATGAAAAGTTGCTTTGGGGTTGGAGACAAATAAATGCCAGCCTTACCTAGAAGCATAGTATTTGATAGTGAAATGGTTCACTACAGATTCCTAAGAAAGTATAAGTAGCCCCGCACGTTCCTTGCTTACTGGGGAATCTGGCACTGGGCAGTACGTATAAGCCAGGTAAATCTCCTTTTCAGGGGTTGTAGATAGGCAACCCTTTAAGGGGCCAGCACTCAGTAGGGGGCTGCAGCAAGTCCCCCTAGTTTTGTGTCTGGAGTCAGAATCACAGAAGTTGACGGGAGGTGTTTTTAATAAAATTCGGAAGGTGTTGAAATCCTGAATGAAGAGAACACAGAATTTATTTACTTATTAAGATAGATACAGTGAAACCTTTTTGCAAGCGTTGGAACTTCTCAGCACTGCTTTGTTTTTCTGAGTCTTGCAAGTTTTCTGCTTTGATAGGTTGCAGTTTACCACTGTTCTATCACTCTCCAGTGATAAGCACTGGATTGCTAACCACAAGGTTAGTGGTTCAAACTAATCAGCCACTCCTCAGAAACTCTGTGCAGGGTCACTATAAGTCAGAACCAACTCAATGGCACTTAACAACAACTAATAATGGGGAGTTTTTGAGTTTTCCTTTTCTGCCAAGTTTCTACATTACACAGGCTCCAACTTTCTCAGTTTTCACAGTGTATGTATTAAAATATACTTATTGTTTTCAGTAGTACCCCAAAGTGATTTATCCCAAGGGGTATATTTGAAAAAAGGAAGGCAGGTGTGTGGAGTCACATCTGTGAAGCCTAGAGTTACAGGTACAAACACCTAATGGAAGTGCGCCCCCTATTGTCAGACTTTTATTTTACATCCCTTGACGTGCTTCTGAGTACTGTTAGGAAACTTGGAGTTGGGGCCTTGGAGATCTTCACTTTCAACTTCTGTATCCTCCCATATGAGAGAACTGAAGTCCAGAGAGCTGGGATAATTACCATGGCAGCATCAGGAAGATCTCTTTGACCACCAACCACATGCTGTATTAATACCTAATCTCGTTTCATCCTAACAGCTTGGACATGTTTTCATTTTACAAATGGGTATCAGAGGCTCAGGAGTCTGGGTAACTTGCAGTTTCAGAGCTAGGAAACGGTGAAGCAACAGACAAGCTGCCTTCTCCTGGGTCCAAACCCTGTGGGTTTTCCTTGATGCTGAGCTGCCCTGAGAGCTGGAACCACAGAAACGCCTGCACCTTTTCTCTGTGTGTGCCTGGAAGCTTAGTTGTCTCCTCTCAGTTTAGTAGGCCTCCTTCTTCTTGAAGCCTCTGTAATTACCTGCTCCACCCTTCTCTGACTTTGGCTATTTATGAGCTCCATCCCACTCTGCTTGGGCTTAATTGCTCCCTGCAGCCTTGTGCCTATTGCCTCTGTCACCCCAGTAAACAGGTTAGCCCATTCAAAGTTAGATGCCATATATGGATGTCCCTTGAGTGTCCCCTCTCTAGGCCAGCAAAGGAGCCATTCCTGCCAGAGTCCCTGGTTAAACCCTTGTCACTGGCTCATGGTACCACCCCAGATCCCTCCAGGGGAGAGCCAGGGTTAGAATGAGCACACAAGGTTGAGCAGAATGGATCCCATCACCACTGATTTGTGGAGTCTGTTTGGGGTTCGTGGTGTCTCTGACTCTGAGAGATGTCTTGGCAAGGCTGTGAGCTCCCACTGGTATTTCATTGGATGTCAATCCTGGAAGGATCATTTATAGAACAGATAATTAAAATGACTGTTTTTCTTTCCATAGAGAAACTAGAAGTCTGCCAGGATTTTTTAGAGGAATAAAACCTTGTTAAAACCCTTTATCTCTTTAGTTTCTCCTTATCTAAAAAATGGGGCCTGTGGAGCAGGAGGGACAGAGAGAGGCTGTGGCTCAGAGGTGTAAATGAGTCTGCACCTCCCCAGCTGTAACAAGGCTGATTCACCTGGGATGGTGGCTGGAGAAGCAATGGCAGGTGCCGCAGAGTCATTTCTGACTCATGGCAACCTCATATGTGCCGGAGTTGAACTCCACAGGGTTTAGAAGCTCATCACCAGACCTTTCTTCCCAGAGACCTCTATGTGGACTTGAAACTCTAATCATGTGGTTAATTGTTGTTGTTAAGTGCCGTTGAGTTGGCGACCCTATATAGGGTTTCCAATTAGCAGCTGGTAAGCTTGCATCGCCAACCTTGCAGTTCAAACCAACCTTGCAGTCCAGCACAGTAACCCACATTGCCACACCATTTGCATCACCCAGAGTCTCCCAGGGGCTGGCTATCAAATCATTCATACCAGATGTAAACTGTGCTGATGGTGGGAAGATGAGTGAATCAGCTAGAAACATCTCTTGTCCATGTGAAGTTAGGTGGGAGAAGAAGATGCAGGCTTGGCTTATATTGTCCTGGTGGACTTCTCCATTATTTGGTGGATTTGGGGAGGAGAGCTAGCCTTCTTCTGAGAGTTGCTGATTAAATTTGTAAATGTTTAGAGAGACCCTAGGGCCTGATTTAGTTTTGAAATTATCTTGGGGATATTTTTTGGGGAAATGGGCTCTAAGGGGTGGATAGAGGTTGGTGATTTTTCTAAGAATGCTCTTGAACATTTGCATTACAAATATTGCTAAATGTCAGCAGGGGACTCAAAACTTTTGACACCTTGTTGGAGCTCATTGTACTGATTACATTCTTGTCTCCAGCCTGGAATTGGCAGCTTTTGCTCCTTAATTTTCATGCAGCAATCCATGTTGAAAGAGTATTTCTTTGGCAGTTGCCCTTGGGGAAAGCTGGGTCTGGGCTTGTTATATAAGGCTGACAATTAAGTGGAAGGGAATAATAATAAGGTGGACTCTAAGGTCTCCATTTAGTTCCAAGAATGTCAAAATTATCAATCTCTTTTCAATTTTGACTGTGGGCTTTGGTGAAGAATAGAAACCAGGGACAGGGAGACCCACTGCAGAGTTAAGAAAGGGTTTTAATGGACTGATTGAAATAACTTGAACTCACTTCTTTAAGATAAATTAGCTCTTTCCAAGAGATAAGAGTTTAGTGGTAGTAATGATTTTTTTCATTTTTTGCTTTTTGACCCCTGGTATGGCACTGTGGGATAATCACTGAACTGGTAATCATTAGGTCAGCAGTTCAAACCCACCAACTACTCTCAAAAACCTTATACAGGGTTGCTATGAGTCAGAACTGACTCGACAGCGCACAGCAACACCAGTGATTTTTTCCCCTCTCTGGAGACAACTTTGCTTTAAAATCTCTCCCCACTCTGTTCTAGCTGAAGACAACACTATTAATCTTGGTGTTGAATTCAGGCCTCCAGGAAGAGCTGACCGCAACCAGCATGCCATCTTCACTCCCAATGGGCAAAAACAGGTCACCGTTCAAACAAAACAAAACAATACAAAAGCAAAATTCTGGTGACCAGAATATCTACCTGTGGCAGAAAATTGCCCTTAGAGTACAATCATTTTTCTTTCCTTTTATATGTCACTGGTCTTATTTTCTATATTTGCATAGAAATAAATAGGCGTTTTATTTGCAGTCCCATTTTTTAAATGGTAAAATATCTGACCTTCAGGACTGGCTGTGAAATAGACTTTCCTTTCTAATCAGACCCCTAGTGGGAAAGCAGTAGTGAAACAGTCAGACTTCATTGTTGTAAAGTTCTGTCAAATCGGTTCCAACTCATAGCGTCCCTGTATAGGGTTTCTAAGGAGCAGCTGGTAGGTTTGAGCCACCAACCTTGTGGTTAGCAGTCCAGTACTTACCCTACAGTGCCACACCAGGTCTCCCAGACTTTAGTAAGAGGTTATTTTTGTCTTGTGGTGGAACCTTAGGCTGAAATATGCAAATGATACTTCACTTAAAACCAAGACTTGTCTCATACTTAATAGGGCTTGGTTTTGTATTATAAATTTGTAATGTAATCTATAGTAATAACAATGCTTTTTTTTTTTCTTTTAAAAATATTTATTTCAGATTACTCAAAGAGGTGCTTTAATCTTCCATTCCATTAGCATCTATTCAATTCCAGCTTGCAATTGGAAGCTCCATTAGTGCCATTGTCATCAGAAATTCTGCATTTCTCCAAACAGAGCCCAGTAGAGTCAATATGAGTTGGAGCTGAACTCAGTGGCATACAGCAGCAGTGCTTTTGCTCAGAACTTGGTCCATCCACTGCAGCAAAAAAAAATGGACTCTTCATACCTTTTAAAGGTTTCCACAATTATTAAGTTATCCACAGATCAAAATAAACATCAGACCCCAAAATAAACTTGGTTGAGACAAGTATGACTCAGGTCCACCATTTCAATTTCCTGCTATTCAAGTTTAGTGTCTGTTTGCCCATGGCCAATGTTTAAGGCTGTTTAAGACCTTATCAGCTATTTTCATCCCTCTTTGGCATTAACTGATTGGAGGATGCCACAGGCCACATCGTATCCATGGGTTAGCTATATGCCACACTAAGGTGAACAATGCTTTTTTTTAAAAAAAAGAAAAAACCAAACATTGTATTATAAATACTTTGTTGTTGTTGTTAAGTGCTATAGAATTAGTTCCGACTCACAGCGACCCTACATAGGATTTCTAAGGAGCAGCTGGTGGATTTGAACTGCCGATCTTGCGGTTAACAGTCCAGTGCTCATGCCTAAACAACCCAAAAGATATATGTTACTTGTAATTTCACTGTAATACCCAGTGAAAGAAAAGAATGAATCAGGGGTTTATTACAAGATAGCACAGGATAGCAATATTTAAGGGCTCTCTGCCAAAAATAAAGTCATATACCTGTGCCAGGGAGGAATTGCCTTTCAACTTCTTCAATGGCATTTTTGGCCTTACTGACCAAAGGAAAGAACGTGAACAAGTAGGCATAGGACTGATTTGCAGTTGTATTTTGGTATATCTTTAATGGTGTAAGGAATTACAAAAAATTAAGACTAGCTCTAGTTTTGTAAAATAAGTATATAAGAAGACTTCTAAAAATTTGTGCAACAGTGAATTGAAAGGTAATGGAATTTTCATGAACTTTTTGAAGCCCCCGTCATGTATTTTATATACAAGGACTTTCTTTTAAATGCAAGACACATAACTAATTGAAAAATGATAGGTCTGGAATGAAAGCCCTTGGTGGGACCTGGAGGTTCAGGGGTACTGGAGCCCAAGGGGCTGGGTAAGAAGCTGTAAACCTGGCAGGATGGCTGGAGGTATGGTGTGAGGGTCCCTGCCCTTGTCCTGAGGGTCCTTCTTGGCCGGGAGCCAGAAGGTTTACAAGCTTCAGCTGAAATGTTTAGTGCTTTGAAGTTTTGGGGTGGTAAACACATCTGTGGGTTGAAAAAAGGTTGGAAGTCAGGGTAGGAAGACCAGCTGGCCCAGCAGTCATTATAAAATAGGAGAGGACAACGGACACAAAGCTGTGATGGAAGGAAGAGAGGGTGAATTTGAGGCTAGTTTGTCTGGCAACCTTTAGGGAATTAGGTGGGTGACTCACTTGCTGTGGAAAATGAAGCAACTGATCTAGTAGAGTAAATTCCTAATTATATTGGCTTGAGACCCACAGAAAACAAAACAAAACCATACACAAATGCAGTGTACTCTCATGTTTTCAATTCTGTTTTATTTCCTGAAAAAACACATTGCTGGCCTATACTCACTAAGTCGATTTCATAACCCATTAATGGTGTTTGAAAATGCAGATGTACAATGAGCTCCAGGAACTAGCCTGGGTGATTGGTCGCTGTTACTACAACCTCTTAGGACCTACTCCAGTAGATACAAGGAGCTCTGATAGGTAGCGTAGTGGTTACAAATCGGGCTGCGAACTACGAGGTCAGCGGTTCGAAACGACCAGCTGTTCTACTGGAGAAAGATGAGGCTTTCTACTCCTATAAAGAGTTACAGCCTTGGAAACCCTGTACAGGGTTTTGGAACCGACTTCATGGCAGGTAACCACCACCAGTAGATCCGGTAGTGGGTGGGGGGACTATCTTATGTTAAGCTTGTTGTTGTAGAGTTGGTTCCAACTCATAGCAACCCTGTATAGGATTTCTGAAGAGTTGCTGGTGAGTTTGAATCACCGACCTTGCAGTCATCCCACAGCCTACAGTAAAAACTCTCCACTCCTGTTTACAGCAAGGCATCTGTTGTCCGTGTTAGGCTTCTTTGTTTAAGAGTTCCTTTGAGTAAAAGGCCTCCAACTTGAAAGAAAGAGTGCTGCTTAGTGTACTACAAACAGGGCAAACCCCAAGAAATGGACACCAAGATCCGTCATAATCAAACTGCTGAAAACGAATAAAGTCAGAGGCAAAATCACGGTATACGAGCAATTCAAATGATGTGAATTTCTCATCAGAAACCATGGAGGCCAGATGGAAGTGGAACAGTTTTAATTTATTGAAGGAAAAAATTGTCAACCCAGAACTGTATTATCTAGCAGAAATGCAGATGACATAAAGACACTCTCAGGTTAACGAAAGCCACAGGAATTCTTCATTGTCATCCCTGTTCTAGAAGAGCTGGTAAATGAAGTTTTTCAGTTGGAAGAGAAATGATGCTAGAGGGAAACTTTGAACATCAGGAAAACACAGAAATGGTAAAGTCCTAAATCTAATAGATCGTTGTTACCCTTTTGAATTATTTAAAATAATTTTGATGATTAGAAGTAAAAAATGTCTGGGGTTTTGAAAACATAAAAACACAATACATAAGATCACTACAACATAAAGAAAACTGGAAAACCAAACCAGTTGCTGAGTCCATTTGGACTCATGGTGACACCACATGTGTGTCAGGTCAGTACTGTGATCCATGGAACTTTTC
>NW_006408533.1:17992663-17996389 GCF_000296735.1 Chrysochloris asiatica
TAATTTGCCCAGAGACTATTTCAGTAACAAAAGTCGAGGTTTGAATTTTTTCTTCAGTTCCCCAGCTTGAGAAATGCTGAGCATGAACACCATCCTAGGGGGTAGGTAGGGAGCTATGTAAAAGAATGTAGTAAGAAATACAATGGAAAACTGAAATAACATAGTAAAAAATGTTGAAATGCTCCAAAAGAAGACAGGAAAAGGATAATAAATTTTTTTTTTTTTTTTAAAGGAATCAGCAGAAACCAAATAATAAAATGATAGCCCTGCATTCAAAGCTATCAATTACACTAAATGTTAACTGGTCTATGCACAGCCATTAAAAAGCAGATTATCACATTGGATAAACAAAGTAAAACCCAACTAAGTGCTGTGTACAAGAAACCCACTTTAATTATAATGCTCTAGGTAGTTTAAAAGCAAAAGGATGCAGAAATAAAGACCATGCAAACACTAATCAAAAGGAGGCTGATGTGGCTCCATTAATATTAGAGAAAGTAGACTTAGAGCAGAGAAAATTAAAGGATATTAAGTAATTATAAAGAAGGAAATTATAATGATAAAATCCCAAATCAAACCACTGCAATAAAGTCAATTCCAACTCCGAGACCCTGTTTCCAAGACAGTAAATCTTCATGTGAGCAGAAAGCCTCATCTTTCTCCTGAGAAGCGGATGGTGGATTTAAACTGCTGACCTTGTGTTTAGCAATCCAGTACTTATCCTACATCCTAGAAGACCTAATAATGTTGTATATACACCTATAACAAAGGCGCTCTGGTAGCATAGTGGTTACAAAAAGGCTGCTAATCTCAAGATACGCAGTTTGAAACTACCAGCTGCTCCTTGGGAGAAAGATGAGGCTTTCTGCTCCTGTGAAGATTTGCAGCCTCAGAAATACTATACAGGGTCACTGTGAGTCGGGACTGACTCCATGGCACACCACCGCCATGCACCTAACAACAGAACTTACAAATACATGAAGCAAAAACTGACAGAACTGAAATGGGAAATAGAAAATCCCCAGTTATTACTGGAAACTACAGCGGTTCTCTTTTAGTAATTAATAGAACTCATAGATTAAAGTTCAGCAAGAATATGGAAGAATTGAATAACACCATCAACCAACTGGACTAGTGGAGTAAACAACTTTTTCAAATGCACATAAAATGCTCACCAAGGTAGACCATATCCTGGAGGGGTCATAAAACAAACCTTAAGAAATTTAAAGGAATTAAAATCATACAAGAAAGGTTTTCTGACCATGATGAAATTAAACTACAAGTCAATAACAAAAGGTTAACAGGAATATTCTACAAACACTTGGATGCAAATGAACATTTCCAAATAATCCATGATTTTAAAGGCATTGCCAATAGAAATGATAAAATATGTTGAACTAAATGAAAATGGGAAATACAACTTATCAAACTTTGTATAAAGCAGATGAAGCAGTGCTTCAAGAAAAGGACATTTCTTGTTGTGGAAAAGAAGAAAAAACTTTACTATAAGCACCCGCCTTAAGGAAAAAAAAAGAAGAAAATCAAGTGTGTTTGGGATCTCTAGATACATAGAACCAACAGAACATAAATATATATTTGTTTTAAGAAATTGGCTCATGTTGTTGTGAGGGCTGGGAAGTCCTACATCTGTAGGATGTAGGTTGGATACCCAGGCAGAAATTCTATGTTTACAGTCTTGTGACCGAATCACTGCTTCTCCTAGAAACCTGTTTTTTGCTCATAAAACTGCCCACTGATTGAATGAGGCCCTACTACATTATCAGGGACAGTGACTCCTTTACTTGGAGTCAGCTGATTACAGATGTTAATTACATCTACAGAATATCTTCACAACTGTGTACCGACTGTTTGAGTAAACAAACAGGGCGCCGTAACCTTGTTACACAGGACACAAGGCAGCAGCTGCAAAAAGAGGAAGACACATCAAGAATTAAGAACCAGTGTGAATTCTAGAAACAGCCTATGCTCTCTTCCCCCCCGCCATTCTGTGATCTGATCACACTGGAGGGGCTGAGAGCGGGCATTAGGACTCCTTCTGTAAAGATTAAAGACCAAATGCATTGCTGTCAAGTCATTGTGACCCATAGTGATCTACAAAGATTACAGCCTAGAAGATTCTATGGGACTGTTCTACTGTTACAGGGGGTTGCTATGAGTCAAAACTCTACTAGTTGGCACCTAACAACATTTGTTCTGATAGTCTCATCCTCTTTACCCATCTTCGAAATGCAAAGCATATATTTTTATGGCACCTGTGACCCAGACACATGTGCTTTCAGAGCATCAACTTTGGTTTCCTGTGTGATGTTTTAGACTTTTTAATCATGGTGCACTATCAAGCCATTTGAGTCTGTTTAGCGCCATCTTGTGTCTTGAGTGGGTTTTACAGGAAGGATTGTTCCAGTGTACGTTAATGAGACATTGCCCTGTCAATTAGACATTAACTTTCTGACTTATTTGTGCCAGTGTGATTATTTCATAGAACTGAGGAGGGGAATACAGTGTAGACTGTTTATGGAAATTCACACTGTTCCTTAATTTCTGATAGGCTTCCCTCTTCTGTTGCCTGATGTTCTGTGCATTTCTTCAGCCAAAGGCCCTCAGCTGTTAGATGAAGACAGTGACTCCTGCCTTCTCAGTCCGGAAAGCCATTTATCTTTCAGTAGGATGAAGGGGCTACCCTAGTTTGCCCCTACACCCTTAGGCTGATTTAGAGGAAGATGCTAAAATGTGTCTCTTGGCTGGTTTCCTCAACAGTGGAATTTAGAATTGGATAAAAGACTGCTGCCTATGAGCTGGCATTCCTAGGAGATCTGCAGTTTGCTTTGGGAGGGGGAAGAGGATAAAGGAGTAAAGGGTGAAAATTGGCCAGAATATGTTGAACTCCAAGTTCTTCCACAGGTTCTGCGTCTTTCAGAAAGGAGGGATAGTGTTCTGGCTCCCCCTCCTGACGTCACAGAGGAGCAAGTAAAAATGCTAAAAGAAAAGAAGAGCACCTAATAGTTTACATTATACAGTCTTAATTCTGTTCCCCCTTATATGCACGCATTCGTTGACTTTTCTGCTAAAGATGTTGTTAATGGAAAACTGGGGAGACAGGAAAAATACATCCAAAGAACACAGGTAGACCATATCCTGGGCAGGTCATAAAACAAACATTAAGAAGTTTAAAGGAATTAAAATCATACAAGAAATGTTTTCTGACCATAATGGAATTAAACTACAAGTCAGTAGCAAAAGGGTAATAGGAATATCTACAAACAATTGGAAAGTAAACCTTTCCAAATAATTCATGCTTTAAAGAGAAATTGACAAAGGAAATGATAAAATACATTGAACTAAATGAAAATGAAAGTACAGCATAGCAAACTTTGTGGGAAGCAGTTGAAGCAGTGCTTCGAGGAAATAACTTTTTACTTTAATCGATATATAAGTACCTGCCTTCAACAAAGAGGAATAAAAGAAATTCAAGTGTATTTGGAGTCTGGACATACCCAGAACCAACAGGACATATATTAATCCTAGCATTTAATATCTTATGGACTTCCTTTCTGTGCATCGAGACTTGTGTGTTTTATTGAATTATGTGATGTTTATAATTTATATTAGGAACATTTCATAGCTTCAGGTGTTATTTTGTAAATGTTTGTGTATTCCAAGTTATAAAACTGGTAGCTACTTAGTCTGAGATCATATTCTGATACT
>NW_006408533.1:17997289-18004452 GCF_000296735.1 Chrysochloris asiatica
TCGCAGCTTCATTGCTGTTTTTCTCTCACTTCCCCTTATCGGTGACCAGTGTGGTCACCAGTCAGAGCGCATGTCTGCTCATGTATTCCCATTGAGTCTTAGTCTTGGAAGGAGATTTGCCCTGAGGGGACCCGACCACTTGCTTTGATGTTTCCTGGGCCAGCAACTTGCTTGTTCATGTAGTACTCAGTCGGACTGCTGTTAATGTTTTTTTTTGTTTTTTTTTTTCCTGTCGGTCTTTCTTTCAAAAAGTATCTTCTGTTCTTCTAGCCACTCCAGGCTGGTCTGCTTATTATCTGAATACTAGTTTAATTTTACAATCATGATTTTAAAAAACTGATGGATTTTTAAAATCTGCTTTTTTTTTGCTGTTAATGTTTTTTGTTTTTTTTTTTCCTGTCGGTCTTTCTTTCAAAAAGTATCTTCTGTTCTTCTAGCCACTCCAGGCTGGTCTGCTTGTCATTTCAAGTGGAAATTTCCCACCTCAGAAGATTCTGGATGGGTTCAGGATTCCATCTGTGGTCTTATGTAATACAGAGGGTCCACAGGAAGCCTCCGTCACTGGGCATGTTGTAGCCCCATTTGAGGTATTCCAATCAGTTATAGGCTGAAGATGGACTTAAAAGATTTCTGTGGTGATATTTCTGGCTATTCCTTTCTTTCCCCCCCAAGTGTCTATTTTATAATGGTATGCAAGGGAAACCAAGATTCAAAAGACAGCCAAATATCTTAACATTATTCCCCCCCCTTTTTCCCATTGCAACCATGTCTCAATCCCTGTATCCCAGAGCCATGTTGTTCCAAGGTTGTGCATACATCATTATCTACCTCTATCCCACTTAGCCCATGCAAACCTGCCTAATTATTTTCCCATCCGCCTTGTTCTTCCATGCTCCTCCCCCTTCTTGTGTATTGTCCCCCTCCCAAGCACCCAAACTATCCTGTGTCTATTCCCTGCCCTGTACTCCACCTTCCCCTTCCTCCCCTCACCTCACTCCCCAATCTCAGTAACCAGCAAAGAATTCCCCCTCCCCCCACTTTAGTATGAGTTCCTTTTCTTAGTCTTTTACAATAGTGGTCCTATGCAGTATTTCTCCTTTTGTGTGACTAATTTCACTCAACATAATGTCCTCAAGGTTCATCCATGTTATGTGATAGTTTACAGCTTCCTTGTTGTTCTTCAAGGTAGCATAATATTCCATTGTGTGAATGTACCACAGTTTATTCTTCAGTTGATGGGCACTTAGGCTGTTGCCATCTTTTTGCTATTGTAAATAATGCTGCTGTGAACATGGCGTGCATATATCTACTCGTATATGGCTCTATTTCTTGTGGATAAATACCAAGTAGAGGAATTGCTGGGTCATAAGGTATCTCTATTTCCAGCCTTCTGAGGAAGCGCCATATTGCTTTACAGATAGGTTGGACCATTTTGCAATCCCACCAGCAATGCAGGAGCGTCCCAGTCTCTTCACATCCTTGCCAGCATTTATTGTCCTCTACTTTTTTGATCTTTGCTGTTATTGCTGATGTGAGATGCTATCTCATTGTTGTTTTGATTGGCATCTCTGTAATGGGTAGTGATCGTGAACATTTCTTCATATGTTTGTTGGCTGCCTGTATCTCTTCCTTGGTGAAGTGTGTGTTCATGTCCTGTGCCCATTTTTTAATTGGGTTATTTGTCTTTTTCTTGTAGCGGTGTTGTAGCTTCCTATATATTTTAGAAATGAGTCCCTTATCTGATGTGTTGTTGGAAAAGATTTTTTCCCATTCTGTAGGTTCCCTTTTTACTCTTTTGATGAAGTCTTGATGCACATAAGTTTTTAATTTTTAGTATGTCCCAATCATCTATTTTGTCTACTTTTGTTTGTGTGTTTTTCAAAATGTTTGGTAGTCTGTGTATTCCCTGTATTAGAGCCATCACATTTGTCCTGGTTTTTTCATTGATGGCCTTCATAATTCTGGGATTCACATTTAGATCTTTAATCCATGCTGAGTTGGTTTTTGTATAAGGCATGAGGTAAAGGTCTTGTTTCAATATTTTGCATATCACTTTCCGGTTCTGCCAGCACCATATGTTGAAGAGACAATCCCCTCCCCATGCAACATATTTAGGCATTTTGTCGAAAATCAGTTGGCTGTATATGGATGGATTGATTTCTGGATTCTCGTTTCTATTCCATTGATTGATGTATCTTTCATTGTACCAGTACCAAACTGTTTTGAACACTGTAGTTGTGTAATAAATTTTGAAATCGGGGAGTGAGAGGTTTCCAACCTTATTCTTCTTCTTAAGCAATGCTTTGCTTATCCTGGGCCTCTTTCCTTTCCATATAAAGTTTGTAATTGTTTTTTCCAGCTCTTTGAAGAATGTCATTGGAATCTGGACTGGGATTGCAGTATATGTGTAAATTGCTTTGGGCGGTATTGACATTTTCACAATGTTAAGTCTTCCTATCCAGGAGCATGGTACATTCTTCCATTTTTGTAGGTGTCTTGGTTTCTTGTAGTAGTGTTTTGTAGTTTTCTTTGTATAGGTCCTTTGTCTCTCTGGTTACATTTATTCCCAGATATTTCATCCTTTGGGCTGCCACTGTAAATGGTATTGCTTTCCTAATGTCCTTTTGAGCACTGTCATTGATGGTATAGAGGAATCCAACTGATTTTTTAATGTAGATCTTATATCCTGCCACTTTGCTGAATCTTCCAATGAGGTCTAGTAGCTTTTTTACTGAGTCTTTGGGGTTTTCTATGTATAGAATCATATCGCCTAGATATAGAGTTTTACTTCCTCTTTACCAATTTGGATGCCTTTAATTTACCTGTCTTGCCATATAGCTCTTGCTAAGACTTCCAGTACAATATTGAATAGGAATGGTGACAAAGGGCGTCCTTGTCTGGTTCCTGTTCACAGAAGGAAGACTTTCAATTTCTCTCCATTGAGAGTAATGTAGACTGTTGGTTTTGTATATATGTTTGCTCTATTCTTGACTTTTTAATTTAGTGTCATTTCCTTGAGACACATTTCCCAAATCACAATGATTGGAGCAAAGCCTAAAGTTGATTTTCTGGTTTTTTAGTATAGGTATTTACGAGTCGGGCTGCTAACTATCAGCTGATCCGTGGGAGAAAGATGAGGCTTTCTGCTCCCATAAAGATTTACAGCCTCGGAAACCCTGTGCAGGGTCACTATGAGTCGGAACCGACTCCACGGCACATAACAACAACAACAGTATAGGTATTTGAAGTGCTGGTGACGCTGTAGATGTACCAGACTGCTAACCACAGGTCGGCAGTTGAAACCCACCAGCTGGTTCACATGAGAAAGATGAGACCAGCCTTGGAAAGCCTATATAGAATCACTGTGAGTTGGAACTGATGCACCTGTTCCTAGCAACAACAACAACAATATAGATAGTCTGCCCAGAGGGCTGTTGTGAGTACTGACAGCACCTTTGTTGTTAAGTGCCACTTAGTTGGTTCTGACTCACTGTGACTCTGTATAGGCATTGTGAGGACTGGTTGGTAAGTTTGAACTGTCAGCCTTGCTGTTCAAACTGACCTTATGATCCAGTACTTATTCTATAGCTCCACACCAAGACTCCCCTCTTCCAAGGGGTAGCACACTGGTGATCCTAAAAAAATAGTTCTATTATCTTTTCATGCCATTTTTTTCTGAAAGTTTTTGAAGCCTCCTCATAAATAATAACAATTTTTAAAACCATTGCAGCACAAAATAGCTTTTTTAAGGGCTTGTATTAATTTGCCAAGCCCTTGTGGCACTGTAGGAAAAGTACTGGACTGCTAACCCCAAGAATGGTGGTTCAGACCCACTAACCACTCTACTGGAGAAAGATGAGACCTTCTGCTCCTGTAAAGATGTGTAGCCTTGGAATCCCTGTACAGAGACACTCTGAATTGGACTCTACTCAATGGCAGTGGGTTTATGAATTTGCCAGCAGGCCTGCAGTAATATATGAAGTTTCTTGTTTACTACCCTTGTCTTTCATTTCCTCCCATCCTTCTTCCCAGCATTTGATACTTAAAACATTTCTTTTAAAAATATCTTTGGCAGTTTAGGTGAGAACTCTGCTTCATTATTGTTTTAAGTTGTATTGCTTTAATAATTAGTGAAGAGCTCTGGTGTGGTGCTGTGGATTAATGCACCAGACTGCAAGGCCATTGAAACTGCAAGGTTGGTGGTTCAAGCTCACCAGCTGCTCCTCAGAAACCCTATACAGGGTCGCTATGGGTCAGAGTCGACTCAGCGACATTTAACAACAACAACAATTATTAGTGAGAGTGAGCCATTTTGTGTTCTGTACAAACCAGTCTGACTTCTCATTTGTGAAATGGTTTTAACTCTTTTTGGGACATTTAATATCTCTTCTCAGTTTATATGAACTACTTACAACATTGAATCATTTGATTCTTAATTATAATTGCTGGTATTTGTCCATTTATCTAATATTGTGTTATTACATCAAGTTTGGTTGTGCTTTTGCATGATATCCATATATCTCATTAAGATGAAAATAATTGAGGATAGAATTGTGATCGCTCTTCATGACAAGTTCTATGGGTGAAATTTTTGTTGCTGAGACTATGATGTTGTTGTTTAAGTGCCTCTGAGTCGGTTCTGACTCATAGTGACCCTGTATAGGGTTTCTGAGAAGTAGCTGGTGGGTTTGAACTGACAAACTTGTGTAGTAGTCCAGCACTCACCTTATAGCACCACACCAGGCCCCATGAGACTATAATATTGTTGTTGTTGTTAAATGCTGTCAAGTTAGTTCCAACTCATAACGATCCTGTATATGGTTTCCAAGGAGCTACTGGTGAGTTTGAACTGCTGACCTTGAGGTTCAAACTGACCTTGCAGTTCATTGCTTACGCTACAGCACCACTACACTAGGACTCCAGAGACTATACTATTACTTGTAAATTGTGATGGTCACTATTAATTTTCAGTCATTCTATCTCACTATTTTCTGTTTTATTAAAATTGCCCAAATTCCATGCTGCTGTTGTTCATGTTAAATGCTATCAAATAGATTCTGACTCATAGTAACCCTGTATACAGTTTCCAAGGAGTGGCTGGTGAACTTGATCCACCAGCCTTGCAGTTCAAACCAACTTTGCAGTCTAGTGCATTAACCCACAGTGCCATACCAGGGCTCCATCAATATGTTAAAAATTATTACTTTAAAATTATGGAATTATGAATTATTTTCATTTAAAAATACTCTTCTGTATTTTCTACTTTTCTACCTGAGATTTCTTATTACCAGAAAAAAAAAAAAAAAAAAAGTCAATGCCAGCCCAGTTAATTATGGGTGCAAAATGAGTTAGGAGGTCAGGCATGATTTAAGGAAACCTACTTATATGTAATATATAAAGGATCCCTGGTGGTGCCGTAGTTACAGCACCCCACTGCTACTGAAAGGTAGGCAGTTCGAACCCACCACCTGCTCGGCAGAGTCAGTGTGACAGTCTGTTTCCATAAAGGTGAGTCTTGCAAACCTGTGTGACAGTTCTCTACAGTTACTGTGACTCAGAGTCAACTGGATGCTGATGGGTTTGGTTTCAGTTGGGGTTTGATTTGTTAGTTACCTAGATGTCAATGCATTTTGATGCTTCTTATTGTTGTTAGGTGCTGTCCAGTTGACTGTGACTCGTAGTGACCCAACATGACAAAATGGAACTGCCCCTTATGGATTCCTAGACTATAATCTTCATGGGAGCAGGTGGCAATGTCTTCTTTCCTCCCATAGAGCGACTCATGAGTTCAAACTGCCAGTCGTTCAGTTAGCAGCTGAATGCTTAACTATTGGGTCACCAGGGTTCATCATTTTGATGCTAAGGAAACTTAAACATTGAGTCCCCATTATTTTATATATTTTTTAAAGAACATAACTTTTGTATTTCTTTTTTGGTGAATAATGATAATATATTGTAACTGTATTTTTCTACAGCAATGGACTTAAGAGTAGCAACAATTGTGAAAATGGCACAAGACCGGGCAGTGTTTCATTCTGTTGTTTATAATGTCGCTATGAGTTGGAACTGACTCAATGGCATCTAACAACAACAACATTTTCCTAAACTAGGGGTTTAGGACTTGGTATCTGACAAATGATTTTTTTCCCCCTTGATTTTTGATATTTTTATCTTAAAACCTTTCAAAGGAGCTACAAATAATACTAAAGTTTATTTGTATCCCTTATTCTAAGGAATTGCATTAGATCAGGATGATCCCATAGAATCGGAGGTCTGCTTGACCATCACCTTGCTTTCTAGGCAGGTTGCTTTTGGAAATTGCATTTGTCTTCTTGACCCCAGTAAGAGGCCACAACCCAGACACCATTTCACAGGTGTATTCACCCTTGTCTGGGACTGCACACAGATATAAAAATGTCAAAACAGGCGTCTGTACATCAAGACACAAAGAAACAACAGTCTCTGGGTTCTGTGCCTAAATTGCATCCGGCGGACGCTGGGAATAGCTCTTATTTCTTCTGGTGTGGTCAACACTTTTCTCTTGGAAATGGCACTTAGCTCATTTCAGAGCTCAAGAATTCTCTTCAGATTCCATTGTCAACATCTCACTGTGTATTTAAAGTATCAAAATCTCGATGAACATTATGATTGTTGAAGATTATATTTATCTATAAAACCATAATGTAGTCTTGTTTTCCCTTTTTCTTTTCTGTAGCTTTGGGCCAGATTATGTTGTATGTGGATGGGATGAATGGAGTAATAAACCACAATGAATCCATTCAGTGGCTGTACACTCTCATTGGGTCAAAGGTAAGAGAAACTTTTAGTTGAACTTTTTATTCCATTTACATATCATACACCTTCCCTTTTGTCCTCCACTGTGAGATGAAACCATTCTGTAGAAAGAAATCATACTTAGTTTGTCTCAAGGCTTGTCTCAATGCAAATGAGGTTTGCTACCTTGTAGTTTTTAAAACATACATTTTAAAGATACCAAGTCCTAAACCCTTAGTTAGGAAAAAATGTGGTGTTGTTGTTGTTAGGTATCATTGAGTTGGTTCCAACTCATAGTGACATTATGTTGTTGTTGTTGTTAAGTGCCATCGAGTCGGTTCCGACCCACAGCGACCCTGTACAGGGTTTCCGAGGGTGTAAATCTTTAC
>NW_006408533.1:18005457-18010353 GCF_000296735.1 Chrysochloris asiatica
AGTTGATCCAAGAATGAAGTCCTTGACAACTTCAATCTTTTCTCCGTTGATAAGAATGTTGTTTATTGGTCCAGTGGTGAGGATTTTTGTTTTCTTGATATTGAGATGCAATCCATACCGAAGGCTGTGCTCTCTGATCTTCATCAGTAAATGTCTTAAGTCCTCTTACAAACTAGAAAATTGTATGGGGGATGTTCTACTCTGTCACATGGAGTTGCTATGAGTGGAATTCAACTTGTGGGCTTCTAACACAAACAACATTCCTGTATATAGATGTAAGAATTTAATTTGCAAATGCCTTTCAGCTATACCATAAATTATAATAATAACCAATGTTTGCTAAAAATTTACCAGGTACCATACTAAGTGCTTCAGGAGCTCTGGTAGTGTAGTGGGTATGTGCTGGGCTGCTAACCACAAGGTGAGCAGTTTGAATCTACCAGCCACTCCTCAGGAGAAAGATGAGACTTTCTGCTCCTGTAAAGATTTATAGCCTCAGAAACCCTATACAGGGTTGCTGTGAGTCAGAACTGACCTGCTGGAACACAATCACCACCCCCACACCATGCTAGATGTTTTACAAGCATTATCTCATTCAATCCTCGTGAGACAACTAGAAGGTAAATAATGTTATGTCCATATTGTAAGGGAGGAAGCTAGTGCTTGATTATGAGAATTTATTAATTTTCCCCACAGGCCTTGGTGACAGTTGGCCTGGCCATGCTTTGATCTGGCCACCTCTTAACTGTAAAGTCCCCACAGTTTCAGTAAGTGCTACCCCAGGGAAGCAGATCTGTCCTGTCTTTAAAGAGGTGCCAAAGCTGAGCAGATTCTGCATTGTCCTCTCTGGGTTCTTGGTTTGGGCAATTAGGGAGTTGGTTAGAGGGGAATTTGGACAACCGAATTAGAAGAGATTCTGTCCTGAGCAAGTGCAAAATGCAGATGATTGGTGTGGGTTCAGATCTTGGGAGTGGAGTAGGGGGTTGTTGTGAAGGAAATCAAAGTGCCTGGAGTGGTAACAGGACTGAAAAATGAAGGTTGGCCTGGAGGTTCTGGATTCAGAATTTGAATCCCACTTACTAGGTCACAGAATCCCGGGTCCGTGCCAAGCACAAGGTCTGCACAGACTCTTCTCCATTCCCATATCCCTGTCCCCTGATCTCAGGTCACTGGGCACCACTGTACTTGAAGAGCACTCGGTTAATTTTGCTTTGTGATGAGAACAATTAGTTTTTTCCTTTATCTTCCTTTCAACATTTCCTAGATCACTTGTGATTGTGTGTTAGGGTGGGTGGGTGTCCCTCTCCTCTGTGGGTTGTTGTATTCCCTTCACTCAATTTCTACGGGAGAACAATCCATAGAGCTTTCATGACTGTTGTATCTATGGAAGCAGACTGCCACAGTTCTTTCCCCCAGGGTGGCTGGTGGGTTCGAAATACTGGCCTTTTGGTTAGTAGCCAACCTCTGACTGTTGTACCTCCAGGACCTGTATCTCTGTGGGTGGGCTCTGGTTTACAGATCTGGGTCCTAGATCCTTGGTTGAGCTTTATATCTTCCTCTTTTTTTCTTTTTCCCAGTATTATTTATAATAGAATCTTTTTCCCACTTGATAAAAGAAACAGTTACAATTTCTCTCATGAGACTGAGAAATTGTTGGAATGTTTTTTCTTTTCCTATTTGTTTTTGTTTTCTATGGAAAATGGAAACTGCTCTATTTTCAAACTGATGTAAGTGATCTGAGAGGCTGCATAGAAAGCTGGGCCTACTAGGTTGATTTTGCCAGGCTGAGGGAAGATTTCTAGCTCATACTGTTTCATTGTTTTCTGTTTCTCCTTCTTTCTGCTGGAGGCTGGCATCCTGATTCTGGGAGCCCTCCATCCCAACATTCATATTCTGTTGGAGGCCACTCCCTCCTCAAGGCTCTCAGGATGGTTTTGTTGCACACGACACTGGGGAGATTGGACTGGGAGATTATGCAAATTAAAACTGACTTTAGATACATGTTGTTGTTAAGTGCTGTCGAGTCGGTTCTGACCAAAGCGACCCTGTATAGGGTTTCCGAGGAGCAACTGGTAAGCTTGAACCGCCAACCTTGCAATTCAAACGGCTTTGCAGTCTGGTGCATTAACCCACAGCGCCACATTGTGTTAAGTGCCGTCAAGTCGGTTCCGACCCATAGCGACCCTGTATAGGGTTTCCGAGGAGCAATTGGTGAGCTTGAACCACCAGTTGCTCCTTAGAAACCCTATACAGGGTTGCTATGGGTTATAATCAACTTAGATACCTGGTATGCATGGATTTTTTAAAAAAAATCTTTATATTTTCATATGGCCATGACGAAATTCCAACAACTAGCCCTATTTCTAATTTGCACTAAGACCTAGCATAGTTATGATACCAAATGCAAAATCCACTGCCATTGGGTGGATTCTGACTCATGACAACCCTGAATAGGGTTTCAGAGGCTATAAGTCTTTACAAGATTTACAGTCTCTGTGGAGCAGCTGCTGACTTTGAAACGCTGGCCTTGCAGTTAGCAGACCAATTCCTAACCCACAGTGCCACCAGAGCTCTGTCAGAATGGGAAAAGCATCACTGTATTAGTTTATCTTGAGAAAGGGTGAATGAGATTAGAGCTGGTGGAATGGGAGGAGGGAAGGAAATCCATGTGAGGAGGAAGAGAACTTTCAGAGAGGAACGGCACACAGAAGAGAAGAGAGAGGAGGGGGCTAGTCAGAGCAAGAGGCCAGGGGGAAGGCAAAGAGAAGCCATGAGCAAAAGAGAATAGAAAACATAAATGCATCTCTCTGCTCAGTAGACAGAAGAAAGGCAACAGCAGCATCATACAGATTGTTCTTTGTGTGTGGATTAATGAAAAGTTGGTTTGAAGCACAAGGTCAGCAGTTCAAGTTCACTAGTCACTCCTTGAAAAAAGCCTATGCAGGGTCGCTGTGGGTTGGAACCGACTGGACTGCATTTAACAACAACATTAGAAAAACAAACAACTGAAAAGGAGCACAGGGAAATCCTTATTGTATTTCTAAAACTCACTAAGACCCATAAAATTGAAGAGCTTCAGCAATTATTTGTAAGAACTTAAAATTTCTAGCTTCTTTGCTTATCCGTTCAACCAGTTACAGCCTAGTTTTTGACTATATCTTCCTTTCAGAATTTCCAGAGACCTGGTGATAGAAAACCCATGTGTGTCAAAGTACAACTGTACTCCACTGGGTTTTCGCTGGCTGATTTGTTAGAGTTAGATCACCAGACCTTTCTTCCAAGAAACTGCTGAATGGATTCAAACCTCCAGCCTTTCAGTTAGCAGTTGAGTGCTTTACCTGTTTGCACCCCCAGGACTCCATGACACACACAGTGTGTGCTTATTCTGTTGCTACAGTTGTTTAAGACACAGCTCCTCTCCTCAGGGCCTCTGTGTGAGGGGGTGTGTTTACCTGCATCCCAGTCCCTCGGGAACATCTGTACTGGCTCAGTGGACTTCTTTCTCTAGCTTTCCTTTTCTCCAAGGACAGTCCGTACTAGTGTCTAGCACCTGTGTCTAAGACAGGGATGGTCATGAGGATAAGAATAGATCCAAGAGTCAGCCCCAGGCCTGGAGTTGACCTTCTGGTTAGTAGGGAGAAGTAAGTGATGCTGGCAGCCATGTGCCACTGATTGTGGCAGCAGATACAGGCCCCATGGGACCTTGCTCACTTCCGGGCTGGTGGATGAAAGGCAACCAACCACAGCCACTATTAGTATAATTCTGTTGAGATCATTGTTATCTTATCTACTAAGCTCTTATCTACTAAGCTAATACATGACCCCACCTCCAGGGCTAGTTTGAGAATTACCTGAAAAAAGAATGGGTTATGTTAACTTTCAGTTTTGAGAATGAAGCCTCAGACCCTTCCTTATACATATATTGTTAAGTGCTGTCAAGTCAGTTCCAACCCATAGCGACCCTATATAGAGTTTCCGAGGAGCGGCTAGTGCAGATAGTTCTTGAACCACCAACCTTGCTGTTCAAGCGACTTTGCATTCTGGCTCATTAACCCACAACGCCACACCAGGACTCCTAATACAAATGAGGGGGATTCAAAAAGTTCATGGAAAATTTTCACTTTTTCAGTTCCATTTTTCCACAGATTTTTTTGGAGCCCCTATCTACAGGAACGGTGGTGGTGGTGGTTATGTGCCGTGGAGTCGTTAGCCTTTTCCTAATTCAAGTGAGATTACAAAATGAAGAAAGCCAGGGGTCCTAGGATCTTCTTTTGACACAGAATCCGATTTCTTTCAACCTCAAAGTTTAACCTTGAGATCCTGGTGGTTTGCCTTAAACAGGCACAGAGTTTATGAATGGAATCTTGGATTAGAGAATTCTTGTCATTCTGTTTTCATAATTCTTCATTTTCTTTCCATGAATGGCAGCACAGTGTGATTTTGCAGGCTGCCTAAGGGTCAATATGGGTACATATTTAGGTATTTGAGACTTGTAGCCAGAGGAGAAAACGACACATTTGCAATCAAATAGTTACTTAACTTTGTTCTTTTTCATTGTGCTTTTGGTGAAGGTTTGCACAGCAGTTTAGGTTTCTATTCAACAGTTTCTACACAAGTTGTTATGGTGTGGCGCCGTGGGTTAATGCACCAGACTGCAAAGTCAGTTTGAACTGCAAGGTCAGTGGATCAAGCTCACCAGCTGCTCCTCAGAAACCCTATACAGAGTCGCTGTGGGTCGAAATCGATTCGACGGCACTTAACAACAACAACAATTTTAGGTAGCCAGTGTCTAAATTGCCCATCCCTACCTACCCTTTGTACAGAGGGGCTAGCATTGGTACTTGATATGAAGACTCCTTCCTCTCTGTTGGTATTTAGAGTAACTACCTCTCTGAA
>NW_006408533.1:18014268-18015605 GCF_000296735.1 Chrysochloris asiatica
TATTTTTAGAGTTAACTGTATCAACAGAGGGTTTTTTTGGTGTATAGAAAAATTCAATGAAAAATCAGAAGGAACAGTACAAAAAGTTCATCTTTTTATCCATGTGGGAACACTTTAGGTGATTTTTATTTTACTTTTTTATATTTCTGAAGTTTTATACAAAGGAAATATATTGCTATTATATAAAGTAAAATTCAGTAAAAATTTATAAAGCCATTTAAAAAATTATTTGTGTTAAAATATATATATATATCAAAACATTTGACATTTCAACCATTTTTGTGTATACAATGTAATTGATGTACAGTGACATTAATTACTTTACCAGGCTTTACAATTCTCACTATCTATTTTCAGGTTTTGGTTGTTGTTTTTTTACTATCACTTTAGTAAAAACTCAGTATCCTAAACAGTTATTTTGTAATATCAAAATTTCTATATTAAGTTTTTTCTTAAATCTGTTACCACTTGCATTATAAACAATAGTTTTAATTCAGATTTCTCCTAAAGAGACATTTGTTGCCATTGAGTCAGTTCTGATTCATGGCGACTCTGTATAGGCTTTACGAGGAGTGGATGGTGAGTTTAAACTGATGACCTTACTCTTCAAACTGACCCTGAGGTCCAGTGTTTATCCTACAGTACCACACCAGGACTAATAAGACATTAGCAGAAGTAATTAAATAATTTGAAAGTAATCAATAAAAATCTAATATCTAGGATTGATTTCACATAAAAGTACAATTCAAGGAACTACATCATGTTCTAGTTCCTTTTCTGGACCATATAGAATTTATTGACTAAATTTGTCTCAGAATGTTCATTGGGTATAGATATTCTGCCCTCTTCTGCAAGAGCTGGGTGCACACTAGGAATGGAAGAAGCACAGGATTCTGTGAACTAGCCACAACCTGCAGGCTCAGGTTTGCTTTTTGCCAATAACCACTGTCCCAGCAGAGTTTGCGTCTCTTCACCTGCCAGTATTCATGTACCCTCTTAAGTAGGTGTGAGCTGGCTGCCAAACTCTTGCTAAAGGCACATTCAGCATACCTGAGGTCTACTTTTGTCCGTTGTCATATTTCTAGGGCTGATTGTTTATTTAAGAACGTTTTTAGGGAAATAAGACCCAATATATCCAGATTACACTCCCAGCTAAGGTTACTCATGGTATAAGTAGATTTGTGGTATCTTTCAGTAACCCAGAAATTAATTGGAACTTAATCCAACAGCATTTTAGGAGGTTGTGGAACAATGTACACTTGTCTGTGGATATTCATCAGCTACATCCTCAAATTTATGATATAAGTAATTCTCAAAGTGAACATTGAGTGGCTACT
>NW_006408533.1:18016411-18017468 GCF_000296735.1 Chrysochloris asiatica
CGTTTTTAATCATATCATTACTCAGAAACTAATATTTGTTGCATTTCCCCAAGACTTATGTTTTTGGACCAGAAGGTAAGGTTGGGACTCCCCATATACAAATAGAAAGAATCAAATTGACATTTGTTTTTCTTTAGACTTTTTCTAGAGATTAACTGTATGAGAAGTTATATAGTTAATATAGTTATGTAGACTCTTGTAAATTATGTGGCCTCTTAGAATAAGAGTTTTTGCATCTGAAAAGGCAGTTGTCACTACTTAGCCAAGTACTCAATTCTGTTGCTTTCACTCCCTCAGTCTAACAACACAGTTAAGACTCTCCTTGAGGTAGCTTATCAGTGCAGGGTTCTTGGTATTTCTTAGTTGACAATAAGAGTGGGTTTACATTCCATACTATCAACTACTCGTCTGTCACCACTCTGGCAGTTTGTCATACTGTGGTTACTTAATGAGTTTCTGTGATTCTAGAAGTTATGCCACCGGCATTTTAAATACCAGCAAGGTCACCCATGGTGGACAGGTTTCAGGTGAGCTTCCAGATGAAGACAGATTAGGAAGAAGGAGTGACGAACTACTTCCAAATTGTTAGTCACTGAAAACCTTATGAATAGCAGAGAAACACTGTCAAAGATAGTACTGGATAATGAGCCCCTCAGGTTGAAAGGCACTCAAAATGTGACTGGGAAACAGCTGCCTCCTCAAAGTACAGTTGACTGTAATGACATGAATGGAGTAAAGCCCATGGGAGAAAAGCCCACAGGACCTTCATTTGCTGATGGGGCACAAACAAAATGAAGAGAAACAGCTGTAAATATCCGTGGAAAATCGCAACATGAAATATGCGAAGTATGACTCTGGGAAAATTGGAAGTTGTCAAAATTAAATGGAATACATAAACATCTATATCATAGGCATTAGTAAGTTGAAATGGACTGGTATTGGCCATTTTGAATCTGATGACCATATGGTTCACTATGCCAGAAATGACAAATTGAAGAGGAATGGTGTTGCATTCATTGTCAAAAAGAACATATCCAGATCAGTCATGAAGTACAAC
>NW_006408533.1:18018948-18037531 GCF_000296735.1 Chrysochloris asiatica
ATGCAAAGGCTTTTGAAAGTGTGGATCATGACAAGCTATGGACAACATTGCGAAGTATGAGTATTCCGAAACACTTAATTGTGCTCATGAGGAATCTCTACATGGACCAAGAAGCAGTTGTTAGAACAGAAGATCGGAAAACTGAATGGTTTAAAATTAAGAAAGGTGTGCGACAAGGTTTATTCTTTCACTATACTTATTCAACCTGTATGCCAAGGAAATAATCCAAGAAGCTGGGTTCTATGAAGAAAAACATGGCATCAGGATTGGAGGAAGACTCAGTAACAACCTGCAATATGCAGATGATACTACCTTGCTTGCTGAAGGTGAAGAGGACTTAAAACATTTACTGATGAAGATCAAATAACAAAGAAATTCGGTATGAATTACATCTCAATGTAAAGAAAACAACAATCCTCATCACTGGACCAATAAACAACATTCTTTTTCAATGGAGAAAAGATTGAAGTTGTCAAGGACTTCGTTCTTCTTGGATCAACTATCAACACTGAAGCAGCAATCAAGAAATCAAACGATGTATTGCATTAGGCAAATTTTGCTGCACAAGACCTTTTTAAAGTGTTGAAGAGCAAAGATGTCAGTTTGAGGACTAAGGTGTGCCTGATCCAAGCCTTGGTATTTTCAAGAACTTCATATGCATGCGAAAGCTGGACAGTGAATAAGGAAGACCATAGAAGAATTGATGCTTTTGAGTTATGGTTTTGGAGGAGAATATTGAAAGTGTCATGGGCTGCCAAAAGTACCAGCAGATCTGTGTTGGAAGAAGTGTAGCCAGAGTGCTACTTCGAGACCAGGATGGCCAATCTTCGTCTCTCATACTTCGGACATATTGTCAGGAGGGACCAGTTCCTGGAAAAGATATCATGTTTGGTAGGGTGGAGGGTCAGAGAAAAAGAGGAAGACCCCCAACGAGATGGATTGGCCAAGTGGCAGTATCGATGGACTTAAGCATGGCAACAGTAGTTAGGTTGGCCCAGGATCAGGCAATGTTTCATTCTGCTATGCATAAGGTCTCTATGAGTCGGTACTGACTCAATGGCGCCTAACAACAACAACAATCAGGTAACACTTCGTAATTACCTTGAATATCATAATAGGAAGTTAATAAAATGGACATTGTCTGGTCTTCTCCACCTTTATTCATTGCTCTTTAAAAAAAAAAACTCCACCCCACCAAGACTGAAATTCAAAGGAAACACACAAACAGTCATTTAAGCTTGCTGGCAACCATGTTGGTCTACTGCTAAGTGGAAGTGGGGGAAAGGTAGCAATGTAGATATGGGCTGAGCTCTACACATTCCATGGATTACCATCGAATTGGAGATGAGAGAGAGAAGAGGAAGGGCTGGTTGGTCCAAAGTTTGGCATTAACTGGGGACTCTTGAGCCCATGGACAAGGACATAGCTACAGAGGGCTGTAGCTGAGAATGAAGCATCCAGCTGATATGAAGTGAGGGAAGAAACATAAGAATGCCCAAACTTGCAGATAATACCCACTTGACCTGGCTTTGATGACTTGATGATCATACTCGACTAGAGGAAAATAAAGACATTTGATAAAGGAAACAAGTGTAAATTGGTACAGTTTCATGAATTGGACATATAATCATGGATGTAGTAGCACAAAACACAAACTGTGAGGGAAGGAGTCTTCCCATCAAGGATCAAACCTATCCCGTCTGTACACAGAGTTGATAGTAACGGGCAACTTATACATTGGCTACCTTAAATCGGGGTGGGAGGGGGCTCCTATAAAGGCATGAAGTGACTAGCTTACAAGTTTTCAAGAGGTAGTTTAGTTTCAGAGTATGCCAGAGAAAGTAGAATCCCCACTGAATAGTTTTCATCTTGTCTAGACGGGTCTGGTAAGGAGCTCTGGTAGCGTAGTGGTTACGACTTGGGCTGTGAACCGCAAGGTCAGCAGTTCGAAACTACCAGCCGCTCCGCGGGAGAAAGATGAGGCTTTCTACTCCCGTAAAGATTTACACCCTCGGAAACCCTGTACAGGGTCGCTATGAGTCGGTTCCGACTCCACGGCACATAACAACAACAACAACAGACGGGTCTGGTAAAAGGAGATATGGGGATAAGATTCTTATGATTTAGTAGTGAATAATTGTTATCATGACTAATTACGATTGTCACAACTGTAAAGGTAGAAGTTTTTTTAACATAAAGGGGGAGTAGTTAATCTTACATTCTAGGAACAGAAGACCCTAGGACCATCAAGGGAGAAGAGCATGAGCAGAATCTGGGACTCTATCCAGAGAAGCAGTGACACCAGACATTGAGGCAGACATGATGACGTGGAAAGATAGAGCAGCTGAGGACTCTAGACTCATGGAAAGAGAAGGGCTGTGTGCTGGTGGCCAGGAGGCCGGCTTGGAGAATGTAGCCTTTGATTGTTCGAATGATTATATATTCCTGAATGTTTTGTGTACATAAAAAACTGAAAACAAAGAAATGAGGGGATAGAAGCAAATTCTTTTGAATGATGATGCACGGAGGGGATTATAATCATTGCAATCAAATGAAATACAATAGGATAAGTGCAAGACTAATGTTCTCCCATGTAAAGTACCACTCAATTCACAATAAAAGCTTTTTTAAAGAAAGAAAAGAAAACTCCAGCTAAACTTCAGAATTTTATCTCACTAGAAGAAAATGCCAGTCTGTGGTATTATTTATAATGTTACTATTTATTTCAGTGATTTTAAATAGCCTGCTGTCTTTTATATTCTTCAAGATTTCTTATCCACTCAATAGTTAAAAAGGAGTTGTGGTTAAATGTTGAGTGCTCAATAGCTAGCTAAAGTGTTGGCAGTTCCTACCCATCAGCAGCTCTGTAGGATTTGGCAATGTGCTCCCATAAATAGGACAGCCGTGGAAACCCTACAGGGCAGTTCCCTATGAGTCCGAATCAATGCAATGGCACACCACCACCACAAATAGTGAAAACACAGAGAGTTCCCAGCCTCACACTCGACTATATCAATCACAAAGTCAGTTCCCTTTCTGAAGTTTGCACCAGATCATAAGCAGGTTAACCATTAGGTCTTAACACCATAGCATGTGGGTTTGGTTTAGGGAACTTGCTGTCCTTTCAGATGCATCAACCCTGGTTTCTGTGCTCTTCCCCCAGTGATATCTACGAACCAAAGCCCAGAGTTCTACACTCAGGTAGTAGGATTGAACTCATACTTTGTTTGTTGTAAGACCACCTTATTTTGTCAAGAAACTCATAGAGGTTGGGAGGAGGTATTTGGCATCTAAGATATTGACTGGACCGTTAATAATCTTTTGCAAAGACTTTAGGATTCATTCTGAATTTTGTGTGAAAAATTCTGAGCTTAGGTGTATGCCAGTAGACTAAAGTCTTCAATAAGATGTTCTTAAAGATAAGTTTGAAACCTTTTTCATCTTTTTTTTTTTTTTTTTTTAAGGTAGCCAGTACATTCTAAAGTGCTGGTAAGCGTTTATACAATGTGGCAAAGCTTTTCAAGTTATTGTACCAATTTCTGATTGAGTTTTAATAACCAGTATCCATTTATACAACATGTATTTATACATTTTGAATGGAAAACAAAACAAGTAGAATGAAATGTGTCTTTATGACCCCCTTTGTAATTTAAATCCTGAGGTTTGGAAATTGTTGTCTTTTTATGGTTGTTGAATTTTTAGGAGAGGAGTAGGAATTTGATGGTTTTTTGGAATACTTCTCTTTCTACTTAATGAGCAGCATATTTGACCTGCTAAGTAGAGTCACTGTATTTTCCTAAGTACAATAAGACATGAAGAGATGTCCAATTTGCTTTTAAGTGTAAAATTCTTGAGAAATTATCTTTTATTCCTTTCCCAAACATCTGGTGATTCCATTTGATCTAAACCCTAGATGTTGGGGTCCTGCACAGGCTTACTCCTCACTTTCCCTGTGGGTTAGCCTGAAAAAAATGAACAAAGAAAACAAGAGATAAAGCACTATACGGACATCATCCTGCTACCCTTCCTGCCACCAGCCACAGAAGTGACATTGGAGCCCTGAGTTATTTATGGAATCCCGAGGTCACCACTGGGCTGAGGCTCAACATGAAAAATGTTACTTCCCCAGGTCAACAGGCATCTCTCTTCTTCTGAAAGTTCCTGACCTCTATTTATGCTGAGAAGCAAATGAAACTCAAAACAATAGTTCCAGCAAAAAACCAAAGTCAGCCCAACAATCACTTTGTTCTTTAAGTACTAAATACTTCTAAAACTTCCTCTTCCCTCCTCTGCATACAAGAATATGACCGTCTCATATTCCTCTTGATTACTATGCTTAGGTCCTGTCTTAGAATACCATAAAGCATATTTTTCTTCCTTTATCATACTGGACAGAATTCAAATAGAATACTGGTATTTCCTATCCATGCACTCATGGATATTTCCTATCCATACAAATGGTTAATGCTCTTGGTGACTAATAGAAAGGTGGGCAGTTGTAGCCCACCCAGAGATGTGATGTACTTCTGGCAAATTAGCCACAGGAAACCCTGTGGAGCATAACTCTACTCTGACATACATGGGAGCATTGTGAATCAAAATGGACTTGACAAGAGACTCTCAGGATTGGAGGAGACCTTATGTGGGCTCAGTCAGTTTACCTTATCCAGGTTTTGATTTCCTCCTACAGTAACCATCGCTAGTGGCCCTTCAGAACTTTCAGAGGTGAGGGATTCCTCCTTCCAAGTGAGCTCCTGCCATCTTAGGACCATCGATTGCTTTCATTAACTTCTTCATGGCCATGTACACCTGTTTAAATGTTTTATGATGGTTTGCCTTATTGATCAGATGCTATATAAGAATGAAAATCAATTCTTAATGATTTTCTCTCAGAGACAGACGGTAGACAGCTGTCTGAGCCCATAGCCATTGATTATAACATGAAGAGGTACCAAGCCAAGCTGAGAACTAGACAATTCACGTGGGAGTGGCATTCGGCCAGTTGTGACTCTGAGAAGCCACCAGTGGCTAAGCCACGCACTGAAGTGTCTCCTGAGCATCCTTTTCACTTGTGACCTTCAGTCTTGGCTCCATTGGGACCCTGCCTCTCAGGCTTGCTCCGTTGCTGCCTTCTGGTGTTCCTCCTCTCGGAATGTGAACCAGGTCTCTCGATAGAAGATAACTCTCCTCTCAGACTTTGTCTATCAATTTGTTGTATTGTGCTGGCTTATGTTTTGCTATGATGCTGGAAGCTGTGCCACCAATATTTCAAATACCAGCAGGGTTGCCAGTGGTGGATATGTTTCAGCAGTTTCCAGATTAAGAAGAAAGGGCTAGTGATCTACTTCTGAAAATTAACCCTATGAATCAGGAGAGGAAATTATCCGATGGACTTAAACATGCCAACAACTGTGAGTTGGCACAGACGAGGCAGCATTTTGTTATACATGGGCTCACTATAAGTTGATGGCAACTGACAATGACAAAATAAATGCTAGTGGCACCAAGTGAAGGTTTTTAAGAACTTTTAGGTAAGCAGCATGTTTGAAGCTGGAAGGACTGGCACATGGCCCTCGCTGTGGCTGCTTCAAAGTTTTGGAGGGTTTTTAACAGCATTCTAGATACTCGAGGACATCAATTGAAGTGATTTCTGGATACATGAAAATTTACTGTAGAAGTTTTTTGAAGTTAGTGTACTTTGGTTACTTTTATTTCTGTACAGTAATGCTAAGAAGGTGTTTCTGATGAGGATATATGTGAATGATTAGTTAGAACATGCTTGTAATTAGTACCACATATTTCCATAAAATTAATGTTTGAATGCTCTCTTTTTTTCCATAAGGTAGTTTATATCTACTATGTTTATTTTACACAGTAAACTTCCAAAAGTACATAATCATAAACTTAGATTCAATAGGAGTCAGAGTCATGGAAATCTAAAATCATAACTCAGAAGAGTTTGGGGATTTTTTTTTTTTTTTTTTAAAGATAAAATTCCAATACCAAAGAGAACTCTAAATGGAGCTTTTTTATAACAAAGGGAATGGAGACATGAACAGACATGTTGAGACCAAGAGAAAAAGGAGGCTTTGCTAGAAAACTGTGCTTTCTTAATTAGAGAGCCTCTTAAGGGAAAGAGCCTGGGGATTCTGAGTACCGGGGACCCTGACTTCCAAGACCTGTGACCACAGAGATGTTCAGAAGGAACCTCTGTGTGATGGGCATAAAGGGGTCAATGCTGAAACCAGCCAATGGGGGAAGGGGCTGGGCAGTAGCCAGGTTCTTTGCCAGGAAGCATTTTGTAGGCTTAAACCACATAATAACAGTCCACCCACTAAGAAGTAGCCAGGCCTAGGCTTGCTGGGTTTTTTGTTTACTTGAAGAAATGTCTTCAGCTCAAATTCACAAAGATAGTGCAACTCATTATGACATACCTTGCTCCCTTTCCTCTGCCCCCAACTTGTAGGTGTTAAGAAAAACACTCTGGAATTCACTCTGTTTCTAGTTAGTACACAGAGGGCCAAATGCGGGAATGGAGTTAGGGTGAAACCCCTGTAAAGAGTATGCAGTCCTCTGAAGAATGTCATTTCTAGTGTTGTTGTTATTGACCTAGCTGCTGTTGAGTTGGTTCTGACACATAGCGGCCCCATGTACAACAGAGCAAAACACTCCCCAGTCCTTTGCTAGTCTTATAATTTTGGCTGGTTTTGAGCCCATTGCTTTAGCCACCATTTCTTTCTGTCTCCTTGAGGGTCTTCTTCTTTTGCACTGACCCCTACTTTACCAAGCATGATGTCCTTCCCCAGGGACTAGTCCCTCCTGATAACGTATCTTAAGTGCATGAGACACAAAGTCTCACCATCCTTGCTTCTAAAGACCATTCTAGCTGTAGTTTTTCCAAAACAGATTTGGTACCTGTTCTGGCAGTCCTGATATATAGTCAGTATACTTCACCAACACCACAACTCAAAGTAATTTTTCTTCAGTCTTTCGTATTCATTATCCAGCTTTCACATGTGTATGAAGTGATTGAAAATACTATGGCTTGGGTCAGGTGTACCTTAGTCCTCAAAGGACCATCATTGCTGTTGAGCACTTTTAAAGAGTTCTTTTGCAGTAGGTTTACCCAGTGAAATAGATGATTTCTTGACTGATGCTGTTATGATTGTGATTATTGGTTGTGATCCAAGTAAAATGAAATTATTGGCAATTTCAATATTTTCAATTATGATGTTATTATTGGTCCAGTTTCAGGACTTTTGTCTTTCTTCTTTATGTTGAGGTGTAGTCCATATTGAAGGCTATTGTCTTCAATCTTTATCAGTAAGTGCTTCAAGTTCTCTTTGCTTTTAGCAAGCAAGCTGGTATGTATGTACATCACACGTGGTTCATTAGTTTTCCTCCAATCTTGATGCCATGCTCTCAGTCCAGTTTCTCGGATTATTTACTCAACATACAAATTGAATAAGTATGGTAAAAAGGTACAACCCTGATCCACACGTCTCCTGGTTTTAAACCACATGTTGTGTTGTGGTTAAGTACTGTAGAGTCGATTCCAACTCATAGTGACCCTGCACAGGGTTTCCAAGGCTGTAAATCTTTATGGGAGCAGAAAGCAGCCTCATCTTTCTCCCACGGAACAGCTAGTAGTTTTGAACTGCCGACTTTCAGGTAAGCAGCCCGATTCGTAACCCCTACATTATTTGAAGTTGCTTGAATTCACTGTCAGCACTCATGGAAGCAGCAGTCAAGAAATCAAATAGCATATTGCATTAGACACATCTGCTGCACAAGATCTCTTTAAAGTATTAAACAACAAAGATGTCACTTTGAGCGCTAATGTACACCTGACCTAAGTCCTGGTCTTTTCAGTTGTCTAATATGATGTGAAAATTGGACAAAGAATAAGGAAGAGCATAGAAGAATTGATACTTTGGAATTATGACATTGTAGAAAAACATTGAAAGTACCTTGGACTTTCAAAAGGAAAAACAAATCTAATCTGTCTTGGAAGGGTAGCCAGAAGGCTTTTTAGAAGCAAGAATGGTGAGATTTTGTGTCTCATTCTTTGGGCACATTATCAGGAGGGACTAGTCTCTGGAGAAGGACATCATACTTGGTAAAGTGGATGGTCAGTCAAAAAAGAAGACCCACAATGAGATGAACTGATACAGTGGCAGCAACAGTGGGCTCAAAATGTAACAATTGTGAAGATGGTGCAGGACAGGCAGTGTATCCTTCTGTTGTGTTTAGGGTCTCCATGAGTCCTAACCAACTTGAATGCACCTCACAACTAAAATGGTGGCCAACGGACTTCTTTGGATAAAGTCATCAGGGAAGACATTTCTGATGAGGAGAAATTTCTAAGACCTGAAGGATGGGAAGGCCAGTCCTGGGAAGAGCCACAGAAAATGTGTTCCCAAAAGAGGGAATAGCCCACGAGAAGGCCCAGCATCATGAACAGGAATCATCAGTATATTGAAAAGCCCGTACATGTAGTCCCCAGGTTACCAATGTCTAATTTATGGATAACTCGGACTTGCCCTTTAATGTTATATAAATTTGCCCTCACTTTAGAACAATTGAACTAACACCTAAATATCCCAAACCCACTGCTATCAACCCATACTTTTAACAAATTGTTCATCAAAATCTTCTTCGCTTGCTGCATGTTCAGGTTTTAAATCACTGAAAAGGCTTCAACAGTTTGTTTGTTTATTTGTTTGTTTGTTTGTTTTAGCACTAAACCCAAAAATCAGACCCACTGCTGTTGAGTTTATTCTGACCCTTAATGACCCTGCAGGAGAGTGGGACTGCCCCATAGAGTTTTCAGGGTGTAAATCTTTAAGGAAGCAGACTCCCTTATCTTTTTCCTGTGGTGTGATTGGCAGGTTTAAGTTAATTCCATTTGTAATAGAATATATAGAATACTGGTCTATGTATCTTTTCTTAATCTGTGACACTGTCGTCACTGCAGTGTGCAGAGAAACGATCCCTTTCCTGTAACAGAGCTTCTTGCACTAAGAACTGAGTGAGCCTGTTCCGACTCACCTATGAGTTCGTCAAGACATGGAAACAAATCCTGTTCTTTAGCCGGTGACGGCCTGTACTCATACCACTAACAAAACCTAGGTGGTTGGAGCAAACCAGGCAAGGGGCAGAGTGGCAAAAAGGAAGGCAGAGAGCTTGGCTGGCCAGGATGTAAACTCTTTACAAATTGTATTTTATCCTGAGTGTGACGGGGGCATCATTGATGGGTTGAAAGCAGGAGAATGCTCTATTCACTCTGGCAACAATCTGGTGGTACACTGCAGCAGGGTGTGCAAGGCACTGGGCACTTGGAAGTTCATCATGGTGTAGTCCAAGATAGGAAAGATGAAGAGGTGGATAGATTCAGGAGAGGTCTTATAGGAAGTTCTGACAGCATAGCAGCTAGATTTGTTGTGAGAAACAGGGAAACAGGGTTGGTGTCACTATACCTCAGTGGGTAGTGATGCCCTCTGCTGAGATGGGGAGACAGGAAGGGACTGGTTGGGAATGGTAGGTGGAATGGCATGAGCATGAGTCAAGAGCAAGAGCTCTACTTTGGTTGTACTGTCTTTGGGGTGCTTGTTGGCATCCAAGTGGAGATGCCATGAGTCAGATGGATATATGACCACCTGGCTCAAGAGTTTGATCTGGCCTGGAAAGAAACACTTAGCATTGGGTCATATATTGAATTTAAAACTAAGAGACTGAATGATCTCACCTAGAAAGACTCTGTGGAAAGAGAACTCGAACTCTGAAGCCTTTCCACGCTTAGAGATTCTGCATTCTGAGGTAGGAGACTGTGAGGTAGGAGACATGGTGAGAGGAAAAGTGTTTCTGGATGAAGCAGTTAGTTATCTCATGTGATGCTGAGGAATTGAGCTAAAATGGACAGAAAGAAATAACCAGTATGTTAGATGACCTGGACAAGAGCAGTTTAAGTCATGTTGACAAGCCCCATTGGATTAGGATGAGGTGTCAGTGGGGATGTGAGGAAGTAGAGTCATGGAATGTATAGCAATTCCTTGAAAAGTTTTCCTTAAAAAACAAGGAGCTAAGAACCAGGACACTCTTCGAAAGAGGTGTGGAATCAAGGATAGATAATTGCTAGGTAAGTATGACAGAAGGAAAGGGCCAGGGGTCTTCACATGGCTTTAGAGAAATGTCTTTGGATAGGTAGTGGTTTTAAGCGGTTCCCCAAATTACCAGTTAAGGATACACATTGTCCCTGACACCTGGAAGTGGACAGATGCCTCCAGGAAGCTCTAAGTCCTCTTTGAGTTTCAGAACCAATGAAGAGTCCAGACATGGTTCTCCACAGCCATGGCCTTGGAAGCTAAGCAGGTGGTTAACTTTTCATTAATTTATTGACCTAGTCATTCTGTCACTCAGTGAACAAACATCACTCACAGAACACCCACCCTGTGCCAAACACAGTTCTAGACCCTGCAGATACAATGCAAATAAACACACACGTTATTGTTGTTGTTAAGTGCCATCAAGTCAGTTCCGACCCATAGTGACCCTATATAAGGTTTCCGAGGAGCAGTTGGTGATCTTGAACTGCCGACCTTGCAGTGCAAATGGATTTGCAATCTGGCACATTAACCCACAGCACCACACCAGGACACCAAACACACACATACACACACACAATTAAAGTAGGAATTCCTGGTGGTACAAATGGTTAACAGACTTGGGTCCTAGCCAAAAGGTTAGTGTTTTAAATTCACCCTTGGATACCTTGAAAACAAGGTCTGGTGATCTACTTCTGAAATATCAGCTACTGAAAACCCTATGGAGCATTGGCCTACAATGAAACCCATGGGGTCACCATGAATGAGTTGGAGTTGAGCCAACAGAAACTGATTCTTCTACTTGAAAGACTTACTGCTGGTGAGTGGCAGTAACACCTACAAGCAAAGTCCTAGAGTGGGACGTGTAGCCTAAGGCCAGCAGGATTTACCCATTTATGGAGATAGTATGTCTGTTTTTTGAAGAGGATGGGGCTGAATCATCAGGATGCCATCTCTGCCACAAAGTTCTCTGGAGAGAAGTGGGGTCAAGGGAAGAGGGACCATGGGAAAAGGGTTGCAGAGTACCTGGGGGCATAGAGAAGAAGCAGACCTGGAAAATCCTAAGGCTATGGCAGCTCCAGAGTGAGCTGAGCTGGAATTAGGACTCTGTAGCAACTTCAGTTGGGAAGTTGGGAACTTAATCTGACAGAGCTGGGTGACCTGGGGGTGAGTAACCTGTGTCCTCCATGTGCGAGTTTATGGCATGGGACCGCCATGCAGCTGTGTGAAGGAAGGCCTCTGGACTGTGTGTTATATGTAATACCCTACAAATGCTGAGTCCTGGGCCCAATGGGTATGGGTTTTAAGGTCCTGGGGAGCATTTTTTGCTTAATAGGGACATGGTTCATGTTCCTGCATATCCTGAATTAGCTGTGGGGCCTTGTGCTTGTTTTCTTACAGGAAAATAAGGAATGTGATCATTGAGGGGTTAGGTTCAAATGCCATTGCTTTAAATTCTACGGCTATTTCTTACTAGCTGTGTGATCTGGGCTTGTTATTTTGTGACTTGATTTCCTGATCAATTATACAATAGATGTATAATAGTCCCTCCCTCCTCAGTTCCGGTAAGGACCTGATAAGGGAATCTGTAAACCACTAAGAAGAGTGCCAAGGTCACACTAAGCTTTAGGTGCCTGAGACCGTTTGGAGGACCATTTTTGCCAATGTCCAAGGCCGTATGCAGCACCTGATGATTTCAATGGTTTTTTCCCAGTTCCGTCTGGTGGTGAAGACAGCCCTGAAGCTGCTGCTTGTCTTTGTGGAGTACTCCGAGTCCAATGCACCTCTTTTAATCCAGGCTGTCTCTGCTGTTGACTCAAAAAGAGGTGAGTAGTCCCTACCCCCACTTTTTTCATCAAGATAAAATGTCTTATGTAGGAAAGTTGTTACTTTTCATGTGTTTAAGACAGAATTAAGTGGCTGTTTCATTCCTTATGGAGTTCTTGGTCAGCACAAATGATTAAGGACTCAGCTACTAACTGAAAGGGTGGTGGTTCAAGTCTACCCAGAGAGGTATAGTGGTGATCTAGTTCCTAAAGATCACAATCACTGAAGCCCCTATAGAGTACAGTTCTACTCTGAAACACAGGAGTCACTGTAAGTTTCTTTGTTTGACACTTATGTAATGATGTAATGTGGCAGTTATGTGATGACGTGGGCATTTTGTGGTCATCTGATGTGGTCATCCTCCATTTTCACATTATGGCCTGGTCTCTGGAGCCTCACCATGTTGGTAAGTGAGGAGTGGATGTTTACAAACACTAGGGACAGAATGTGATTTGACAATTAAAGGAAAGCAGTCTTGGATTTACAGAGGACAAATGAAAAACTGAACGTATCTTTATCCTCTAGCCTTAGCCCCCACCACCTGGAACGTGTTCCTTCTCCTGTTTTCCTCATCTTGTCTGGAGTCAGCTTCCTTCCTCTCCTCACTTCAATATGCTCTGCTGATTCGGACCCCTAGGCATTCCTTGAACCTTACCCCTTCCTTCCCTCCATCCCATTTCTCCCACTGTTTGGGGCCTTGATTGAGTTGCACCTGGCGTAACCCCTTTATACCCCACAGTGCTACTCTGGACCTGCTATTAGATGTTCTAAAACCCCGTATAACTTCCCTATCACTTCCCAACGGCATCCTAGTGCTTATAGGATGAAATCCAAACCCTTTCCCCTTCACCATCCAGCCCTTGTTTACCTGTTCCCCAGTGGCCTACCTGGTCTGCACTACACCCTCTCAATTCCTCATGTGCCCCTTGGTCAAGAATGAGTTTGGGGCTTGGGTTACTGGGCAATAAATGGTGGCCCTTTTAGCATTGTGAAGCCTGAAGCTAAAGTGCTGGGTACTTCTTTTTGTTTGTTTTCGTCACCAACAAGAATTAAAGAGTCAAAGATTGGATTTTTTTTTCTTTTCTTTTTATGATTGTAGAAAATTGGGGGTGGGGGGGAATCATAAAAGATTACAATCATAAATCTTCTCTAATCTAACCAGACAGACTGCAGTTAGCATGTTGGTGTTCTTATTGCTTCATGTATGTGTACGTGTGCATGAAATAACTGACAAAAAAAATCAGGGGCCTTAACAGCACCCTTTTCATTCAAACCTTTTGTGGCTCTGACTCATGAATTGCTTAGAGACCAACTAGACTTGAATCCAAAGGCAAAAGAAAACAGCTTAGTAGCTACTTAAAATATTTGGCTGTAAATTCACCAAAACTAATCAGGACCATAATCTGGGTTCTCACATCCTTTCTAAAACACACAGACAGATAATCAGCACCTAGCGCATATTAAGAGGCCACTCTAGGCCTCTGTATGGGGTGGACAACCCCTAGTGAACAGTCAGGGTCTGAGTCTTGAGGTAGATCCTTCACTAGACCAAGTTTATTTCTAACACAACCTGTTGTCATCTTATTCCACATGGAAACGTCCTAATGGTCAAGAATAGATAATGGGGCCAACTGAGAATTCTTAAGGAAGACTGCATATCCATCCATGCACAAGTGGCTCAGAAACCAGAGCTGGCTTTTCCCAAAGCCAGAGATGGATGTTTTGAAAGACATCAAGGTATTGTTGTTGCTGTTAAGAGCCGTCAAGTCAATTCCAACCCATAGCGACCCTGTATAGAGTTTCCAAGGAGCAGCTGGTGAGCTTGAACCTCTGATCTTAAATTTAAAATGGCTTTGCAGTCTGGTGCCATACCAGGAGTCCAAGGTAGATCCTCTCATGTATCCTTGGAGGATTCATCCTCCATCCCCCAACTCTGGGGGTTACTTTAGGAGAATTAATGGACTCTTTGTCTTGCAGTCCTTAGTTTCACATAACCCATGGATGCTTGTCATAATTGGGAAGGAGTCTTCCCAAGGACCTTTGGGTTTTCCTTGGGCTTCGTTGAGCTGAGATCTCAAGAATTTCCTTCCTGAATGAACTGCATATTTCATAAAGGGTATTGTATGGGGATAGAGAAGCGACCTTGAAATAAGCCCAGGACTTTGCATCCCATACCTAAAGCTCTGTCCATAAGCCTAGACACAGGCTTTCTAGTACCCTGAGTCACCCTACCAAGACAAAAACACTATCCATCTTTTCCCAGTTTTTAGGGGGAATAAAACGGATTGTTTTCTCAACTTTGATTTTCACCTGTAAGGTTTCCTAAACTTTTGGCAAATATTATCATCTGTCTGATATTAAACACGAGCAGCTAAAAAAAGAAAAAAAAGCTATAACACTAATGGAAAAAACTCAGAAATAGCTAATCATATGTGGTGTGACAGCATGTTTCTTTTTGAACATGTGTGGCCTTGGCTGTGACCATGTAATGCATGCATATAACATCATTCTATTTGAGTACTAGTAAAATTGTTCTTGAATCATATGATGAAGTTAAATCTATAAATATGTCACGGTGTTCTGCAGAGAGCCACATGATTTCCAGGTGCGCTCCATCTAGCAGGTCTGGAAGCAGCTCTCTAACTAATTCTCAAGAGAGAGCAGGTGGAGATGCCAGAGGTGACTGCAGGCAAACCAAGCATGTCCATTCATGCACTAGTTTAGAAATAAACCATAAATCTTACTCCTCAAAGTGGCTATAGATGCATTCTTCTGGGATGGTGGCAGTGGAGAATTGCATATTATAGACTTATTTTTAATAAAGAGGAATTCATTTTGGATGGGGAAAATGGTCTGATTTAAGAATTACTAAGTCAGACCAACAAAGAAGCTATGAGCCCTCAAAATGTATTACCACCTAATGCAAAAGACATTGTCCCAGAACAAGTTTCTCTGCTTTATAAGCACACATTGGTTAACCAGAAGCATCATTCTACAAATGTGGACAATTTGCTTTTTTAGCCTAGAGTGGACCAGTTAAGAAGCAGGGACAAAGGTGGAAGAGATCCAAGTCCATCAGAAACTGGTAAACCAGTTACCAGAGTCAATTTCAATTCATGATGACCCTGTGGATGTTAGAGTAGAACTATGTTCTGTAAGGTTTTTAGTGGATGATTTCTTGGTAGTAGATCTTCAGGCTTTCCTAAAGAGGCATTGCTGGTGGACACAAACGTCCAGTCTCTCAGTTAACAGCCGAGTGCATTAACCATTTGTATCACCAAGTAATTTCAAAGACCATCATGATGTTGATGTTAACTCATGTGACCCGATGGTACAGAGTAGTGCTGTCCCCAAAGTTTTTCTAGGCTGTAACTGAGCCCAGATGTGACGCTGTAAGATTAGCCCTGGGCTGAAAAGTTGGTAGTTCAAGTCTACCAGACACTCTTGGAAACCCTATATGGGGTTGCCATGAGTCAGAACCAACTCGACTGCATACAACAACAGTATTTATGAGAGAGAATTGCTAGGCTCTTTCGCCCACGGAGCTTCTGGAGGGTTTGAACTGCCAACCTTTTGATTGGCTGTCAACTCCTTAGCCATTTCACCACCAGGGTTACATATTTGTGAATGCATGAAACAAAAATGCACCCATTTAATCCAGGCATTTGGCACTTTGGACGGAGTGAAAATATGGACTTGAGGTAATACATTTTCACATATAATATACCCATGTAAATAACATGCACAGGGCTCATAGGAAGGAAATTAATACACATTGTGTTGTGTAGCGTGAAGAAAAAAATGATAATGTGCACATGACTTGCATAAAAATATGGTGGTCTCTGGGGCTGGCATGGCATCATACTGGTCTACATAGACTGCTCTATCTTCTCTTTAGCTGTGCCTGCAGGTCACTTTCCCTTTAAGGTGGAGGAGACTGGTAGTGAATGAGAGAGGCAGTAAGTACTCATGGGAGCTTATGAGAGAGAGCCTTTATCATTTTACACTCATCAGAGACTCCTTTTCCGGACCATCTTCTCTGTGAAGGCCCTCCTGAAAGTGGTTCAACACCTTCTGCTCCTTTGGGCAGAGTGACCTTCCTTATAACTGGACAGATTTACCTCTCAGACCCAGGGTAGGGCATATGACCAGACTGAGGAATTGACTTTGAAACTTCAGTCATAAATCTTGAGTCACACTAATTTGATTCAGCGCTGCTTTTGAAGATGTTCCATTTTTCATTCTAATATAAGGTGATGAGATGTGACATAATTCTCAAACATGTGTATCACACATGATTAATAGGGAAAAAAAATTCAGCCTTCTTTTCAAGCAGTCCTGTTTCTGGCTTCTGCTTAAGGGTAACAACACTCTGTAAGGTTCACACCAAGCATGGTGGAAGTTAAAGAGTTTGACAGAACTCAAGCTCTATTGCCATGATTATTTATAGCAGAAGTATATGTGGTTAGTGTGTTTATCTATCATGCTGAAAGACACTGAACGTGCTTCAAGGAGCTCCAGGGTATGTTAGAGATCTTATTTTTCTTGGGCTACATGCAGCACCATAGGAGGGAAGGAAGACAGAAAAATGTGTGTCTTGGGTTAAGAGAGATGGACTGTGGTTTGGTGGGAAGAAGACTGGCGTGGAGCCGGTGTGGGAGGCTTGTGGGTAAGCCTGGGCGTCAGAACCACCAATAACCATTATGATTACACGGCCTCTGATATTTGAGTGAAGTAGCAGACTCCATGCAAATCATTTTTCATACATAGCACATTTATTTGTCAAATATTTATTGAGTACTATGTGTTTACAGAGGAGCACGGTGGCTCTACCAGCTAAGCACTGGATCACTAACCACAAGTTTGGTGATTCGAACCCACCAGTCACTTTTCAGGAGAAAGATAAGGCTTTCTGCTCCCCAAAATATTTTTTGTTGTTAAGTGACATCGAGTCAGTCCGACTCATAGTGACCCTATATAGGGTTTCCAAGGAGCAGCTGGTGAATTCAAACCGCCGATCTTATGGTTCAAATGGACCTTGTAGTCCAGTGCTTTATCCTACAGCACCACACCCCTACAAAGGTTTCATGAGTCAGAACTGGCTCGATGATTCTTTGTAAACATCAGCAATAACAGAAAGTCTCTGCTCTGTTCTCAGACAGCCTGCTCTCCAATGTTGGAAATAGTTGGAAAAGGGCAGACATAATGATTCTGTTAAGCCTTCTTCTAGAGTACCTGAGTGATACAAACCATTAAGCACTTGACTACTAACCAAAAGGTTAATGGTTCAGACCTAGCCAGTGGTGCCTGAGAAGAAAGACTTGGCGCTCTGTTTGTACTCTGCAACACAAGGGATCACCGTGAGTTGGCATCGACTCAACAGCAAGTGGTTTGTGTTTTTGATTGTTGTACTTCATCAGTGCTGAAGGAAAAGATGACAAATGAATTCTCTCGTGTAACTCCCTAGTCCCATAAAGTAGATGTTATCACAGATGAGTCTCCTCAGCCTCCAGTCATTCTACTACTTTGGGGGCTTAGTGACTTTGTTATATGGAATGAAAAGAGAATGGAATTTTTCCATGAACTTTTTGAATCCTCCTCATATTTAGGAGGATGAGACACAATTCAATCCATAAGAGTGTAGAGTCTTTTATATATAAACTTTTTTCTCTTTAAAAAAGTTTATTCTGTCTTGCTTTCTTTTTTCTTACTGCATGCATCTGCCTCTTGGCTCTTGTAAAACAGTGCTCTAGCTTAACCTTCTACATCTCTTCTTGGACATCTCCAGTCACTGTCCAGCAGACCTTTTATAGAGCACCTACTGGATGCCAGGAGTCTTGGTGCAGCAGTGGGCTGCTAATCACAAGGTCAGTGCTTCAAACCCATCAGTCACTCCTTGGAAACCTTATACGGGATCACTATATTGTTGTGGTTGTTGTTAGGTGCCATCAAGTTGGTACCGACCCATAGTGATCCTATGCACAGCAGAACGAAACACTGCCCAATCCTGGGCCAACCTCACTACTGTTGTCACACTTGAGTCCATCGATGCTGCCACTTGGCCAATGCATCTCGTTGGGGGTTTTCCTCTTTTTCTCTGACCCTCCACCTTACCAAACATGACTTACCAGCGACTGGGCCCTCCTGACAATATGTCCAAAGTATGAGAGACAAAGGTTGGACATATTGGCCTCCAGGGAGCACTCTGGCTGCACTTCTTCCAAAATGGATCTATTGGTTCTTTTGGCAACCCATGGCACTTTCAGTACTCTCCTCCAACACCATAACTCAAAAGCATCAATTCTTCTATGGTCTTCCTTATTCACTCTCCAGCTTTTGCATGCATATGAGGTTCTTGAAAATACCATGGCTTGGGTCAGGCGTACCTTAGTCCTCAAGCTGACATCTTTGCTCTTTAATACTTGAAAAAGGTCTTGTGCAACAAATTTGCCTAATGCAATACATCGTTTGATTTCTTGACTGCTGCTTCTGTGCGTGTTGGTAGTTGATCCCAGAAGAATGAAGTCCTTGACAACTTCAAACTTTTCTCCATTGATAAAAATATTGTTTATTGGCCCAGTGGTGAGGACTTTTGTTTTCTTTACATTGAGATGTAATCCATACAGAAGGCTGTGTTCTTTGATCTTCATCAG
>NW_006408533.1:18038434-18047707 GCF_000296735.1 Chrysochloris asiatica
TTCCATCTTCTCTTGATGCTTTCTGCATCATTCAATAATTTGCCCAGAGAATCTTTCAATAACGAAAGTCGAGGCTTAATTTTTTTCTTCAGTTACCCCAGCTTGAGAAATGCTGAGCGTGTTCTTCCTTTTTGGTTTTCTGATTCCGGATCTTTGCAAATTTTGTTGTAATATTTGGCTTTATCTTCTCGAGCTGACCTTTGAAATTTTCTGTTCAGCTCTTGTACATCCTCATTTCTTCCATTTGCTTTAGCATATCTATGCTGGAGAGCAAGTTTCATTGTCTCTTCTGACATCCATTTTGACCTTTTCCTTCTTTCTTGTCTTCTCAATTACTTTTTGCTTTTTTTCACATATAATGTTGTTGTTGTCATCCCGCACCTCTTCTGGTCTTTGGTCTTTAGTGTTTAATGTATCAAATCTGTTCTTCAGATGATCTCTAAATTCAGGTGGGATGTATTCAAAGTCTTATTTTGGCTCTTGTGGACTTGTTTTCATTTTCTTCAGCTTTAGTTGAATTTGCATATGAGTAATTGATGGTCTGTTCCACAGTCTGCCCCGGCCTTGTTTTCACAGATGATATGGAACTTTTCCATCATCTCTTTCCATAGATGTAGTTAATTTGATTTCTATGTATTCCATCGGGTGAGGTCCATGTGTATAGTCATCTCTTATGCTGTCTAAAGAAGGTGTTTGAAATGAACAAATTATTGGTTTTGCAGAATTCTATCATGTGTTCTCCAGCATCATTTCTATTACCAAGGCCATATTTTCCAACTTCTGACCTTTCCTCTTTGCTCCCAACCTTTGCATTCCAATCACCAGTAATGATCAATACATCTTGGTTGCATGTTTGATCGATTTCATATTGAAGAAGTTGATAGAATTCTTCTGTTTTATCTTCATTGGCTTTAGTGGTTGGTGCATAAATTTGAATAATAGTGGTATTAACTGGTCTTCCCTGTAGGCACATGGATATTATCCTATCACAGACAGCATTGTACCTCATGACTGATCTGGATATGTTCTTTTGGTCAATGAGTGCAACACCATTCCTCTTCAGTTTGTCATTTCCAGCATAGTAAACCACATGGTTTTCAGATTCAAAATGGCCAACACTATTCCATTTCAGCTCACTAATGCCTAAGATATCGATGTTTATGTGTTCCATTTCATTTTGACAACTTCCAACTTTCCCAGATTCATACTTCTTTGTATACATTCCATATTTTTAATGGATGTTTACAGCTGTTTCTCTTCATTTTGAGTTGTGCCCCATCAGCAAATGACGGTCCCGCGGGCTTTTCTCCCACAGGCTTTACTCCATTCACGTCATCACAGTCAACTCTACTTTGAGGAGGCAGCTCTTCCCCAGTCGTATTTTGAGTGCCTTCCAACCTGAGGAGCTCATTTTCCGGCACTATATCTGACAGTATTTCTCTGCTATTCATAAGGTTTTCAGTGACTCAGTAATTGAAAGTAGCTCGTCACTCCTTCTTCCTAGTCTGTCTTTGTCTGGAAGCTCATCTGAAACCTGTCCACTGTGGGTGACCCTGCTGGTATTTAAAATACCGGTGGCATAGTTTCCAGAATCACAGCAACTCACAAGCCACCAGAGTACAACAAACGGACAGATGATCTCTGTGAGTTAGATCTAATTCAGTGACACTTAGCAACAGCAACAACTATATGCCTGGCACTATGCTGTGAACACAGAGGCAAAGAAGACCAATGCCACCTCTGCCCTTGGGTAGCATTTTCTCTCAAAACCAGGGAATCAGCTCTGGCATAACTATTCCAAGGACCAGCGTTTGGAAACTGCTTATTTCAGAATTTACTTTTTGTTGTTCTTCTTTTTCAGAATTTACATTCTTCAAGCACAAATAAGCAATATCCCTTTGAGATCCTTGTAAAACAAACAGGAAAGGTCTTCATGTTCCATACCCTGAAACCAAGGGCAAGGTGATGGGTCACTTCACTTCACTTCAGATATTTATCACAGTCGTAGCAAAATGTGCAAGGAGGTCTTCCCTGTTTTGAGGCCTTGCCATTGGCTTGTTGGTTTGGAATGGGAAATATATTTTTGCCTTCTTCTGGAGACTGCCCCTGAGTGCTGCTTCCAGGTCACCTCGTGCACAAGTGGCTTCCCTCGCTGATGGGCAGATTAGTTTCTAAATGCCTTTGTCACTTCCAGCCATTTACTCCGTGCTATGTGTGTCTTGTGCTTATGTCTTAACTGCTCTGTTAGATTATAAACCTCTTGAGGACAGCCTCCATTAGGTCCAGTGCCTTGTATCTGTTGTTGTGATTAGTTGCTGTCAAGACAATTTCAACTCATGGCAACTTCTGATATGCAGAGGAGACCTGTGCTTAGTAGATTTTCAATGACTTTAACCTTTCAGAAGTGGGTTTGCCATGCCTGTCTTCTGAGAAACCACTGGGTGGGTTGGAAACGCCAGTCTTTTGGGCTAGTAATCAAGTGCTTAATCGTTTGTACAACCCAGGACTGCCTCCACTGTACCTACCAGGTGCTTACAGAGAATTTGTGCTTCGATTGCATAGAGGTAGTAGACTGTACTTCTGTTCTTGAAATGGTTGCTAGATCAGGTTTCACAGTTAATTCTTGGATGCGTGTCCCTGCTAAGCGAATGTACAGATCTCTTGCATCCCTTTCCTGGCAGGCAATCAGAACTTAAGGTATGGTGATAATGGGCGGAGCTCTCCACACTCTCTGAGAGCTACACAAGGACAAAAAGAGTTGTACATGTATGGAGTTTTAAAAATTACACGTTTAATAGAAAAGGGATGTTTACAAGCAAGTAAAGATGTACCCTGACACTGAAGAGTATATGTTTTCAAGGGGATTAATATGACTTGGTCTAGTGTTACCTATTATGAAATGTTCTTAATTAGAAGCATGCTCAAGTCTACCCTAAGGATAGTAATGTCACACTCTGGAATTTGGCATTGGAGGGACCAGACCTTCACTGAGTGATAAGGCTTTGGATAATGTGTGAAGATAGCTGGACTGTGAAATTGCTGTTTTAATGATTTGTGCTTTGATTTTAGGAGTCAAACCCTGGTCAAATATTATGGAAATCCTGGAAGAAAAAGATGGGGTTGACACGGAGCTGCTGGTTTATGCCATGACTTTAGTAAACAAGGTTGGTTCAAGTTAAAAATTGACCCTCTAAATACACAGAGGACCAAACTGTGGCTGCTACATATGCCTTTGCAAGAGGAAACCCATGTATAGTCACATGTGTGCATATATGTGAAGGCCTATGGGTGCTGCATGCTTTTCTGATGAAGCTAGAAAGGTGTCAGTAAGAATTTTATGACTGCTTTTGCTGTTGGGATGTCCTATGAAAATTACTTTTTTATGGATATAAATTGGCATATTGTACTCTAAGGAAATAGTTCACATGTCAGGAAGAAATGAAAGGTGCTTTTGTTCCTCTGTGTATGCAATTCTGACTATAAGACAGAAGAATTCCAGCGAGCTGCCCCCACTCTCCTTTTATTGTGGGTGCCACTCCTTTATGACCCTGTTCCTCCCATAACATCCCTCCCTAGTCACCATCCTGACAGACTGTAGACCTTAGCACCTGTCCTCAGAGATGCTGTCTGGGTCTCTTCCTCTTTTTTTCTGACCCTCCACCTTACCAAACATGATCTCCTTCTCTAACGATTGGTCCCTCCTGACAATATGTCTGAAGTATGAGAGACGAAGTTTGGCCATCCTAGCCTCCAAGGAGCACTCTGGCTGCACTTCTTCCAACACAAATCTTTTGGTTCTTTTGGCAACCCATTGTAGTTTCAATATTCACCTCCAACGCCATAACTCAAAAGCATCAATTCTTCTACAGTCTTCCTTATTCATTATTGTCCAGCTTTCACATGCATATGAGGCTGTTGAAAATAGGGTTTGCGAGACTTTAAATCTTTGCAGTAGCAGAAAGCTTCATCTTTGTCCCACAGGTGGGACTAACTGTAAAAATGATAATTCTCCAGAGAAAACCCAGAACCTCTCCTTGAAATATAGTTGGGCACATGCTTCCCTCTGAAGAACTGGGGGCCACATAAGTCAATGGCAGCATCATTATGAGGAGTAACTTCAACCTGATGTCAAGAGTACTCCAAGGATTAAAATAATGTGGGCTTGGTTCATTCATGATTGGAGGAGCAGAGGAACTCTGAAATAGACCCCAATATATGGAACAACTTCTTGTGCTACCAAAAACAATTGGCATGAGTTAGCTTTGTTTACAATTGGGGTCAACAACCCATCTATCAGTTTGTTGCACTGTGGTGGCTTGCATTGCTGTGTTGCTGGAAGTTATGCCACTAATATTTTAAAGGCCAGCAGGGTCATCTATATTGGATAGGCTTCAGCTGAGCTTTCAGACTAAGACTAGGAAGACAGAAGGGCATACTACTTCTGAATGTTTAGTTACTGAAAACCTAGTGAATACAAGCAGAATATTGTCAGATACAGCATCGAAAGATGAAAACATGAATAGCACCAGAATAGTGTTGGATGTAGATCTGGAAGATGAACCACTCAAGTTGGAAGGCACTCAAAATACAACTGAGGAATAGCTGCCTCCTCAAAGTAGAGTCGATGGTTGTGGTGCAAATGGAGTACAACTTTCAAAACCTTCATTATCTGCTGGGGCACAACCCAAACTGAGGAGAAACAGCTGTAAACATCCATTAGTAATCAGAACATAGAATGTACAAATTATCAATCTACAAAATTTGGAAGTTGTAAAAATGAAATGGAAAACACAAATATTGATATCCTAGTCATTGCTGAGCTGAAATGGACTGGTATTGACCTTTTGAATCTGACAATCATATGGTTTACTATGCCAGGAACAACAAATTATAGAAGAATGGAGTCACATTCATCATCAAAAAGAACCTTTAAGATCTATTTTGAAGTACAATGTTGTTTGTGATCGGATAGTATCCATAAGCCTATAAGGAAAACTGGTTAATAACACTATTATTCAAATTTATATACCAACCACTAAAGCCAGGGATGATGAAATTAAAGAATTCTACCAACTTTCTCATTCTGAAATTTATCAAACATGCCATCAAAATGTATTCATGATTACTGGCAATTGGAATGCAAAGGTTGGAAACAGGAAGGATCAGTAGTTGGAAAATATAGCCTTGGTGATAGAATAAATGCTGGAGATGGATGATAGAATTTTGCAAGAGCAATAATTAACTCGCTGCAAATACATTTTGTAAACAGCATAAAAGACAACAATACAAATCGACCTCACTAGATGGAATACACAGAAACCAAATTGACTACATCTGTGGAAAGAGACAGTGGGAAAGCTCCATATCATCAGCCAAAGCAAGGCCAGGTCAGACTGTGGAACACACCGTCAATTGTTCAAGTTCATACTGAAGCTGAAGAGAATTAAAACAAGTCCACCAAAGCCAAACAATGACCTTGAGTATATATCCCACCTGAATTTAGAGACCATCTCAAGAACAGATTCGATGCCTTGGCTCCTAGTGATTAAGACCAGAAGAGCTGTGGGGATGACATCAAGAACATTATACAGGAAGAAAGCAAAAGCTCACTAAAACACCAAGGAAAGAAAAGACCAAAATGAATGCCAATAATAATGCTGAAACTTGCTCTCCAGTATAGAGATAAAAAGTAAATGGAAGAAATGAGAAGATAAAATTTCAAAGGGCAGAAAATTCGGAAGGGGCGCTCCAGAAGACTAAGTCAGGTTTTATAATGCAATGTGCAAAGACCTGGAGTTAGAAAACCAAAAGGGAAGAACATGCTCAGCATTTCAGAAGCTGAGAGAACTGAAGAAAAAATCTAAGCTCAACTTGACTGATCCTATGGGCAAAATATTGAATGATGCAGAAAGCATCCAAAAAAAAGATGAAAGGAATACACAGGGTCTCTGTATCAAAAAGAAATGGTCGATGTTCAACCATTTCAAAGGGTAACAAATGATCAAGAGCCAGTGGTATTGAAGGAAGAAGTCCAAGGTACACTGAAGGCATTGGCAAAGAAAAAGGCTCCAGGAATTGATGGAATACAGATTGAAATCTATCAACAAACTGATGTAGCACTTGAGGCACTCACTTACCTATGCCAAGAAATTTGGAAGACAGCTACCTAGCCAACTGATTGCAAGAGATCCATTATTTGTGTCCATTGCAAAGAGAGGTGACCCAACAGAATGTGGAAATCTTCTGACAATATCATCAATATCATATACAATTAAAATATTTCTGAACAAAATTTAAAAGTGGCTGCAACAACGCCTTGACAGGGAACTGCCAGAGGTTCAAGCCAGATTTTGATGAGGATATGGAACAAGGGATATCATTGCTGATATCAATCAGATCTTGGTTTAAAGTAGAGAATAATAGAAAGATGTTCACCTGTGCTTTATTGTGTGGATCATGACAAGCTACAGACAACATTGCAGAGTATGAGTATTTCGGAACACTAAATTGTGCTCATGAGGAATCTGTACCTGGACCAAGAGGCAGTTGTTCTAACAGAATAAGGATAAACCAAATGGTTTAAAATTAGGAAAGGTGTGCACCAGCATGGTTTTCTTTCACCATACTTATTCAGTCTGTATGCTGAGCAAATAATTCAAGAAGCTGGATATATCGAGTAAAACATGGCATCAGAATTGGAGGAAGACTCATCAACAACCTGCGATATGCAGATGATACAACCTTGTTTGATGAAAGTGAAGAGGACTTAAAATATTTAACTGATGAATATTAAAGACCACAGCCTTTGGTATGGGTTACATCTCAATGTAAAGAAAAGAAAGATCCTCATCATTGGACCAATAAACAGCATACATATAAAGGGAGAAAAGATTGAAGTTGTTAAAGACTTCATTTTGATCAGCTCAACTATCAACACTCATGGAAGCAGCAGTCAAGAAATAAATCGGCTTGTTACATTAGGCAAATTTGTTGCACAAGACCTCTTTAAAGTGTTTAAGAGCAAATATTTCAGTTTGAGGACTAAGGTGTGCCTGACCCAAGCCATAGTATTTTCAATAACCTCATATGCATGTGAAAATTGCACCATGAATAAAGAAGACCATAGAAGAATTGATGCCTTAAAGTTAATGGTATTGGGGGAGGGGCAATATTAAAAGTACCGTGGACTGCCAAAACAACAAACCAATCTGTACTGGAAGAAGTACAGCCAGAGTGCTCCTTGGAAGCCAGCATGGCCAAACTTTGTTTCTCATACTTCATCAGCCATAATATTGGGAAGGGCCATTCACTGGAGAAGGGTATAATGTTTGGTAAAGTGCAGGGTTGGAGAAAAAGAGGAAGACCCCCAACGACATAGATTGGCACAGTGGCGGCAGCAATGGGCTCTGGCATATCAACAATTTTGAGGTTGGCCCAGGACCAGGCAGTGTTTCATTCTCTTGTGCATAGGGTGGCTTTGAGTCAGTACCAACTCAGTGGCACCTAACAACAGAAACAACAACATATACATGTGAAAGTTAGACAATGAATAAAGAAGACAATAGAAAAATTGATGCATTTGAATTATGGTGTTGGAAAAGGGTATTGAAAGTTCCATATACTGCCAGAAAAACGAAAAATGTCTGTGTTGGAAGAAGTACAGAATGTTCCTTAAAGCAAGGATGGCAAAACTTCATCTTTCTAACATGTTATTAATAGGGACTAGTCCCTGGAAAAGGGCATCATGCTTAGTAAAGTGGAGGATCAGCAAAAAAGAGGAAGACCCCCAGAGAGACAGATTGACACAGTGGCATCAGGAATGGGCTCATGCATAACAACAATTGTGAGGATGGTACAGGACTTTTATTGTGCATAATATCCCTACTATGAGTTAGAACCAACTCAGTGGCATTAACAACAAAACAACAACAACAAATGATAGGGGAATGTTTTGCTTAATGGAGATAAATAAAACCTATTTTGATCAATCCTATATTCTTCCCAAATAATGTATGTACACAATGCATCTGTCCACACAATAACGCTTACAAAGGAACACACAGGTGGTGGGGAGGAGTTGCATATTTGGAAAAAGAATATAATAAGCATGTTATTTGTGTAAAAATATAGTAGGATTCATTCCAGGTAGATTAAATAGTTCAGTGTAAAATTTTTAAACCATAAAACGAAAGAAACTAGAGGCCAAAATCAATTGTTTTCTGGTTGGTAAGGGACGTTTTAGTAATAAAACCAGTGAGAAAAAGTCCAAAGGAAAGGACTTAAAGTTTTGTCTGTATAAAATTGCTGACAGTCTTATTTATAAAATAAAAAATCACAAAAGTTAAAGGTAAATGACAAAGTGGAAGAAATGATTTGTAAAAAATAGGGCAGACAGCTATCCTAAATATCCTAAATATATTAAGAACCTGCAGAAAAATAGAAGACATTGGACCTAAGAATAATGAACTGTAGATTGTTGTTAAGTCAGGTGAGTCTGTTTCGACTCCTATTGACCCTGTTGTAGAGCGTTTCCAAGGAGTGGCTGGTGGATTTTAGTATAACAGAAAAATTCATTTTTTCAAAAATCAGGGGGTAGGGGAAGGGGGGAGGAATTCTTTTTTATTGTGAAATAATTACAGATTCATAGTAAGTTGCAAAGATGTACAGAGAGGTTCCATGTATCTACACTTCACTTTGTTGTTAAGTGCCATCGAGTTGATTCCGACTCGTAGCGACCCTGTATAGAGTTTCCGAGGAGCATCTGGTGAGCTTGAACCACCGACCTTGGTGGGCTTGAACTACCAACCTTGCAGTTCAAATGGCTTTTGCAGTCTGGCGCATTAACCCACAGAGCCACACCAGGACTCTGCCCCAGCTGTTACATGGTACATATTATAACATCAAAACCAAGAATGTGGTGTTGGTATTTGGCATTAGTATAAAGTATATTTACCAAACAAAAACCAAACTCATTGCCATCAATCCTGACTCCTAGTGAGCTTATGTGATAGAGTAGAACTGTTTCATAGGATTTCCAAGACTGTAAATCTTTATAGGTGCAGACAGCCTCATCTTTCTCCCAAGTAGTGGGTTTGAACCACAACCTTGCAGTTAGCAGCCCAATGCCTAACCCACAGCTCCACCAGGTCTCCTTATTTCATTTATAGCTAACTGTTTATTTTATCATATGTACATTTATGTAATTGCTATCACCATGAAAATCTTCCTCATGCAAACCCAAATGGGGTCCTTTTCATTTGAGTATGTTGTTGT
>NW_006408533.1:18049837-18054724 GCF_000296735.1 Chrysochloris asiatica
TCAGCCCTGCCTAGTCAGATTGAATACTACTCACTGGAGATTCTACCTTCCTCCAGGCCCTCTGGATCTAGGTTCCCTCTTGAAAGCTTGTAAGCTAGCTACTTCTTGCCTTTGTAGACCATTTCCTTTTGGTACAGTGACTCTGTGTATTCCTTCCATCTTTTCTTGATGCATTCTGTGTCATTCAATAATTTGCCCAGAGAATCTTTCAATAACGAAAGTCAAGGCCTAAATTTTTTCTTCAGTTCCCCCAGCATGAGAAATGCTGACTGTGTTCTTCCCTTTGGGTTTTCTAACTCTAAATCTTTGCATGTTTTATTATAGTATTTGGCTTTATCATCTCGAGCTGATCTTTGAAATTTTCTGTTCAACTCTTGGACTTCTTCAGTTTTTCCATTTGCTTTAGCTTCTCTACATAAGTATATACTATGGTAGCGTAGTTGTTATGAGTTGGGCTGCTAACCTCAAGGTCGGCAGTTAGAAACTATTAGCCATTCCATGGGAGAAAGATGAGGCTTTCTGGCTCCCTTAAAGATTTACAGCCTCAGAAATCCTATGCAGGGTCGCTACGAGTCAGAATCGACTCCACAGCACACCACCACCAGACATACATATATACATATGAATGTATATCTGTATATGTTCTGATTACTAATGAATGTTTGCAGTTGTTTCTCCTCACTCCAAGCCATTGCCCCATCAGCAAATGACGGTCCAAAAGATCTACTCCATTTGAATTATCATGGTCAACTCTACCTTGACGAGGCCACTCTTACCCAGTCATACTTTGAGTGCCTTCCAACCTGGAAGACTCATTTTCTGGCACTCTATCTGACAATATTCGGGTGCTCTTCATCATGTTCCAGTATTCAATATTCTGGTGCAATATTCAATATTCTTTTGTTCCACTGCTATTCATAAGATTTTCAGTCACTAAATATTTGAAAGTAGTCATCTCTTTTGCTTTCTAGTTTGTTTTAGTTTGGACGCTCATCTGAAACCTGTCCATCATGGGTAACCCTGCTGGTATTTAAAATACCTGTGGCACAGTTTCCAGAATCGCAGCAACACATAAGCCACCACAATATGGCAAACTGACAGTCGAGTGGTCTGTCAGTTTGCTGAGTAAATAATTTGAGAAGCTGGAGTATATGAAGTAAAACATGGCATCAGGGTTAGAGAAAGACTCATTAATAACCTGAGATATGCAGATGATACCACCTTGCTTGCTGAAACTGAAGAAGACTTATTAATGAAGATCAAAGACCACAGCCATCAGTATGGGTTACACCTCAATGTAAAGTAAACAAAAATCCTCACCGTTGGACTAATAAACATTATGATAAATGGAGGAATGATTGAAGTTGTCAAAGACTTCATTTTGCTTGGATTCACTGTCAACACTCATGGAAGCAGCAGTGAAGAAATCAAATGATGTATTGCATTAAGCAAATCTGCTGCCCAAGACCTCTTTATAAAGTGCTGAAGAGCAGAGATGTCAGTGTAAGGACTGAGGTGTGCCTGACCCAAGTCATGGTATTTCCCATAACTTCATAGGCATGTGAAAGTTAGACAGTGAATAAAGAAGACCACAGAAGAATAGATGCATTTGCATTATGATGTTAGAGAGCAATATTATAAGTACTGTGGACCACTAAAAGAACAAACAAATCTTTATTGGAAGAAGTGCAGTCAGAATGCTCCTTAGAAGCCAGGATGGCTAGACTTCATCTCTCATACTTCAGGCATACTATCAGGAGTGACCAGTCATGTTTGGCAAAGTTGAGGTTCAGTGAAAAAGAGGAAGAACTTTCTCCCCCCCAATGAGATGGATTAGCACAAATGGCAGCAGCAATGGGCTTAAGCATAGCAACAATTGTAAGGTTGGTGCAGAACTGGGCAGGATTTGTTCTGTTGTGCATTAGGTCACTATGAGTTGGTTTCTATCCATGGTGAGCCTGGGTTTCTGAGAAGCACCTGGGGGGTTTGAACTGCCAACCTTGCAGTTCAGTCTGACCTTATGGATGAGCACATTATCTTGCAGCACCAAACCAGGGTTCCTAATGAATACATACATAACATATGTATATACACACACATATGTTAATACCATTCATTGCTGATGACACAGGAAGCTGTCTGACAGTCCCGGTAGGAAATAGGCACAAGCAAAATGGTTTGAAGGACACTCTTTAAGAATTCTGTTTTTATTTTCAAATCTATTGGTGAGTTTAGTTTCCTGTGTATTTCTAAGCAGTTTTCTGCTTTGTTTGTTTGTTTTGAGTTAGATATTTTGGCTCAGTTTATGGCACTTTATTGTAAAAAACAAAAGTATTTCCATGTTTATTATCTGGAGGCATTTGAGTCTGACTGTTGGACTCTAGCCGTACCAGCACAATGTGGCCACTCTGCTGCCAGTTACTGGCAAAGGTCCAGTGTATTTCACCCTTTGCTTGGCATCATATGGCAATTAAGGTGCAGAAATTCCTTGCTTACTGTTTCTCTTCTGGCAGTGCTGTCTCTGTAAGTTCCATCCCAGGGAAACCCAGGAATGAGGACATAGCTTTGTCCAAAAAGATCACCAGACCACTGGCACCCAAACTGGTTTGGTTTTGTTGAGTCTTAGTAGTGTTTATTGGCTCAGTGTGTAAGATCTGTTGCGATACCAAGCACACTTGAAATGTTGATATGAGTCTGGAAAAAAATTCATACTCTTAAATCTAGGAAATTATAAATTATATTGCAAATTGAGTGATTTCTGATTTTGCTTTCAATCACATGAAAGATGGCTTAATGACATGGAATTGAAAACCAGGAGTTATGGATTGAAGTGCATCTCCCCAAAAAACATTGTCAATGCTAGTTTCTGTGCCTCCAGTGGAGTACTGCTGTGGTGCTGTGGTGCTGTGGATTAATGCACTGGACTGCAAAGTCGGTGTGAACCACAGGGTCGGCGGTTCAAACTCACCAGTCACTCCTTGGAACCTCAACACAGGGTTGTTATGGGCCCTAACCAACTGGAAGGCAATTTACAACAACAATAAAATGCCTGAAGTTGAAACCCCATTTTTGGATGGGTTGTCTTTGTTATGTTAATGAAACACAGTTAAGTGTTGGATGTATCTTGAATCATTCTCTGTTGAGATATAAAAGAGATTACATGCAAGCTAGGAAACCAAGATGGGGGCTGGGAAGAGAAGCCACCTGGAGATTGCTCAGGAACAGAACCTTCCTCCAGAATCACAGAGAGAAAGCCTTCCCCTAAAACTGGCATCCTGAATTTAGACTTAGTCTCTTACCTACTGCTAGCTAGTCACGTCCAACTTGTAGCAACACTGTATGACACAGTATAACTGCTCCTTAAGGTTTTCAGAATTGGAAACTGTTACTGGAGCAGACTACATCATCTTTCTCCCATGCAGCTGGTGGATGTAAACTGCCAACACTGTAGTTAGCAGCCCGGTGCTAAACTCCTGTACCACCAGCATTCCTTTCTAGCCTCTTCAGCTGTGAAAAAAAAGTAATTTCTATTTGTTAAAACTACCCAGTTGTATTTCTGTTACCACAGCACTGTTACTCTCACCTACCTGAGGCTCGGAGACTAGAGTCTGCTTGTGAAAACTCGATAAGCAGGGCCAGTATCTGGGTAGTTTTTGAGGTCCAGATTTATTCATCAGAAGATGTACAAAGCATCAGAAATGACCCATCTTCTCACTCTGTAAACTGATGTCTTAGTCTAATTAAAGTCCCCTCATTTTGAGTTCCAGCATTTTGAGGCTCGGATTCCGATCATCTTGAAGAATAGCATGGGGCTGCTGGAGGAATGATTGACAAAGTGGGCTGACTTAGAACATTCAGAGAAGGCAGGACCTCAGGACCCTGGGAGAAGAGTAACTCTAGAAGGTCCAGGGAATGATTAGCCCTGTTGGAATTCATTGCTTTTGTTTTTACATTTATTTTTATTGTTTTTATTATACAGTAAAATAATTTTGTTTTCTTTCAGTATACAGTCAGCCCTCTATATCTAGGGGTTTCTCATTCACCAATTCAGCTACCTAGGAATAGAAAATAGTAGGGGGTGGGCAATTATGTGGTCATAGCAGTCCCTCTAACTAAGAAGGGGTGTAACATGCTGTTTACATAGCAATTAGATTGTATTAGGTATTGGTGTGATGTTGTAGGATAGTTACTGGGTTGTTGACCACAAAGTCTGTGGTTCAAACCCACCAGCTGCTGCTTGGAAACCCTATACAGGATCTCTGTGAATTAAAACCAATTCCAGGGTCTTTAAAACAACAGCAGAGATAATTTAAAGCATATGAGAGGATGTGCATAGATTATATACAATTCCTGTGCCATTTCGTATTAGGGATTTGAGCATTCCTGGACTTGGGTATCCACAGTGGAATGGGGAACCCTGGACCCCAATCTCCTGTGAACACAGATAGATAATTATATGAGGGGGCTTCAAAAAGTAGGCAAATGGAAAGAAAACACAGTGGAATTTTTCCATGAACTTTTTTGAAGCTCCCTGTATATACATTTTAACATATGTATTGTTAGGTACCATCAAGTTGGTACCGACTTTAAGCACAGCATAATGAAACACTGCCCGATCCTGGGCCAACCTCACTACTGTTGCCACACTTGAGTCCTTCGATGCTGCCACTTGGCCAATCCATCTCATTAGGGGGTCTTCCTCTTTTTCTGTGACCTTCTACCTTACCAAACATGATATCCTTCTCCAGCGACTAGTCCCTCCTGACAATATGCCCGAAGTATGAAAGACGATATTTGGCCATCTTGGCCTCCAAGGAGCACTCTGGCTGCACTTCTTCCAACACAGATCTATTGGTTCTTTTGGCAGCCCATGGCACTTTCAATATT
>NW_006408533.1:18055166-18055657 GCF_000296735.1 Chrysochloris asiatica
AATCATTCAGTGTTCCCATGTTCTGTTCAAACAGCTGCTTCTTGGTCCAAGTACAGATTCCTCATGAGTACAATTAAGTGTTCCAGAATACTCATACTTCGCAATGTTGTCCATAGCTTGTCATGATCCACACAGTCGAAAGCCTTTGCGTAGTCAATAAAGCACAGGTAAACATCTTTCTGATATTCTCTGCTTTCAGCCAAGAATATCATCAATTCCTCATCCCACAGCCTCTTCTGAATCCGGCTTGAATATGTGGAAGTTCTCTGTCAATGTGTGATTGTAGCCATTTCTGTATTACCTTTAGCAAAACTTTACTCACATGGGATATCAAAGAGATTGTCTGATGGTTCCCGCATTCCGTTGGTTCACCTCTCTTTGGAATTGGGCACAAATACTGATCTTTTACAGTCAGTCGGCCAGATAGTTGTCTTCCAAATTTCTTGGCAGAGATGAGTGAGTGCCTCCTGTGCTGCCTCACTTTCTTGAAA
>NW_006408533.1:18055757-18098796 GCF_000296735.1 Chrysochloris asiatica
AGCACTCTGGCTGCACTTCTTCCAACACAGATCTATTGGTTCTTTTGGCAGCCCATGGCACTTTCAATATTCTCCTCCAACACCATAACTGAAAATCATCAATTCTTCTATGGTCTTCCTTATTCACTGTCCAGCTTTCGCATGCATATGTATAGATGTGGGTAATCCTCACAATTAGGATGTCCCATATTGTCCTTTTATAGTGACATCCTGCCCCCTCACCTGTTACCCCTGACAACCATTCATCTAATCTCTGTCATTATAATTTTATCTTCTCAAGAATGTCAGAAGAATCATCCAGTATGTATGTAGCCCTTTGATGCTGGCTTCTTTGATGCATTTGAAATTCATTGATGTGATGGCATGTAGGAAGAGTTTACTATGTAGTGTTCACAACAATTCATATATCTGCCCCATCGAAAGATTTGTGTATTTACAACATTGGGCTTTCATAAATAACACTGCTGTGAACATTCTGAACAAGTTTTTGCCACACTAGTTTTACCTGATAACAAAGATTATTGGAATCAATGAAAGCCCAGAGACGGGAAAATTAGATGGACAGAGTTTTCCCTCTGGGAAATGTCTGTAAATATTTACTTGTAGTGGGACCTGGCAGTGCAGAATCTGGAAGAACATGGGAGGAGAGCCACTATCAGCTGCCAAATGTTTGTGCCACAGCAACTGAAGGTGAAGGCTTCTGGAAACATTAGTCACAAAGACTTTTCTGGCTAGCAAAAATGGGAAACTTAGCAGTAGGAGTGGTAAGGTGGAAATGGGAGGGTCAGAGCTCAGGAAGAGAGTCAGCTGAAAAGAGATGATGGTGTATTTCTAAGGAGCCCTAGTGGTGCTGTGGACTAGGCAGTAGACTGCTAATTGCAAGCTTAGCAGTTCAAACCCACTAGCTGCCCTGAGGGAGAAAGATTAGACTGCTCTGATAAGAATTTACAGTCTCCGAAACCAAGTAAGGTGCCTTTATGGCATTGTATGATAAGCACTGGGTGTCTAACCACAAGGTTGGCAGTTCAAACCCACCAGCTGCTCCAGGGGAGACAAATGAGGCTTTCTGCTCCCATAAAGATGCCCAGCCTTGGAAATTCTATACAGAGTCATTATGAGTTGGTATGGATTCTATATCAGTGGGTGGACATATGAGGTAGAATCAAGTCTACGGCAGTGAGTTTAGGTACATTAAGGTGTGGAGTGCCTTCCCTTGCAGTCTGACACTAGAGGGGGTTTGACTCTAGCTCTTATTTTCTCAAAGGAACTGACCACCGGCCTCTGAAATACCCAAGCAAGGGTTCCCTGGGTCTGTTTCATTTTATAAAACCAAAAATCCAAACCCTTTGCCACTGACTCAATTCTGACTCACAGAGACACTGTGAGAGCTGCCTGCCCCTATAGGGTCTCTGAGGCTTCAATACTTAACCCACTGTGGTTTGTTGACTTCCGTAGAACTCATGTTTTGATTAGCAGTTGAGAAAGCTCACCGATGTGCCACCAGGACTCCTTAATTATTTGATTATTTAATAGTGATCCCCTAATTATGGTTGGAGTCCTGGTGTGGTGCTATGGGTTAATGTGCCAGACTGCAAAGCCGCTTGAACTGCAAGGTTGGCAGTTCAAGCTCACCAGCTGCTCCGTGGAAACCCTATACAGGGTCGTTATGGGTCGGAACCAACTCGCTGGCACTTAACAACAACAACAACAATTATGATTGGGAGTCCTGGTGTGGCACTGTGGAGCAATGTGCTGGACTGCACAGTCGGTTTGAACCCTAAGGTCAACGGTTCAAGCCTACCAGCCACTCAGAGACCCTATACAAGTTTGTTATGGGTCGAAACCAACTCGACAGCACATAACAATTATGGTTGGTCTTGCTAGACAATAGTACTTGTTAGCTGCCATCCAGTTAACCTTGAGTCACGGAAGCCCCACGCACAATAGAAGAAAGACTGTTTGGTCCTATGCTACCCCAGTGACTGAAGGTAACAGAAGTAAAGAATTTAACCCCCCGGGAAGTTCTGAATAAGAGAACCTCTGTAGACTCCAGCATGGAGAAAGGGAAAGAAGTGGAGAGGGGAACAGAGAGGTGAAGCAGAGCGTCCGTGTGCTCCTTGTCCTGGTCCCACACATTGTTAGAAGGCTTTCATTCAAACACCAACGGTCAACTCATCTACCCTCTTCAAATGGTGCAGAGTCAGCAGTCTGGCAGGGCACCTCCAAACTGTAGCTCGGCCCGTACCGCTCATCTGTTAACAAGTTCTAGGGATTTCACTAGAACCAAAGGATGAAATTGTTCAGATGACAGGATTTGTTGAGTGGACGTGTCATTTTCCAATTAGTGTTGGAAGAAAGATCAGCTTAGTTGGCTTGTTGCCTGGTAACACAGTGGGGGCCGTTTGCCTAGTGCCTACACACAACTGGTATAAGCTTTCACACTGGACTGCTCCAGTGTGAGCATTTATTTGTTACAGCTGTGAACCCATGCACACCCTCCTGTTCTGTGTCCTTATCGGGCCCCCAATTAAGTAAGCAATCACATCCCAGTTATTTTTCATTAGTTTTCAATTCCAGTAGCAGTGAGCTGTGAACTCTTTGCTCAGCAACAGAAGGAAAAAGCCATTATTTAGCAAGAGACTGACTTTCCAATATTGTTGTTGTTGTGTGCCATCGAGTCCAACTTGTAGCAGACTTGTAGGACCGAGTAGAATGCCTTACATGGTTTCCCAGGAAAATCTAGGAACAGCTCACCAGGTCTTGTCTTAGGTGCCATGACTAGTGGGTTTGAACCATCAAGTTTCAGTTAGCAGTCAAGCACTTAGTCAGTGCACCATGGGAGCTCCTATTCCAATAGTAAGAGGCTTCCTCTACATCACCTTAAAGGGCCTTCCAGCTTGTGGTTCAGTTCTGAGTACAGATCTGGTCCAAGAGTACTATGGTTTTTTATGAGAGGCAGAACTCAAAGGGGAGTCAGCCTTTTTTTTCCTGGATTATCTTTATGTAAATTGGTTGCTGCTTTGAAATTTCTCATGTTCTCCTAAATTTCTTTGACCACAAAGGACGCCCTACTGAGTTGAAGTAAAATGGGATCAATCCTTAAGTTGTCACTATGCTAACTGCTGCTATATTGAACTTCATAGGAGTCTCTGGTAACTAAGTGTATTCATTTTCTGTTACCACATAGTAAATTACCACACACTTAGCTGCTTCAAGTCCCATGGATTTATTATCTCAGTTTCCATGGGTCAGGAGTCCAAGCAAAGCTGGGTTCTTGGCTCAGCATCTCACAAGGTTGCAGCTTTGGGCTCATCTGAGGCTTGGGGTCTTCTTCCAAGCCCACAAGGTTTTGGCAGAATTCATTTCCTTGTAGCCATAGAACTCTTGGAAGCATGCTACTTCAAGATCAACAGGAGAATCTCTCTTACGTGGAACTCTTCTTTTAAAGGGCTTGACTGATTAGATTAGGCCCACCCAGGGGTTAATCTCCTGTTTGATTTGCTCAAAACCAACTGATTTGGCACTTTAGTTACATCTGCAATATCTTGTTTCTTTGCCATAGAATGCAATCTAATAACAAGAATAACACCCACTGAGGGCAGTATACAAGAAGGGGGAGGGCAGTATACAAGGAGAGGTAAGTTGGCAGAAGGATGATGAAGACAGGTAAAGACACATGGAGGTATGCAGGGACTAAAGAGGATTATATACACAACCTTGAACAGCAGTGTTCTGTGGGTAGATACATGGACAGAGGCACAGGCTGAGAGAATGTGGAAGGAAGAGTGGATGTATACCCACAAATATATAAGGATTTGCTGCAAACAGAGCTATGAATGTGGTAGAGTATACAGTGGGCAATATGATGAAATTCATTAGATATTATCAAACATCTTAAGGCAGGCCATGAATTGCTGAGCCTTGGGGATCCAGGACCATAGTGTTAGGGGACACCATGGTCAGTTGACATAATATAATCCACGAAGATAATGTTCTACTTCCTACTTCGGCAAGTAGCGTCTGGGCTTTGAAAAGCTGAAGTGTAACTGTTAGTCTCTCCATATGCGGAAGAAGGGTGATGAGAATTGAAGCTTCTTGGAATCCAACAGACTAACTGAACATGTGAGCATCTGTCTCCATGACTCAGAGACCAAAAGAACTAGATGGTGCCCCGCTACCACTACCAACTGCTCTGAAAGGGATGACATTAGAAGGTCCCAGATAGAGTGGGAGAAAATGTGGACCAAACTCAAATTACAGAAAAAAGACTAGGCTGACTGGTCAGAAAGAGACTGGGAGAACCTTGACCACCCTTCAAGTTTGCAAAAGGATTCATTCTTGTGGCCCAATTTTCAGTCAAGCGTAGATAGGTATATCGGGGGGAGGGGGAGATAGCAGCAGTAGTAAGTTATGCTCACCATGGAATGGTCAGTCATTCAAAAGGGCAACATTTACTTAAGAACCAAGCTAAGAAGGGATGAGAAAGCAGGGGGTGGAAATAGAAACCGCAGGGAGGAAGTGGGATAACTTGTAGGGAAGGGATTGCAGTTATTGAGATGAAGAGAAAAGGCTTCAGTCAGCTTAGTGAGGAAGACTGTGGTGGTCTCGTAAAAAATAATAATAATAATAATAATAATAGTAACAACACTCACCGATGGGAGGGAATTGTACAGCCCATATAATATACACCAGGGATGAGAACCTTGGGCTCATTGTGCCTGTCACACTAAAGTTTTCTTCTTCCTCAGGTGAACTTGTCATCTATCTTGCTTTGCCCCATATTGCTATAATCATGGCCGCTGGCTGCCATGTAAGAAATGTGTTGAGAGCCATGAGACAGTCTTTTGAGCCATGTCTGTTCGGTCCTTTCTTCTTGCAGACGCTGTCAGGACTCCCAGACCAAGACAGCTTCTACGACGTGGTAGACTGTCTGGAGGAGCTGGGCCTTGCGGCTGTATCACAGAGGCATTTGAGCAAAAAAGGGACTGACCTGGACTTAGTGGAGCAGTTCAACATTTATGAGGTACATGCCTTTTTAAGAAAACATCATTTATTTTTGGTTGCTGTTACTGAAAATATACGTGGCAGAACACACACCAGTTCAATCTCTAAATGTATAACTCAGTGACACTGATTGCATTCTTGGAGTTGAGAAACCATGCTCACCCTCCTTTCCTGAGTGGTTCCTCCCCACTTAACATAAATCCACTGCCCCTAAGCTTCCTCTCTGACTTCGCCAGGTGTTGTTGTCAATTTGATCCCAGAAAATTATTTAAAAGAGCACAATGCCTTTGGCAGACATTCTTTACTAATTACACAAAGCTATAGGATAAGCACTGGAGTGCTAACGTCGAAGTCAGCAGTTCAAACCCACCAACTGCTCCTAAAAACCCCTATACAGGGTCACTATGAGTTGGAACAAACTCAACAGTACTTAGGAACTTTACGGAAATAATTATTTCAGGGGAATTTTGGTTTAAGGGTTAGAGATTATGTTGTGGCAGGAGTTTGAGAGGATTATCCAGCTTCAGTGACTCCCAAAGTCTGGATTCCATGAGAATTCGAAATTCTGCCCAACATGCCTTTTTTAATGCATTGGTATAACAGCTTCCTCAGAAGTCAAAGGCTGAGATGTAACATAGCCTATCTAGATCAGCGGTGCTGAATGTGGGTAACAGCAGCAGTAGCACCTGGAAACTTGTTAGAAGAAATGCAGCTTCTCAAGTCCCACCCCAGAACTATTGAACCAGGGAGCCCAGCAGTGTATGTTGTAACAAGCCCTCCTCCAGGTGACTCTGATGTGCACTCTAGTCGAAGAACTCTGGTCTAGGTGAAACTTGATAACTAGTTTAAAGAACGTGTGTGCTGTTCACAACACCACCTCTCAGGATGAGAGAGAACAAGCAATCACGTTCCTTACATCTAATGGGATGGGATTTCAGGCACGACTGGTTACATAATTTGTGGGGCCGAGGGCAGAATGGAAATGTGGATTCATTGTTGAACCACAAGAAAAAGTGCCATTAATCTTCAATGCAATGTCATTGTAGGTAAATAAATAATATTAAAGCTTTAAATTATCAACATGGATTTTACCCTGAGGGAGTAAAGAAGCAGAGATTCTGAGATTGTGACTGTATTTATGAAGAAAAGAGTCAGGATGTGTGGTGGGGTGAGGGAAGCTGAGGCAAGGGGTAAGGAAGGCTTCTCTGAGGCAGCAGGCTAAAGATGATACAGAGGAAGAGACGTGAGGCCTCTGTGAGAGTCATCCTAAGGAGGTTGGCATGACTGGAGGGTGACCTGGAGAGGTTGGCCTCCTTTGGGCTGCATCCCACGAGACCTTCTTTTGTCCTTTCCCCTTCTGATTCCCTCCAGCTAAAAACAGGTTGATCCTCTAGAAAGTGCTATCTAACTATGCCATTCCTCTACTTATGAAAAAAATCAAAGTAGTAAATAATCACAAAGCCCTTTTCATGACCAGCAGGATGAAGCCTCCACCCCTTGACTTAGTACAAGGTCCCCATTCAGTCTTTAGCCTTCTTGACTCTAGCCTTTTCCAAGATGCCTGTGAAATTTCAGCCTCACTGATTCCCGGGCTCGCAAACCCTCACGGCAGGTCCTTTGGGGAGCTTTCATTCATTCTTATTGTTTTGCACAAAGTGTAGTTTCTTCCTAATCTCATGTTGGGGTCACCCAGGATGTCTCCTCCTTCACAGAGTGAAGTCCCTTGTGCCTCCACTGGTCCCCAACATTGTGTTCTTAACAGTTGAAGGGGCTTTTGTCTCTGTCCTCACCGCTGATCTAATTGTTCCCAGGACTTGCTTACTGGTCTGATTGTCTGTGAGCTACTCTATGGCATAGGTCTTATCTCTCTTCCTAGCCACAGGGCCCAGCAGCACACCTGCCCAGAGTAGAAGTATAGTAAGTGCTTCAATGAAGGTCTGTCTCTTCCAAATACCACACATTTTCTGATAGAGTTTGCCAGATGCTAGGGTGAAGGCAACACATGATTTAATCAGAAATCACCTACCTTAAGGGGCAAATGTCCTGTGGGGAATAACTCAGGATGACAGCTGAATTCTTTAGATACCAAGCAGAGTCAGGGGTTTTATGACTTTCTGAAAGTTCATGTATGTTTTCAAAAATTTACTGCCACAGGACAACCAACTTGTACATACCGGGCCAGTAAGAAGGCCTTTAAGGCAGAGTCAGAGTTCCTGACAAAGGACTTTGTTCTCAAACTTGAAGAGAACTTGGTTGCGTTTCTAGAATTCTTCCTCAGAGTGGAGGGTGTCTGGAGTCCATGTGTCCCAGACTTTCTGGGGACAGGCCCAATTCCATGGAATTTAATTCCATTTAGAAAAGGTGATTTGATCCATGTTTAATTGAATTCATTTGCATTTTATGGCCTCATATGACTTTTCAAAAACATAAATCCATAAATCAAAATAGAAATCTTTTTCAGATCATAACTTTTGGTTCTGAAACTGTCCTTGTAATGGGAAAGGCATCTTAAGCCTGAAGACATTGTGGAGGAGGGTTGAACTGTTCCTTTTAGGAATAATTAGGGAATAGGTTCAACCTCTTGAGATCCTTCCTTGTCAGAGGTGATTAAAACAAAATTAGTTATCAGTTATACAAACATCCCAAAACTTTGTAGTCTAAAATAGCAATCATTGCTCGTTATTTTGAGGGGGAGGGGAGGGGGTCAGTAATTTGAGTTTGGGTCAGCCCGGAAGTTCTCAGGTGGCTGCCATTACCTGGCGGCAGCTTGGTTGGATAGTCTAAGATGCCCTCATACACTTCATCTGGTGTTTGGTGCTGGCTTTGAGTGTCCAGGAGTCTTCAGCAGCTAACCTGAGCTACTTCACATGGTGCTAGCATTCCAGATGGCCAAGTCCTGATGCTCAGATGCTTTTCGAGTTTCTGCTTTTATCACACAATGAGGGCAGGGCCATTAAAACCCATTGTTGTTGAGTCAACGCCAAGGCATAGCAATCCTATAGGAAAGAGTAGAACTGCTCCATGAGGCTTTGAAGACTACTCTTGAGGGGAACGGACTGCCATGCACTTCTTCTGAGTTGCTGGTGGGTCCTAACGACTGTTCTTTCAGTTAGCAGCTGAGCACTTAACCATTGTGTCAGCAGTATAGTGTAAATGAAGCAAGGTTGGCCGTAATTTGATAAGAGTTGAGTCTAAGTGTTGAACACATCATGTTCGTCATACTCTTCTCCCTATGTTGTGTACGAGGGAGCTTAAAAGGTTCCTGAAAGAAATTGAATTAAGTGGTAATGACACGTTTCCACAAACTTTTTGGAGCCCCCTTCATCTGTTAAAAGATTTCCATAATAAAAAGTTAAGAATGGTCAGGTCAATAAGCAATCCTCAAAGACTGGTGGAAGTTTCCACAGACACCACCTGAAGCTGCTCCTAACTGCTTTCTGGGCAAGTCTGGAATGTGCTTGTTCCACACCTGAGCCTTTAAGTCTGGCAAGCAGAGCTCTACATTTATGTAAAAGCTTTAGAAGGCATTTGATGAGGGGTCCAGCAATTGAAGTGCTCCGTTATTTGGCAGAGAGCAAGAGCTTTCAAGACAGGCTTGGTCTTACTTTGTGTTCATGAAGGGCTTGCTCATCGTGCTTGTAGTTAATTAGGTCTGCTGCCTACCACAGATTCTGGATAAACCTTGTGTTAAGAGATGTTCAAGGAGCTCTGGTAGCGTAGTGGTTACAAATCGGGCTGCGAACTGCAAGGTCAGCAGTTCGAAACTACCAGCTGCTCCGCGGGAGAAAGATGAGGCTTTCTACTCCCATAAAGATTTACACCCTCGGAAACCCTGTACAGGGTCGCTATGGGTTGGAACCGACTCGACGGCACTTAACAACAACAACAACAACAACAAGCTGCCTACCACAGATTCTGGATAAACCTTGTGTTAAGAGATGTTTCTCCAGGTGTTTTTCAGCTTTTAGTGTTTTTAACTCTAAACTGCAGTGCTCCCTACAATCAGAAAAATTTGGAAATGCCATTGTAGTCCTGTATATGCAATTGAAGTCTCTTCCTGTTATCAGCATATATTGGTGATTCTAGAAATCTTAGTATAAATGCCAAGCCACAAGTGAACAGTATCCCTCAATTTCATGTTACATTGTCCCTGACTGCCAAGCCCAAGGCTGCCACTGAGTCTGCTTGGACTCTGTGCAGACCCTTCCCCATGCAACCCCATCCCCAAGCATTCCTCATCCTTTTTTTTTCAAGGATATAGATGTTTGTGTAAAGGATCTGGCTTTAGAAAACCTCAACTAGATTCCATTTTTGTATGTTGCCTTGATAGTTTTCCAGAATTTTCTGTTCATTTAAACTTTCTGATTGTCCCCATTTTCTTTGGCTAAAGACAATAAAAATGGATTTCACTTCATAAACACCCAGTGTGCCTCTCTGAAAGGAACTGTGAGCAGAATTCTATTCAGTTCTTAGATCTCTGAGGTTAGATAAGGAATGAGAAATATCTGAACTCTACTTTAGCCTTTAATCTTATCATTCCAAATGTGCGTTTAATAAGAAGCAGAATCAATACTTGAGGTCAGAATAAGTTCAAATGATCTACAAGTTTTATATCCAAAAATGAAGAAACATCAAATAATTGTCTAGAAATAGTAAGTAATAATAATAATAATTTCCAGGCTTTCCCCAGAGAATGCCATCCATTTGAAATGTTAAAGTTGAGATGGTAAATGTGATTGACCGAATGCAGAATTTCTTTTTTAGCTTTTGTAGTTAGCACTGGAGGGGGCTTCCCGAGGAAGCAGATTTTCTAATGAAATCATGTAAAGTTAGAGCTTTGGTGGAATTCTTAGCACTTCATACCTCAGTCCTCCCGAAATGATCTCTCTGTCAAGGATCTTCTGGGATAGTGAACTAATCAAAAGATTATTCAACTGTGTTCATGTACCTGAGAGTTTCTATGAAATGTGTGTAACCTATAGAAAGACTTGTTCACTAAATTGTATCCAAAAGCTGAAGGAATCTGGAAGGTGGGGTGGCTAAAGGACCTACACACCCCTGTTAAATAGGCTGTGTCCTACGACCCTGTGAACCAGGATGGGAGTAGCCAGCCCAACCTTGCCTCACCCAAACTTCCTTTGCTGAATGAACCCAGATGCCAAAACTTAGATCATAGAGGACAATTGGTTTTGCAGTAGCCAGCTCTTGTGTAGGCAGATCTTGGTTGTATATCTGGGCCTTTAACTATCTTTTCTGTGCTGTCATGTCAGGACTGGTGTGGCACTGTAGGATAAGCACCAGACTGCTAACCTCAAAGTTGGTGGTTCAAACCCCCCCCCCCCCCCCGACACTTCTTGGAAACCCTATACAGGGTTACCTACTTGTGGGCACTTAGCAACATGTTTGAACTGAGTTGTGAAATGTGACTGAGAGCACATACAGACCAGGGAACTTGTCTTTATGTGGATTTGGGACTGTGTGACGTCTACCAACTCAGACGGTCTGTTGGATTTGGTTGGTCCTGGTTTACCAGGGCTGCAAGGTGGCCCGAGCAGTCAGTTCCATATGATGGGGAAACTTCTTGGCATCCTACACCACTTTACTTGAGGGCATGGGTAGGATGTAGGGTGCAGTCATACATATTGAGTGCCAGCCATGGCATAAATCTTTATCCTAGACGCCTTATATAGTTTATCTTGTGCTATCCGTACCATACAATACTCTGGAAAAAAGGTAAGTCATTTGTATAGCTCTCTTCTGGTTTGTTGATGGAACAGCTATAATCCACTGACAATATGTGGTCTTTTTTCATCTAGTCTTAGAAAAGGCGGATATAAAATTATTAAAGCAGCCAGAGATACAGATGAGTCTAACTCACAGCTGGGAAGAGTGGGCTTAGGTTAGGAGCAGTACTGGCTGCCAGACACGAGCTGAAGGAGACTTGATTTTAATGTGGAGAGAAGGCTGCCTAGTAGGATACAGGACAGAGCAAGATGAAGACATGGTGAACTGGGCCTCTGGAGAGGGCACCAACTAGAAGCAGGACTAAAATGTCCTTGAGAGAAAACCAGACTGTCAGTGAAGTACCGGTGGCCCAGCTTTTCACATAAGAGCTCACGTGGCGGATGCAAGCCAGTTGTTACTCTGCACACTTATGCATCATTGCCAAGAAGACAGTTTTCCAAGCATCTTTCTGCTGGGGCTCATGCTTCTTGCTGTTGTATGTTTGTGACTTTCATGGGCAGGTTGTCTAGTGTAGCTACAGGCTTCACCTGCAACCCTGAGCTCAGGAGGTCAAGCTGTTGAAGGTAGCCTGAGAACCACTGAGACTGTCAGTCAGGATTCAGAATTCAAGCAATATAGACTCCCCAATATTGTTCCTTCGATTCCAATTCATGGTGACCTCACGGGTCTCAGAGTAAACCGTGCCCCATAAAATTTCCAGGGCTAACTTATTAGAAATAGATTGCCATGCCTTTCTTCAGAGGTGCCGCTGGGTGGACTCAAACCTCGGCCTTTTAGTTAGCAGCCAAGTGTGCGAATGTTTTTACCACCCAGAGACTCCAAAACATTTTCTGGGTGAGGTCTGTTCCCTCTAACATGCATGTGTGGCTCCCACCTCTGACCAGAATCCTTGCGGTGCTCTTCTGAGCCCCTTCTTTGGGAAAACAAGCCCAGAAATGATCCAGGAATCTGACCCCATTGGACTTTAGTTGGGACTCGGTTTCCTGAACCAGAGAAGAGCAAAGGGTGGGCAAGTAGAGTTCTGGCCTGGGAGACGGAGATACAGGGATTCGGGGTATAGGCCCGGTAATTGCATAGTGCTTCTCAGACCCACTTAAGAGACTGCCTTGGCCTTTTGACTAGAAGAATGCGGAGTGGTCAGCATTGCTGGGGCTACAGACTATGCTTCAGGACACAGATGGTAAGAGAGATCTTTCCGTGATGCTGAGGCCCACAGCTTGGGAAGTTGTTGTTGTTGTTAAGTACCATGGAATCGGTTCTGACTCATAGTGACTCTGCACACGGTTTGCACACGGTTTCCAAGGCTGTAAATCTTTACGGGAGCAGAAAGCCTCATCTTTTTCCCACGGAATGGCTGGTAATTTCGAACTGCCAACCTTGAGGTTAACAGCCCAATTCATAACCACTACGCTACCAGAGCTCCTTACAGCTTGGGAAGAGACCAGGTTAAACCCTCTCTGCTTTTTCAGGTGGCACTCAAGCATGAGGATGGAGATGAGACAGCCGAGCTGCCCCCCAGCGGCCGCCGAGACCGGAGGAGGGCCAGTGTGTGTGCCGGTAGCAGCAGCAGTGGTGGCAGTGGCAGCGAACACCGGGGTCTGGACCGCAGGAGGAGCCGTAGGCACTCAGTACAGAGCATTAAGAGTACCGTGTCTGCTCCCACCAGCCCCTGCTCCCAGCTGGCTCCTGGCTTCAAGCCCAGTGAAAAGTAAGCATTAACCTAGCAGTGAGGAGGGGCACACCTCCAGGGCACTATCCCACTGGCCCCATAGAGCCCTTGGCATTGCCCTCTGGCTCCTCTCTACCATTAAGTCATATTCCCAAAATCTCATGGAACTTCATGGGGCAAGGTGGTTCCAGTGGCATGTGCAGATTTGATCTCACTTTTCAGCTACTTGTGTTGCGATCGTCTTGAATATCTCAATTAATACTTGTTCAGAAAATCTGTGCTTTAGCAAATGGTAAGGGATCCAAAACATAAATCATAGGCTTAGAAATAAATGGTATGCCATGGTATTCCTGTGAGATTGAAAGAGTTGTGATGCTCATGGGAATACATAATTGGGGTGGGTTTTAGTTAAATAGAGTAAACCTGCACACATTAAAACAAATCTCTGTGTTTCAGTAAATGCCAATGCTTTCATTTATTCAGTTAGTTAGCCAGCAAACATTTTTATTGAGGGTCTGTTATATATGGACTATCCAAGGCCTTGACGGCACTCATACATAAATGGAAAAGGTATGATCTCTGGCTTTATGAATCTATGTCTGATAGGCTAACAAAGAAAAACAATGAGAAAGGTAGTAGATAGGAAGAAAAAGAAAGGTTGATAATGCCATATGAAATTATGGCCTTATCAAAATGTAAAGTTTAAATTTTGAATTGAAAACTCTGGGAAAGCTGAAACGGTTCCATTAAAGGGAGGCTCAGCAAACAGGAGCTCTTGGTCTGGGTTGCAGTCTCCAAATGGATGCTGTCTCTTCACTGGGATGAAGGGGTCTGTGGACCAGTCCTTACCAACAAGGTCCACAGAGGCCTGGCTGAGGCACCAGGGTGCTCTACTTCCTGTTGTCAGCAGAATGAAAGCAGCTGTCAGGATATTTGTATGGAGAGATGCCCCCATTTTGAAGATCCAGTTTAGGTCAAGAAGCCAATTGATGAAAAAGAAAATTACTCAGAACAAGTTGAATAGACTTAAGAAAGAGCGCCTTCCTCTACATCCATAGTGAGACAGTCCCCCGATCCCCACCTATTACCACCCCCAAGAACTGCTCTGAGAAGTACACACAGAATCACTTGAGCCTTAGCCAGCCTACACCTTTGGGTGCCTCTTATCTCAGAGGACAGAAGGGTGTTGGTCTTAGAGACACTGAAACTCTTCTTTGCCCAGGGATCCTCCATCTTCAGGTTTTCTGAGCATTTGTGTCTAATAAAGTCCCTTTTAGTGAAAAGAAGCACTAAATTTCTAAACAGATTTAGGAATGAGAACTTCTACCATGAAAACTGCACTTAGTGATCTGGGATCTTAAAAACACTCAGACTCACTGTAGGGAGCCTTCTTTTAGGATTGTTCCCAGCCAATGGCTTACGAAATTAATATGGAGATGTTAGTGTGTGCAAAGGGCTGAAGAAACTGTACACAGTGGACTGAAAAGTCTGTATTTCAAACCACCAAAGATGTTGAAGGGTAGGAGTTTAGGTGGACCATCAGGAGCAGCTGATAGTCTCTTGTTTTGTCTGACTTGTTTCATGTTTGCTCCTGGTCTGTTTCTTGCCATTATGCTCTGAGCTACCTTGTGAGCTCAGGTGCCAATACTTTGTGGTCTTCCAGATTGACAAGACCAACAAGAGTAGAGCGAACCACCCCCTGGACACAGGTCACAATTCTGAGGTGCTGGGCCTGGTGGATTCTGGGACTGGAGGCCCTTCTGCTCTGAATGCTGTTATTTTTTCTGTTTTCAAATAGGACCAATTTTCTTTCATTTTACCTAAATTGTTACTGTATCATAAATTTAGTAGTGTTTATCTGAGAACAATACACCTTCCAGCTTGTAAAGACAGATAACAACTTCAAGATTGATGATTATGAAGTGGCTTCAGCCATGAAATCTCTTTGAGGAATTTTTGCCCTGTGGCCCCAAAGTGACAGTACAATTTTGGCAGAGGTGGGAATGAGATAGAAGGAAAGGGTGACGAGAAGCAAAATGGGAAATGATCCCCGCGTGCATAGCTTAGTCACCTGCTCAACATCTGTGCCTTAAAATAGGACCAGAGAATCAAGTAGCTCATTGTGCTACGTTTCCCTATAGACCCGAAACACAGAAGCATGCCTGCCCTAGATTGCATTTATGCTATGTGAATATTCTGGCCGTACTCACTACTAATTTGTAGGTAGCGTATGCCACAGAAGAGGAATTTTAGGCTGGGTTTTTAAACTCTATGACCCAATTAATGCCAACACTTTTGAAAGGAAACTAAAAATACATTAGGAGTTAAGAGGAGTTTTAAAATGTATGTAGCACGCTAAACTCAACCCTTTGTGCATCATTTGAATTAGTTCTCAAAGCTATCCTCTGTGGGGTCTAGGCAGGGCAAATGCCTTTTATTCTCATGTAACCAGTGACGTACAGATTGAATTGCAGAACTTGGGGAGTGGTGAGCAGTAGTCTAAACCCATATCTTTGGTCGTTGCCTCTCACTGTCCAAAGCATACAAAACATACCCAACCACCCACTCCTGAACATACTCATTGTGCAAGATTTGCATTTCTTTCTTTTTAGGGTACACATAACCAATAAACTTGTACCTTACTTGGCAGATGTTCAGTGTGGAGGTCTACCTCTTAAGAACTAAAAGCAAACTATCTGAGTTCAGTGTCTTGTTATTAATCCTACTGAGAATGAAAGCACATGGTCTAACAGGGTTAAGTGTTTAGAGAGACTTGGAGTTTTTTCCTTTGCAACTTCTCTTTGAAGTTTTATATTTGTTGTTGTTGTTAAGTGCCATCCAGTTGGTTCTGACTCATAATGACCCTGTATAGAGTTTCCAAGTGGCTGGTGAGCTTGATCCGCCAACCTTGTGGTTCAAACTGACCTTGCAACTCAGCACATTAACCCACAGTGTTTCTATTTGAACGTCACATGGGACTTAACATGTAAACTGTAAATTTCATCCTACTGATTTCCACACAACATTCCAACCTATAGAGGTAGTTTTGGACTTCATTCAGTCGGTTATGCTAGCAGTTGTGCCTTGCAGCTCTCAGTCATGTGTGTATTCTACATGAATGGAAGAGTGACTTGGCGGGACAGTGCATGATGACAGCTGGTTAGGGAGTGGATGGTGCAGACAATAGCGGTGTACTTCTGAATCTGGAGTCTTAGACGCTCAGTCACACTACCACACAGCCATATGCTTCTAAGACGGGGACTGGCAGACTTTCTCTGTGAAGGGCCACATAGTCAGTGTCCCAAGCCCTACAGACCAGTTGCAGACTGAGGCTCATTTGAATGCTAAAACTCTGGATCGGTGCACTGCCCACACTTGTCCACAGCAGTTTATTCAGTGGTTCCAGAATTCAGTCTAAAGTAAAACACCAGCGTGAATCTGCCTCTCTATTAGTTGGAAGTAGCTGGTTATGGACAATGGATTTGGTAGCAAAAAGAAAAAGATGAGTATAGTGGGTCCTTCGTAATCCATTTGAACCTACAAATTCTAGAACTCAGGAGACCTGCTGAGCCCTGGCTTCTGGAGGAAGGTCTGACTGTTTTCGGTAAAGGAGCCAAGGTTGAGAGTATATGCGTGGTCTTCAGAACCACAAACTAAACTTCCTGCCTCGTTTTGACCTCAGTGTTCTCACTTGAAAACTCAGGATCATGATACCTCTTTAATAAGTGGTGGGAGGGTTAAGAGAGATGGAGAGTGCTGGGCCCAGTGTGGCTATTATTATCCTTACCGACACTGCCTGCCCTGGAGCTTTCCCGGATATTGTTCTATTAAAGAAGGTAATTGTTAAATAAATATGGACATGCATTGGAGAGAATGTTTTGTACACTGGTATAAACATGCTGGAGGATTTCACAAGAATCATATTAACAACCACTGATAGGATGAGCAGCAAGTAGCTGCTTGGGATGATTTTTAACTACTAATGATAAATGAGTTATTACAAATGGGATTCACTGACAAGGGTTGTGATCAGGTATGATTGGGATAGAGTCAGTGATTCATACAGCAAATGCCCTAGAGCCTGTTTCTGGCTTCCTGGGATAGAGTAGAGGAGCTAGAGGGGAGAGGACTCAGAAATGGGGGGACTTGCATTACATAAAGACAGAGATGCAGTGAGGTATGCTCTTCTGATTCTGTGGCAAGATTCCTGATTTCTCAAAGATTCATTGGGACCAGATTGTAGATTTGTTTAAAGGTTTGGACTTTGTCTGAATTGCATTTCTCCAAAGGGATTGTGAAGAAATTGATAAAATTAAAAAATATTTTTATTGCATAGTTCGAAACTACCAGCTGTTCCATGGTAGAAAGATAAGGCTTTCTGCTCCCATAAAGATTTACAGCCTCAGAAACCCTGTACAGGGTCCTTATGAGTCGGAACTGTCTCCTTGACACATAACAACAACAAGAATACATACTGTATATACATAATTACATCTTTTGTAAACATACATACATATGTGTGTATGTTGCTGAACTTTAATACTAAAATCCAGACTGGAAGGAAATACACATGTACTGTCCCTCTATTATATAAATCAGAATCACAGGATGGCACAAATGATTACAGGGTTGACCCTTTAAATCTACCCTGTGGTGCCTTAGAAGAAACTATTGGTGATCTCCTTTGGAAGATCACAACCACTGAAAACCCTGTGGAGTGCAGTTCTTATCTGAAACACATGGGGTCACCATGAATCAGAATTAACTTGATAACTATTTTGGGGGGCTGAGTTTTGGTTGTATAACCCAAGTTCCTCATGTGGTTATGCATAGTGAGGACTCGGGTTTTTAAAGTCTGGGAGAACATTTAATGAACTGTTGGTTTCTGATGCCCTTTCAGCTCCATCATTGTCTCCTGTACAGTTCTGAGGGGAATAATAGAATGACATTTAGATGGTGTTGAGTTGGGGAAATGCTGCTTTGTGAATGTTTGTGTATTGAGTGATGCTTTAGGTATGTTTTAAAGGATGAGCAAGAATTAGAAAAAGTGGCACAAGGGCATTCCTATGGGGGAAGGGTTTAATATATGCAGTAGCATTTTATTTTCCAGGATCTGCAAACCATTGGAGGTAACATGAGTGGAAAAGGAAGGCTTAGTGTAGATACTGATGATATCCTAAGATTGTCGAATCTTGTGTTGATGTGGGTAGACTGTATCTTTAAAGCTGAGGTACAGTACTGCTGCATTTTAAGCGAAGAAGTAAGATCAGAGTTGTGTTTCAGTAAGCCCTCTCTGGGAGCAGCCAGGAGGATGGTTGGAAGAGAGCAAACTGCTATGAGGGGCCATGGCATCCGTTTTAGGGAGAAGTGTTGAGATCAGGAGAATGGAGACTAGGAGGAGGTCATACGATGTAGGGAATACACCGTTTGCAGGACCGTTTATATGTTGTCGTTGTTGTTGTTAGGTGCCATTGAGTCAGTACCGACTCATAACGACCCTCTGCACAACAGAAAAATAAAAGGTATCTAAATTGATTCCCAGGCAGTTGTTGACCCAGACTCACTAAACTTTGGAAGTTTTAAGTTTGAGGTGTCAATGGTTAAATCAAAATTCCCATTGTCAACTGGATAGGCACTCTGGAACCCAGATGTGGAGTTCAAAGTCATACACGTAGGTGGTGATCAAGGCTTATGTCCTGGAACACAGTAAAGTAAAGTAGAGTGAGCAGAGAAGTGAATGGGTCAAGTTCTGGGAGAGGAAAAAAAAAAAAGACAAACGTATATATGTAATTCTGTTCTCAGATCTGAAAAAGTATATTCTATTTTCTGATCTTTATATAAGGTTTCAAGTTACTGGTTGTTACTATTTGGATGTGGGGTAGCTTACACCTTCCTTTCAGAACCTGTAGTCCAAATTAACATGGACTATAGTTGTGGCCTTGAGTCCTGATGTAGCACTGTGGGTTAATGTGCTGGACTGCAAAGTTGGTTTGAACCATAAGGTCGCTGGTTCAAGCTTACTAGCCACTCCTTGAAAACCCTGTAAAGTGTTGTTATAGGTCAGAACCAGCTCAACAGCACTTAACAACAACAACATAGTTGTGGTCCAGATATGTCTCACGTGCCCTATACTAATGTGTCATCAAGTCTCCTCCTAGTGTATGTGATGGCTTTGGAGTACAGGCCTGGATACTGTAGGGGCAATGGGTAAGAGTTGGTGGACAATCTGGGCACATAGATTACAGTGAAAAAAGCTATTGGTGTTCAGCAAAGAATCTGAAAGGATTTTTTTTTTCCTCTCTCAGTCCTTAGAGAATAGGCTTTTAAAAATCTTTTTTTCCAGTCATAAAAGAATTATCATAGGCAGTGGCAACATAGTATAGTGGTTTAGCCATGGACACTGGAGCTGGCTACCTTGGTTCAAATCCTGGTGTATTAGCTGTTTGACCCTGGGCAGTCTTCTTAACCTCTCTGTGCCTCGGTTCCTCATCTGTGAATGTACCTACCTCATACATTCTTGTGATGATTAAATAAGTGAGGTCTGTAAGGTGTTAAATAGAATAAACGAGTGGAGGCAGCTGTCCCAGGGAAAGCCCTGCAGAACTGGAAGAGACTGGGGCACTTTTGGGACAGATATGGACAGCTTCAGTGCCTTTTGATCATTCTGGTGGAGCATTTTTCCTGAAGACATAGTAACTTAGCGAGGAATTCAGAGACAATTACCTCACACTTTATGAATACTCAATTACAGTATTCACATTGCCTCAGAGAAGTAATATCATGCCTGAGGGTTTAGTTTCCTCAGCCATGTAGTTCTGCTTTCATAAACATGACATTAAAACCTGACCAGAGAGGAGCTCCACAAGGAAGTGGCCAGTCAGGTATGTCTCTCAGGGTTCCTGGACTGGGGGTGGGAGGGGGTGGGAGCTAGTGGTGGGTGGGTGCGTGTGGTGGTTACTGTATGGCTGTATGCCAGTGGCAAGCCTTCCGAGGTAAAACACAAAAAAAGTCAGAAAGTCATTACTTATAAAGCGTGTTACTTGAGAGGATATTTTTCTGTTTTTTTTCACCTACAACAAGTTTTGTAAAATTGCCTTCCAAGTAGAAGGGTTGTTGTTAAATACCCTCAAGTAGAAGGGTAAATAATATTTATCATGAATGTGGAGAAAATCGGTGAAACAAAGATAAAGTACCTTTGAGAATACCTTTATGTTGTTATGTGGCCAGGGTTTGGGTCCATATTTCACAATTGCTCGTAGCTACAATTATATGAGCAAGCCACCACATCTCTACAGAAGAAACCTCTAGTATTGAGCATGTACAAGGTGGCTTCAAGTGGTTCAGAGAAAAGTTCTGTTATATTTAATTCCATTTTCCATTAACTTCTTGAAGCCCCCTCGTAATTCAGAGTAACCTTACATGAGGAGACGTCTTAGTCATTATTGATATTTTATATGAGATTTGACCTTACAGTTATTGACCTGGGTTTGATGAGGCAGGAAACCTAGCTCATGGGAGAATATGAGCTCCATTCATTTATGTATTTATCCAACTCATATTTTCTTATATTCTTGATACTGGGGATACAATGGTGGACATGGTTCTTATAACTTGCAACCTACTTGATGAGAAAGACAATGTGCAAATAAACATCACAGCAAGTAAATATTTATAGCATTGGCCAAGGGCTTTTGAGGGTTGCAAACAGGGCTGTATGACAGGGAATGACAGTGATATAAATAGATGCCCTTGAGAACTTGCACCAAGGGTTTGTGTAAGAATAGTCATTAACTTCACCTGTAATAGGAAAGATTGGGGTTCTGCTAGATAAAGAAATCATGGCATACCTGTGCAATTGAAAATTTTTTAAATGAGCTATACCCGAAGTTCCTACATCTGACTGCTGACTTCATTCACTCGCACAGGTATGCTGTCTTTTCTTTATCTAGTTGAATCCCAATTCTTTCCTATTACAAGTGAAGTAATTGTCTTATCAATTTCTGTATCTAAAAAGATTTTTAAATAATATATTTGTATATTATTTTTACATTCTGGAAATTTATCCACCAACTTTATAACAGTAGTTATGTCTAGTCAAAGAGGACTCAACTTGATCAGTAATATTTATACTTTTTTCAAAGGAAGTATTGTTGTTGTTGTTAAGTGCTGTGAAGTTGGTTCCAGATCATAATGACTCTCTATAGGGTTTCCAAGGAGCAGCTGATGAGCTTGAACCACCAACCTTGTAGTTCAAATAGATTCCTGCAATTGCATATTAAATTCTGGAAATTCCTTAATAAAGAAAATAGTGGGATGAGGTTGTCTGAGAAACTCTCTGGCATTGAGGCTGAATCCTGAAGGAAGAAAAGAGTGGGTTTTGGGAGAGTGGGAGAAGAACATCCCAGACTGAGGGAATACCATATTCAGTGGCAAAGGGAGGAAGGCTTGTTGTGCCTGCGTCATTAACTTTGAAGTCGAGAGGCAAGACTACAGCATGTGCATGGGCTGAGAGGCTGCCTGGAGAAGGGAAGTTGAGTTGCAGTCAGCAGGGTCTGGTCCTGCACAGAATCTGGTACTGGTTTGGCATGCTGGGGTCAGCTGTGCACATTTGAAGAAGTGCCTGACTACCCAGTGGGTAAAGATTGGAGGTGAGGGAGAGCAGAAGCCAGTGGTTGTTTCTGCAGAACTACCAAGAAAGCTTAGATCAGGCTGCGGTTCTCAACCCTGTAACATATCTAAAGTTACTTATCCTTGGAATTCTACCCCTGAACAGTCTAATAGACTTTTTTGAAGATCAAGCCTGTGTATTCACGTTAAAAACAAACAAACAATATATCTATTGATATATCTTGAGAGTGAGAATCACTGGTTGCCATTAGCCCTGGAGAACTGTGGAAGGTTTGAGTCACACATTGAGAAAGAATCAGTGGCTCTTGCTACTGATCTTGAAGGTCCATCTTTCTAGACCAAGCTAAGCCTACACCTGTTTGGGACCCAGTGGAAACTGAGACTGCAGGACAACGTGTGGATTTCAGATAAGCATTTAGTTCCATTGATGATGATTTCAGGAGATAATCCAAGCCCATTGCTGTCCTTTTTTCTCTTCCTGGGACTCCTGGTGGGGTGCTGTAGGATCAGCACTGAACTGCAAACTACAAGGTCAGCAGTTCAAACCCACCAGCTACTCCTCAGAAACCCTATACAGGGTCACTGTGAGTTGGAATCTACTCAACGGTACTTAACCCACAATAACGTTACCACCATTTAATACAATTTGTTCCTCATTGTATCTCCACCAGCAGATGGTCAGCGAAATAGAAAATAAATACTACCCAAACAAGTCATGTGGTCACCGCTGGTAATTTGGAGGCATGATTTGAGGGGGTAGAAAATAGACTATGAGGTTGGTGTGAAGAACCTTGGCTGAAATGTAAGATTTGGTGTTTATCTGTAAATGTCAATTATCCTATACTTTATTACCATATTGAGTTGGTTGTGGTGTGGTGAAGTCCAATGCATATGAAAAGGCAATTAGAAGTTCCAGAATCAAACTGAATCATGAGTTAGAGATTCCTACACACTAAAACGTTGAAACATATTTGGTCTCTTTATTCATGGTGATGAACATTTGACATCTTCTTCTTTTTTAAAAAAAATTTATGTTTTTATTGTGAATTGAGTGATAGTTTACATGGGAGAGCATCAGCTTTACATTCATCCTATCATATTTCATTTCATTGCAATGATTACAATCTCCATGCATCATCATTCAACAACATTTGCTTCCAATCTCTCTCTCTTTTTGCTTTTTGTATGTACACCAAAGCACTCAGGAATATATAAATATTCAAACAAACTTCCCAGCTGCCAGCACACAGCCCCTCTCCCTCCTTCAGTTGAGAGTCCCCAGCTGCTCCTTCTCTCCATGTCATCATCTCTGCCTCCATCTCTGGCATCACTGCTTCTCTGGATAGGGTCCCACACTCTGCTCTTCTCCCTTGATGGTCCCAGGGTCCTGGACTGCAAGATCAACCACTCCCCTCCTTTTGTTACAAAACATTTACTGTTACATTTTCAACATTCACAATCAGTCCTGATAACAATTATTCACTATTGAACCACAAGAGTCTTATCCCCATCTCTCTTTCACCAGTCCCATCTAGACAGGTTGGAAACCACTCAGTAGAGATTCTACCTTCCCCCGCACCCTCTGAAACTAAGCCCCCTCTTGAAACTTTGGAAGCCAGTCACTTTATGCTTTTGTTGCCCTCCCCCCCCATTTTGGGTGTCCAGTGTCTAAGTTGCCCATTCCTGTCAACCCAGTGTACAGAGAGGGTGAGAATGATCCTTGCTGTAAAGATTCATTCCCTCTTTTGAGCTACTGCATACGTAAGTATAGGTCAAGTTTATCAAACTGTAGCAGATTATACTTTTTCCCTCTTCTTCCTTGTTCTAGTTGAGTTCTGATCATCCAGCCATTGAAGCCAGATCAAGTGGGTACTATCTGCAAGTATGGACTTTCTTGTGTACCTCCCTTTCCTTCATATCAACTGGACTCTTGACTCTCCACTTTAGTCCTCTGTGACTATGTCCATGTCCGTGGGCTCAGGAGTTCCCAGGTCTCGCTATACTGCTTGCCAACCAGGTCTTGATCCAGGTTGACAGAAGTGTATTGAACGTGGTGGAACTTAGCCGACAGCTTCATTGCTGTTTTTTCCCCACTTCCCCTTATCGGTAGGCCAGTGTGGTCACTAGCAAGATTACATGCCTGCTCATGCATTCCCTTTGAGTCTCAGGTTTGGAATGGGTTGTACCCTGAGGGGACTTGATGGTTTGCCTTGATGGCTCCCCAGTGAACAACTGGCTTGTTCTTGTAGTAGTCAGTCAGACTGCCATTATTGTTTTTTATTTTTCCTGCTGGTGGTTCCTTTAAGAAGTATCTTCTGTTCCTTTAGCTGCTTCAGGCTGGTCTGCTTGATATCTGCTTCTTAAATATGCACAGATAGTATCTCTTTCATTCCCAACTAGGGGTATTTCACACTTTAATATCTTACTCTTCCCATTTGTCAAAACCATGGACACTAGAATGTGAGTGAATTAGAAGTGCCATTATGTGAAACATGTAAAAGCACAGTTGACAAGAAAAAAACATATTAGACTAGTACTCATATAACTTCGGTAAGCAGGAAAACATGTTTAATGCCCACACAATTTTGTTTCTATAGCTATAACAGACCATCAGAGCTGGAAACTCCCATTCTATTTTTACTTTATTGGTGAGAGAAGAAGCCTCCAGGAGGGTTCTGAATTGACCAAGCTCTCAGGACCAAGGCAGAGCAGACCCAGGACAGAGTTGTTTTCTTCTCCCATCGCATATTCCAGAAACCTCAGCCTGGAATTGTTCACAAGATCCCTGCTCTTCCCAGCAGTTCTTAGGAGAATTGCAGTCTGCCTAGCTATTCTGCTCTCTCGGAATTCTGAGAGACATTTAAAACAATTAACTGGTATCCACTGCTTGTTTTGTTAAGTGCAGTCCAGTCAATTCCACTCAGGGTGACACTGTATACGGTGTTTTCTTTTGTTTGTTTTTGTCTTTTTAAATTTTTTATTGTGGATTAAGTAAAAGTTTACAGGGCAGATCATCAGTTTTACATTCAACAAGTCATATACTTTGTTTCATTACAATGATTATAATCCCCTCCATGTACTATCAGTTAACAGTATTTCTCTCTATTCATTTTAGCTCTTTTTTTTCTTTTTTTTTTTTCTCTTTCTTCTTTAAACACTCAGGCATATATAATAATTTACACCACCAAAGGGCAAATTCTGCAAGTCTGCCTCCTGGCTGCCAGCTCTTAGTCCCTCTCTTCCCATGAATCTAAAGTCCTCAGCGGCTCCCTCTCTCCATGTCCCCATCTCTGCCTCCGTCTCTGGTGTCACTGCTTCTCTGGATAAGGTCTTGCATTCTACTTGTGCTTTTCTCACTTGATGGTCCTAGGGTCCTTTGTTTCTGGACTGTCAGATTAACTACTTCCCTGTTTTTGTTATAACTTCTACCTTTATAATTGTGACAGTCACAATTAGTCATGATAGCAGTTACTCACTATTGAATCATAAGAATCTTGTCCCCATCTCTTCCCACCAGACCCATCTAGACAAGAAGAAAACTTTTCAGTGGGGACTCATTCTTTCCCCCCACCCTCTTAAACTAAACTCCTTCTTGAAACCTTGTAAGCCAGTCACTTCGTGCCTTTATTGCTCCCTCATTTTAGGTAGCCAATGTTTAAGTTGCCCGTGCCTATCTACCCTGTGTACAGAGGGGATAGCATTGATACTTGATGTGAAGACTCCTTCCCTCTCTGTTGGTATTTAGGGTCACTACCACCATGAGTATAGGTCAAGTTCATCAAATTGTAGCAATTTACCGTCGCTTCTTTGTCAAAAATTTTTTTGTTTTATCTTCCTCTAGTTGAGTTCTGCTTATCAAGCCACCGAGGCTAGGTCAAATGGTTACTATCTGCAATTTTGGGTGTTCTTGTGCATCTCCCCTAACTTCATATCCATTGGATGCTTCAATCTCAGCTCCAGCCCTCTGTACTTGTCTATGGGCTCAGGTGTCCCCCAGGTCTCACCATACATCAGACTAACCAGCTCTTCCTCTTTTCTCTCATCTCCAGGTTAACAGGAGTCTATGGGACATGGTTGAACTCAGTCCCATTTCTTCATTGCTGCCTTTCCCCCTCTTCCACTCACTCGTAGACCAATGTGGTTGCCAGCAAGCTTACATGCCTGCTCAGGTTGTTCCCTTTGAGTTTCAGTCTTAGAGGGGGGTATTGTCCTAAAGGGACTTGATTGGTTGCCTTGATGGCTTCCCAGCAAACAACTTGCTTACTCTTTTTTGTATAGGGTTTTCAAGGAGTTGCTGGTGGATTTGAACTGAAAACCTTGCAGTTCAAACAGACCTTGTGTTCGAGTGCTTATCCTACAGTGCCACATCAGGATTCGTTGCTTAAACTAAAGTTTTTCAAAAATGTATAATCAAGGCACATATACCATATTGAGATATTTCTTCATCTATAGTTATCACTGGGTTTATTTGCCTTTACATTAGAAGAAACCTACAGCCCAGATACTGATTGTATTTTTTCCTACTGATGCTTGTACTCTACAAACTTGAATTCCATTTCATTAAACCACTCTGTATTTTCAGAAAAAACAATATGCTAACTTTAGTGGTATGTTATTCTAAAACAACAATAAAATAATGACTTATGTATTTGGTCCTGGACAGTAATCCAGCTTTGGGGGCCAATTTGATATCCGTGGGCTATACTTTATATTCCTGCTAAATTTGACTTTGCTAGAGGCATAATAAATACTTTCCTGTCTAACTTTGGGTTCTCACCATGGAAACATCAGAGCAACAGCTGAGCTCTGGTAGATGTCTTTTCATTCTCTTGGCTGGTAAAAATCTTTGAGGGGAGCATTGTTTTGTTATTTGATGGATAACAAAACTTTTTAAATGAAACCATTGCTTCAGTTCATCAGGAATTTGTCTTAACTGATTAAGATCATTAATTGGACATTTTCTAATCTTGTCTTGAGCCCCTGGTAACCTAGAAACAACCTAACATTAACAGAAAATGTGAGTCACTATGAAGCTAAATTCAAGCTGCAACTTAGTGTTCCTGAGCGCCAAGCAATTACCCATACAAACAGAGCCCAAGGAGCACGTGATTGCCTTAAATTTATCAAAATATTTCTACAGAGTATTTTATTCATCTAGTTATAATTCTGTTTTATAGAATTAAATGGGGCATTAATATATCTATGTGTTATCTAAACCTTAAGACCATGATTTCTAACCAGTTGTCACAAATGCCAAGAGACTGAAACCCTTGACCCTTGTGGCCACCAGGCAGATCTGAGGTGAATAGACCCCTGAGCCTTGTCTTTTTGCCCTAGTATGCTGTGCACATGGCAGCATTTGTCTGTGTGAGGACAAAGAAGCAGCCTCAGAAGACTATTGCTTAGAAGGAACGAATCAGTGATAAAACTGGTTTAGATTCTGTTTCAGTTGCATGGGTAGCCTGGCATGGTAGAAAGGACACTGGGCTGGACATTAGGGGACTAGCAAGTCATGTATGACCTTGCCCTCTCCTTATCCGTAATCTGGGGAGATTAGACAGATCATCTCTAAATCCTGTTCAACCTTGTTCTTTGACCATCCATAGTGAGTGCCTCAGCATTTGGCCCAGTGTGAAGTCAACAGTGCCAAATAACTACAACAGGTAGCAAGAACTTAGTAGATGAACCTGCAGGCTGGGTCTCTTGAAGAAACAAAGGGAGCAACTCCAGGCAGGCGATTACAGATAATGCTGTCAAGAACAGTGCTGTACTCAGACCCTGGTATTTGTTTACTTCTCAGATCATAGGGAGGGTTTCTCAGGTTCAGCACTATTGACATTGGAGAGTAAATAATTCTTTGTTGTGGGGAGACCCTGTGTATTTTAGGATGCTGAGAAGCATCCTTGGCATGCATCCACTGGATAATAGTAAGAATCTCTCCCTCCCAGTTGTGACAATTGTAAACTGTGTCTCTGTTGTTACTGTTGTTTAGTGCTGTCGAGTCAGTTCTAACTCATAGCGACTCGGTATAGGATTTCCAAGGAGTGGCTAGTGGGTTTGAATCACCAACCTTGTGGTTAGCAGTCTAGTGCTTGTACTAAATCACCACACCAGTACTATTAGATATATACCTAGGGCAGTTGTTCTTAGCTGGACCACTGGACCACAATGTTGGTGGTTCAAACCCATCAGCTGCTCCTTGGAAAAGCTATGAGTCTAAACTGGCTGGATGGCATTTAATAACAACAACAGTAATATAAAATTTGAGCCCTGGTGTGGTTGTAGGATTAGTACCAGACTGGTAACCACCAGGTTGACAATTCAAACCCACAGGTCACTCTCAAAAACATTATACAGGTTTGCTGTGAGTTGGAACTGACTTGATGACACTTAGCAAGAATATGAATATTTAACTTAGGATAGTGCCAATTATTTTGCCAAAATGGTAAAATCAATAAATATTTGGAGTCCTGGTGTGGTGCTGTGCAATCATCACTGGACTGCTAAGCACAGGTCAGTGGTTCAAATTGGGTCACCATGAGGTGGAACCAACTTAATGGAACTTGACAACGAGAACAACAATCAGTAATGTTTAAGAGCCAGTTGATCTCCAAGGGGATTTCAAGAAGTTCATTGAAAAAGTCCATTATTTTTCAGTTCCGTTTTCCCATGGACTTTTTGAAGTCCCTCTCATATGTCTACTTTAGTATTTGTTATTATCAGACTCCTTAATGTTTGCCAAGTAGTTAAACAAATAGGCTCCCACTTTGGTCTTGATTTATAATTCCCTGATATCTAGTGAGGTTCAATATCTTTTCATAAAAGTTTATTGGCCACATTCACATATTCATATAGTTTTTTTCATTCTTATAGCTGTTTTTTATTGCCTTAAAAAAAAATCCACTGTTCTATAGTCTTCGGGTGAGTTTATATCCATTATCTGTATTGTAAATACCTCCTCCCACTTTTATTTTTTACTTCTCATTCTGATTGCTTGGGTCCATTTAACTTTGTTTTAAATGCTTGTCTTGTGCTTTTGAACCAACTCAGCAACATCCAATTTTTGTTTGTTTGTTTGTTCTGTGAAGCCTAAGAAATGTGTTATTGAACCCCAAACTTGAGAAAATTTCATTGGCTTTGATGAAAACCGTGCCCTGAAAAATTGGGCAGGTTGGAGGCTTTTAGTTTGCTTTTCCGACGTGAATAGGGATGACCTGAAGTCTAGGGTTGTTTATGATGGAAAGGAAAATACCTGACTGGTTCAGAACAAGCCTGAGCCCTGGAGTTGCTGTTGATCAATTAAAAATAAGCAAACCAAATGCATGTCAGACCCCTAGACGTATTTGAAGGCCAAAAGTCAAACATCCAAAATTCCGTAGCACAAATATAAGTAAAATTAAGTTATACTTTAAGAGAAAATCTAACTTAGGGAAAATGCAAAATTGTCTGGATTAAACCTCCATTCTTAAACACTATTACATTAAAAAAAAAAAAAAAAATCACTCCATTGTACTGATTTTATCATAGGCTGAAACTCTACATAAAATTCAGAACAGACAGTCCTGTGCTGTAGGAGAGGACGTTTCCTTCTCCTCGCAGGGCAAGGTCAGAGCTGTGACCACAGGACCTCCTGGAACTGGGCCTCCCAACTGCTGACTCTGAGTTGCTATGCTGCTTGCCCTTGATCCTAACCAGCCACTCATGATAGCAAGGTTCTGATACACACAAGTCAAGTGACAATTTATTGTGGGATCTGCGATTGTGTTAACTGAAAAACAGTTCATCACTTACCGCTGATGGAGGAAAGTGTTAATATTGAGTATCAATACTCAAGAAAACAGGGGAGTAGAAAATCTCCTAGAGCTGTCTCCTGGAGGGAGTTTTTATAGTGATTTCAGGAGGTATGAGATAGAGGATTTCAGGAACTCTGGTGTCTGTTTAGTCAAGGCCCTGTTGATCATCCTAGCCAAGCTGTCTCACTCCAGCTGGCACCATTAATCTCCCCAGGTGGTGGTTTTCAGTGACCATCAAAGATGTATGATTGTTTCTGTAGTCCTTGGGGCAGGGTTTGACTAATTAAAGAAAAAGAAGTGATTAGTTTTAGAGAAAACCCTTATGATGGTGGATGGCCATTGAAGACCTATTATATTGCTTTGGCTGGTCTAAAAACCCTTTTAACACTTTGGGGTTTCTCCTGTGCTGCTTCAGTTGCTCCACCCAAATAGGAAACAGCCTGGGATGTAGGTCAGGATAGCTCTCTTCAAATATCTGTAGGACAGTTACTTGGAAGAGAGAGATATAAAAAGAGACAGTTCATATAGGTGGGCATTGGCAAAGGGAAAGTATTGCTGTCTGTCAGTGGGAGGATGCTTTGCAAACTACTGGACCCTCTTCCTTAGTGTCTATTTGGGATGTTTGAGAAAAATGTCCTTAGAAGACACTACAGACATTGATGAGGAAGATGATTTTGATAGTTAATAGCCAAAATATACTGATTTGCCTACTATGTGTCAAGCCTTCTCACAGTGTCTTTACATATTTGGCTTGTATCTAGCGACTTTTCTAAATTCATGTATTAATTGTAAGACTTTAGATGGACCTTACAGATAACTGTCCTCCACTGAAAGACATAGGCAGCTTAAGACTTCGGATGTTCTTCCAGCTAGTCATCTCTCAGGGTCCCAGGAGAAATCCCCAAAGTGGCACAGATTGGGTCAACCTGGTCCAAGTAGCCAACTTTGCAACTCCCCAAGCCACATTTCTTGAGAATGAGAAAGTGTTCACCACAAAGGATGTGAAGTCCATGCCAGATTGGCCTGAATTCAATGGATTCTCACAAAAAGGGATTCAGTAAAGACTTGAGGACTCTGTGATTGCTGTAGGAGCTGGTTGCCACCAGCAACATTCACTGGATGATTCTGGATGGAGGAGGAAAGCCACCCAGGAGGCCTGTCCAAGGCCAGAAGCTCGTATTGAAAGGAGACAGAACTGTGGCATCCTGCAGTCTTGGCAGAGGAATTTGGCCCATGCTGGGTAGTGCATCTTCATGCCACATTGTAAAGTGTCCCATCTGAGAACTATCCTCTCTCTCTCCTAAGAGATTTAGTGTGCTTTGTTCATTTCAGCAAGCTGTATAGATTTCTCTTTGTCTTCCTGTGTGTCTGTAATGCTCATCTCGCTTTCCATCTTGTCTCTATGTGCATTTCTCTTTTCCTGGCCTTGTCTCAGGGTTGAGGAGGAGAAGGAGGAGGAAGAGGAAGAGGAGCAGCCAATTACAGAGCCCAATTCAGAGGAAGAGAGAGAGGACCCTGCTTCCTGTCAGGGCGAGGACAGGTACCGAGGGCTGGGCCCTCCTAGGCTCACACTAAGTTCCTGAAGCACCTTTTTTTAATCAATAGTTTGCAGCCACTTTGTAGTAAACCCCTCCCTTCTTGTAAGTTGTCCTGGTAAACCATTACTTACCCTGTATACAGAGCCATAGTGACTAGTTCTGTAGAAATAACTGAGCATGCTTTCATTAGAGAATGGCACTTTTATGCAAATACTGCCTTCCTATACCACACTTTATGGGAAATTCATCCAGTGGGTTTTCCCCTCACTGTTTCCCCACTCCCTGAATGCTTTAATTCAGTCAGATTCACAGTGACTAAAAAGGTATTCATCTCTGCTCAGAAAACGTTAGCCCTTTCAACAATGTAACACTACTAATTCCATGTGGCTCATCCAAACAGTTTTGCAAACCTAGTAGTTACTATATTCATGACTCAGATTCATTTTTTACCCATATACACAAGTATATTTTTCAGTTCATGTAGCATAGAAAAAATTCAGCGTTTGTTTTCATACCCAGAAAAACTAACCTAACTACTCAGTCCTTTGAGGAGTTTATTGTCCTCTGCTCACCTTAGCACTGGGTGTTCTTTCTATCTTGGACAATATAAAGAGACACAAATACTCTGAACCTTTTCAATTTTGTAGATATCTTCCCAAAATGAAGTCTGTGTAAAATTGATCATAGGTAATTTTCATTTTTAACCTACAATAATCATAAAATTTAATGGTTTCTTTCACTCAATTGATTGATCATGGCAAGTTGACATTTTTACTGTTTGTGTTTTCCCTACAAACAAGCAAGCCCAAAAGGATCTCGGATGCATTAAGTAAGATCTTTCTAAGTTGATTCCATACTGTCATTGCACATGTTGTTAAGTGCTGTCGTGTCAATTTCCGAGGAGCAACTGGTGAGTTGCAAGTGCCAACCTTGCAATTAACAGTCCTGGGCCCATTAATGTGTATATTGTTGTTAAGTGCCATCAAGTCGGTTCTGACCCATAGTGTATAGGGTTTCCGAGGAGCAGCTGGTGAGCTTGAACAGCCAACCTTGCAGTTCAAACAGCTTTGTAATCTGGTGCATTAACCCACAGCGCCACACCAGGACTCCTTCAGTGTGTATAGCAGTTCTCCAACAGATCCCTCGGATACTGAGGCTCACACAGTGCCCAGGGAAGGTATAACGATAACTGACAAACTAAAGATTGCTTACTCCCTCTGGAAATTCCTGTTAAAAAGTCAGCTGGGTGGGTGTACAGAGAGAAAAAGGAATAAGCCAGTGGCAGAGAATTAGCCACACAAAGAAGGACAGAGAACCAGCATTCAATAGAACCCTTTGCCCATGCAGATCTTTCCCAATTGGGGGTGGTAATTCATTAATTGGGGGTGATGATTCATTAGTTTGAGGTGGTGATTCATTAGTTGGTGATGCTCTGGGTAGAGGGGGCCCTGTTGAAAGTCCCAAGTAGGGCTAAAATTAGCCACAGGAAATTATGCAGACCATCCTTAAATACATCAGCACCACTCTAAAGGTGCTGAAAAGTGCAAGCACTGCCCACCCACATTAATCCTTAAGCCTCAGACACCTACATGGATCTGTACCTACAGAGCACATTGAAGACTCTTCCTGGAAAGGGAAACCTTCAGAGGCATACCTGTTATGCTGTTTTTGCCTAGGATTTTTATGTACATAGGTCTTCCTCTCTTGAACATGTCTCTGACTACACTGTTGCTCCAGGGCACCCTTGGTCAGAGATCGCAGTTAGGTAGTTCCTCTGTAGGCCAGGACTTCATCTTGCAAGTGCTCATTCACTGACCTTGATGCATAGATAGGTGATCTTCGTTCTCTGGGGTAAGCCTTGAAATTGCGGGAAAGATCTGCTCTTAATTCTGGTGGTATTTTCAGCTCACGTGTACTAGGTACAGGGCTGGGCTCTCTGCTGGGCTTAATTCTGGTGGTATTTTCAGCTCACGTGTACTAGGTACAGGGCTGGTCTCACTCGGATCTGCCCACCACCCAGGGAAACAGGGTTGTCCTTGTCCTTATGTGCAGGGAGGGAGAGCACCAAATATAGGGTAGGAAAGGAAACAGCTCTGTCTAGACCCAAATGGGCATGGCTGAGAGGCATTCCTACTTATTGAGCACAGTTCTTATTGAGAGATTGCTGCTGTTTTGACAAAACTAGAGTTTAACATAAATCCTCAGGTTAGAAAGGTATGTGATGACATATCTGAGTGATCTCAATCCAGTCCTCTGAAGATGGAAGGTTCTCTGACAACAACTCTGGCAGAAATTGGCCCGCCTGAAGGGGTCTGGAAATAGAAACTCTAGGGTTTCAGGGTGGAGATAGGCTCTGGGAAAAGTCTGAACTGGATGAAATGTGTCATCTTCATCTTGGCCTCTCCTTTCCCCACTCTTTATATACCTTGCTGGCATTTCTTTTCCTTCCCATTTCTCCACACCTGCTTTAATCAAATAATCTGAAAGCAATTCAATGCATATGAAAGTATATAAGCCTAAGTACAGGGCTTTGTGGAATACTTCTTCTTAACAGGTAGGTCAGGTCTTCTGTTTCACGAAACCGAGGCCGTGAAGCTCATATTGTGGAGAGTTAGAAACCAATACAGCCAGTAGGGAGAAACCTGGGGAGGAGGGGTCGGTGTGTGCAGAAGGGACCTTGGGAGCCATCAGATTCCCTCACAAAGGCCAGCATATGCTCGGAGCCAGCCTGGTCTGGAGAGACGCTTTCTTGCACTCTGAAAGTGTCACCTCCCAGATCAGCACACCCAGGGCATCAGGGTTAGCAGACCAACGCTTTTGGTGATGGGCTGCACTTGAAGAAACTGCTGGACTCTGAAGCAGTGGCCATAACAGTAGCAGGTTTCTTATGTGTCTTTTTCTCTTTCCTAACCTTTGCTCCTTTCTCCCTTTTCTTTCCTTCTTTCCTCCCTTCTGGTGGACCTCTTCTCTGCAGCGAGCCCAGCCCTGTCTCAGAGCAGAACCCTACCACAAAGCATGATGCTCCCAACAGGCCAGCCCTCCCAGAATCCCAGAGAAAGCAGCTTCCTGACAACACTGCAGTGGAGAGCCCCTTGGGCAGTGGGGCCTCAGGGCCTGCCCTGCTGCTACCCCCGACTTCTCAGACCACCTCCACTTCTACCTCCACCACAGCTGGCCCCCTAAAGGCATCACCAACAGTGGTAGAAAAGCTGCCCTACGTGCCCCACAGCCCCTTCCACCTCTTCTCCTATGACTTTGAGGATTCTCCCTTATCCACCAAAGAAAAGGACACAGAGTCCCAGAAGGAAAACAGGTAGATCTGGTCCTCATGGTTAAGGGATAAGTGTTTGTGCTGCATGCATCCTGGGGCATGTCTGTGTGGATTTTAAGCAGAGAGCAGTTGAGGCAGAGACATGTCATGACCCCTGACTAAATGCCATGCAGAAAACTGCCCTCGGTCTGAGCTAAAGAGCTCTTGTTCTAATCCAATTAACAAATGTTGTAAAGTGCAATAGAGTGGGTTCCGACTTATAGTGACCTTGTATAGGGTTTCCAAGGAGTGGATGGTGAGTTTGAACACCATTCCAAGGAGTGGATGGGTGACTTTGTGGTTCAAACTGACTTTGCAGTCGAGTGCTTTATGCTAAAATTCCAGACCAGGACTAATGGGTTTTAAAATAAAAATATTAAAAATACATTTGATCTGTCAAAGTCTCTATGTCTTGAGCCCTTCCTTCTGGTGTGGGAGCTTTGACCTACGGAATACAACAAGGTGTTTTGCTATCTTTGCTTGCTTGCAACATTTTTAGTGGCGTTTTCCTTTCTTTCACAGTTCCACTGATTCCGTCCAGTTGAACACACATTCTGCCTCTGAACCTTACAACTTTCGGTCTTTCTCTTCTAATAGGTGGGTGTCTTTTCTTTTTTTTTTTTTTTTCATTTTTAATTTCCTTTTTATTTTCAATAGATTCCTGTTTTATAGTCTAATGTATGTATTTTACTTTTTAAAGATTGATCATTGCTTTCCATAAGATGGCTAATCACTGCAGTTTGGATCACTTTGTGGGAATTCTTTCCCAGAAAAACTGATTCACTCTGTGCTCACCAGATCCCAGGATGCAGGAGCAGTGGGAGGCATGCAGATCAGTACTCCCCAGGGAGTCTTTGCAGACACTTGTCTATACCAGCTGTTCTTCATCGGCATGAATGCAGATCTCCCGGCCAGGTCCAGACAGAGCAGAGAGGGTTTGCGTATTTTCAATATGCAGTTGTTCAAAATCAATAATTAGTAGTTCTGACATTCATGCCCATCTTTGAGTAATGCAAGCTAATGCTGACTGATTGAGCATTTATGATGAGCCAAATTTGATACTTTCATGAAATGAATAGTTGTATCCCTTAATGCCTTGGCGCTGTGGGTTAGCGCACCAGACAGTAAAGCTGTTTGAACTGCAAGGTCAGCAGTTCAAGCTCACCAGCTACTCCTTGGAAATCCTATATAGGGTCACTATGGGTCAGAAATGACTCAATGGCACTTAATAACAACAACAGCCTTAAATGCAGGTTCTACTCCCAAGCCCATTGTTACCTAGTCGATTCCAACTCAGTGCAGAGTAGAACTACATCATGTGGCTTCCTAGGAGTCCTCATGCGGCACCTCAGGATAATGCCCTGAACTGCAAGGTCGGTCGGAACTGCACAAAATTGGCAGTTCAAACCCACCAGCAGCTCCTCGGAAACCCGTTCCAGGGTTGCTTTGAATCGGAACCAACTTGATGACATTGAACAACAACAAATCTTTACAGAAATAGATAACCAGGCTCTTGTGAGGTGGCTGGTGGATTTGAACTGCTGACCTTTGGACTGTCAGCGAAGTGCTTAACCATCAACCACTATGCCACCACAGATGAGGAAACTGAGGCACAGAGATGACAAGTAACTTGGTTAAAGACACTCAAGTGGAAAGTAGTTTCAAGCCCAGGCAGCCTGCCCCAGAGTCTGATTCTAACAGAAATGATACAATGTGCTGCCTTTCTTTCCAGCAGTCTGTCCATCACCCTGCCTCCTGGTAGGGCTCATCCACACAATATATCCTAAGACAAGGCCTTCACCTGGCTGCTCCCTGCTAGAGTTCTCCCAGCAAGTCATCCTTAGTGAGATACTCATTGTCCAAGTCCTCTCTGTAGAATCATCAAATATTTCAATCTTCATCCATCTGGCCCTGAAAAAGTTAGGGGTTCCCACTGCCAATGTGCCAGGCAAGAAGCTGCACCTTGTTTTGAGGGAAAATTTATAGGACCTGGACCTGGAGGGCAGCTCATAAAAATGACCTGTCTCTCCAAGAGTCAGGCTTTCTATCTAATAAGTGGAGGGAATTCATCTAGAACTGTGGAGGGGGTTCTGTTTTGTGGCTTTCTTCCTATACACAACCTAAAATACTTGAAATTTCCTTCAAAGTTTTAAGTAGGCATTCTCAAGTTTTTAATCAGAAGTTTGAATAGTTGCAAAGGATGCAATTTGCAAATTTCATACATATCCTTTAAATGAACTGTTGTCAAAACCATGGGACTGCAGATTTAACCAACGCCTACATAGACCTAATTGGCAAAGCCGTTGTCAGTCAAATGAGACCTAATTTCTGTCAGAAAAAGTCTTCATGTTTTGATTCAAATGAGCAAGCCAACATGCATCCTGGAGAGAAACATCTTACTTCTGGAGTCTAATTCACCCTGAATAAACAAACAGTTGAGAGCAGCTGCCAAGTCAACCAGTAATAGCAAAATAGGTGGGCAGACAGAGTGAGGCAGGAGACCATGCTCTGAGATTTTCTCTCAATTTTAAAAAACAACCACCACCTTCTTCCTCCTTAGAGTTCATTTATGACATGTTCCTATCCTATTCCTTTGCTCCTCAGCCTGGAGGTTTTCGCAGCTGAAGGCAATACTCCACAACTGCCATTCAGTTGAGAATGCTCCTTTTTTACCCCCATAAAGATAAAGTGAAGGCAATTAAGGAAGGGGAGGCAGGAAAACAGAACTGGAAGACCCCAGGAGTAGCCACAGGCAGAACCACTTTAAGGAAAAGCAATTATAGAACGTGAGGAACTGAAATTAGCTCAAGTATGAACACTTGTAAACTCTCTCCAGGCGTCTTACAGGACTACAATTCTGGGATTGCTGTGACTTCCACAGAATTCGTACAGAACACTTCTAACGTGACTCTTACTTCCTCCAAGAACAATGTCTGTGTGCCCATTAGCAGCTGACAACTTCATCTTTCTCAATAGGGCATTGTAAGCCCACAGTGCTGATCTGAGACTTCCTGGTGATGATCTTACAGCGTCTGATGAGGCATTCGTGGGCCTCAGGTGCCTCTAGCTTGGCCTTATAGTCACAGGGATGGGAGCTGTAGATACATGTAAATAACCTAAAGGGATATACACATAAATTGAGGGGAAACTACCACATGCTTACAAATGAGAATTGACTTCAATTTAACTTATCAAAGTTTAAAATGTTTATGTCATTGTTCTGACAGGAATTTAAATACTGTACAAATATTATCTGTACCTATTAAATTCTCCGATGTCCCCTCCCTGTGGTTTTTGTGGATCTGTGTAGTCACAGATTTGATTACTCAGTGGTCGACTGCAATTGAATACATTTGTAATAGAGCCCAACCACTTAGTCATTAGAAAGAGAAAAAAGAAAGAAAAAAAAAATTGAACAGTAAATTGTTTGCTCTAGTTCGTTTGAAATTGAGAATGAAAATTGAACAGGCAATAATACATTTGGACTAATTGCTTTGCCATAAGGAAAATCAAAAGAGGGGAAAACACATTATGCTTGTTTTAGTTCTGCAACATCATTTGCACATAATTTTAGCAGAGTAATTCTGTTAAAACAGTCTGTGGATGTCCACTTGGGCTGGAAGGGGATTGTTTTAGATGCTTTACTAGAGTACCAAGCTGAGAGACCAGGCAGCGAGGTGGAAACAGTCTGGGCAGAGGGGGCAGTATCAGGTGCCTAGTCTGTCAGAAGCTTCCAGAAGCCACGGGTCACAGCATTCATCCCATCCTGCATCACAGTGCTTCCTGCCCTGCTTCTGTCCCTCTTCTTTGCTTATTAGTTTTTTCCTCCCTTCTCCGCTTCTTTGTGTATGTGCTTTTTTTTGTACTTTATATCCTTTGCTTTTCTACCTCTCTGCAGCTTATATTCTAAGGGTCCTCTTGAAAAATCAAACCAATACTCACGGGAGAGAAAAGTTATAAACCTCTTGGACAGATGGAGGGTCGGTTTTTAAAGAGAAGAGAAAAGGAATGGCCAGAAACCAAGTCCCATGAAGGTAGTATGTTAGCACAGGAGGATGATAGGGACGAAATTGTATGGGCCAAAATCTCCATCTGCCTGGTACTGAGCAGATGCCTGGCACATGATACCAAAGAAAGAGGGAGAGCCAGGCCAACCAGAGTTAGAAATAGGGGATACACTTGGGGGAGTCCTATAAATTATCAATATAGGGTACATTTGAGGGTCATATAAATAAGGAGCTCTGGTAGTGTAGTGGTTACGAATCGGGCTGTGAACCTTAAGGCCAGCAGTTCGAAACTACCAGCCACTCCGCGGGAGAAAGATGAGGCGCCCCCATAAAGATTTACAGCCTTGGAAACCCTGTACAGGGTCGCTATGGGTCGGAACTGACTTGACGGCACTTAACAACAACATAAATATTTTATTATCCATTATAATAATGCAATTTGTTACAGAAGTCTGAACTCCACGTTTTAACATCTTTTCCTACACACAGTTTTTTACTTTTGAGAATACATTTAGAGTTGTGTTCAAATGCTGTAGATAATATTATATCCTGATTTTTTTATGTTGTCTTACAAAGAAACAGCTTCCATGTTATCACTTCCCCAAATCAGACATTACTGTAACAAGTAAGTAATGCACCATATTCTCTTAGCTGTTCTTGCTTTACTACTTGGTTGGATAGGTCCCAGGTTTTCACCGAGATCTAAATAATGCTCCAGTTAGATTCCCCAGAGTGGGCTTACTCTGTCAAAGGATATACCCATTTTGAAGGCAAAATGCTTTACAGAGGTCTACCAGTGTTTAACTCCACACTGTTGATAAGTATTTGATCTGGATTCATCATGTGCAGGGATGTCTTTGTGGACATACACCGTAGTGACGCGAGCTCCCAAACACCCAATACAATGTCCCTCACCAGTTCAGGGAAAGACATGAGTCCCACCCTGTATTGAGTCCCACCCTGTATTGAGTCCCACCCTGTATCTGTCTAGGCTGAGTGACGAAGCTCTCAAATCTCCTTATTTGTATTTATTTCTAATTGTCCATCCCCTGTGCAAAGGCCTCATATGATTTGTTCTCCAGGGGTGAGTTAGATGGTAATAGCTGAATAGAAACTAGTAAGGGACATCTAAAGAACGAGAGGAGAGGAAGGAAAAAACCCTCTAAAATTTTACAAATCCTGAAACTTCCAGTTGCCATCTTGTCAGTCCAACTCATAACAACACTATAGGAGAGAATAGAACTGCCCCACAGGCGTTCCAAGATCTTAATCTTTACAAAAGTAGATGGCCGCATTGTTCTTTCATGGAGAGGCTGATGGGTTCGAACCACTGATCATCAGTTAACAATTGAGCACTTAACAGCTGTATCACCAGGTCCTCTTCATTGAAATTTAGTGGCTGTAATTTTGGTTCAGGGAAAAGGCTGGATGAAACAAGAGTACATAAATCACTAAAAGGCAGGCCAGTCCGGAAGATCCTGGAGAAGTTTTCATTGATTACACAATAGGGTTACATTTAATGAATACAATTGATTAAAAAATACCTAAAACTGCCTTTGGGGGTGGGGGGAAAGGAAAGGTGATTCTTTAAGCAGTCCAATATTTTCAGACCTTTTATGAAATTAACACCAATTGCAGCTTCAGGAAAGGCAAGGAAAATCTTCATGGTTTGAAAATAATTTAGACTCAATTCATGTCAGCAAATAGTTGTGTTATTGTTACATGCCATCAAGTCAGTTCCAACCCATAACAACCATGTATAGGGTTTCTGAGGAGTGGCTAGGAGCTTGAACCACTGACATTGCAATTCAAAACGACATGGCAGTCCAGCTCATTAACCCACAGTGCTACAGCAGGACTCAAACAATAGTTATAACATACATTTAAAATGACAGGAAATAGGACATTTTGTTTAAACCCTTTTTCGTGAATCCGCCTGTCTAATGATTTCAGATGGTGGATAAGTTCTCTAATAAGAAGTCATCAAAACAAAGCAGTTAATAAATCTCTTTGAGGAGAATAATCCCTAACACTGTTAGCATTTCAGACCTGCTTTCTCTTGCAAACATTAAAATGGTTTGCTACATTTTACCCATGTGCTCATTTGTATTCTGTCTCTGTCTTTCTCCCAACTTAAACTTCTGCACTCTTCAGATACAGCAGCTTTGGCAACAACTCTTACAACTCCTCAAGACCCTCTGGAACTAGTGTGCCCACCACCCCTACATCATCTCTTTCGCCCCCTCAGGAGGCCAGGCTGGACAGGTGGGTTTTACAAGATGCACACTGATGTCTTCACTGTCCTTGAGTAAGAGCAATCATTTGATTAAGATTGGTTAAGCAAAAGGTATAAGTACAAGATACAGTCTAAAGTATTTTCCTTTAGCAAAAACAGTCTGAACGCAGAAAATGTTTTCTCTTCTTTTCAACCCTACTTATCTAATAAATGCATATTTTATTAGAGGTGATATTTTATTGTTATTATCTCATCTCCTTATGCATACTTTCCATAGAAAGTATAAAAATTTATTCTAAAATATTTCAGTGCAAATGTTTTGATTCATCCTTTTCAGCTAGCTCTGGGTCTTACATCAGCTCTGTAATTTGCATTATGCACGTCAGTTTTCACCTTCAGCTATTAAATCTATGTAAACCAGGAGGTTGTGGGCCCATTAAGGTGTTGTGCAATTAGTCTAGGACCTACCAGAACAGAAAAGAATTGTATGGGTACACGGAAGGAATTTAACTTGGCATGAGTATTAGACCACCAGAAATGAACTAATTATTACTCCTGGAAGCAAATGATGCATTACAAGGGAACAGTAAGAACTGTAATTTGAGAACAATTAAAAAATTACCTTTATATGGCCAAGTGTTGAATTAGGAAATAGATGGTTAGGGTTAGGGTTCCAACTCATTTGTTGTTGGTGGTGTTAAGTGCCGTTGAGTCGATTGCGACCCATAGCGACCCTGTATAGGGTTTCCAAGGAGCAGTTGGTGAGGTTGAACCACCAACCTTGCAGTTCAACTGGCTTTGCAGTCTGGTGCATTAACCAGCAGCGCCACACCAGGACTCCAACTCATTTGTTGTTGGTGGTAAGTACCATGAAGTCGGTTCCAACTCATAGTTACCCTGTGCAGGCTTTCTGGGGCTATAAATCTTTATGGGAGTAGAAAGCCTTATCTTTCTCCTGTGGAACAGCTAGTAGTTTCACACTGCCGACCTTGAGGTTAGCAGCCTGATTTGTAACCACTATGAGCTACCAGAGCTCATTTAATCCCTAAGGGTTAAATGCCAGTTAAACCAACCAACCTATACCTGAGAGAGTTGTTTTGATGAGCAAATACATGGAAGTAGCTCGATGAAACCCACTTGTAGAGCTTATGGGAGGAGGCACTGGAGAGGATGGTGAGCTCCCTCATACAGATCCTGTGGGACATCGGACCTGGTAAGGAATGGAATGGAATGTAGAAGATAATAGGATGTAACTTTTAGCAGCTCATGATTCACCAAAAATCTAGACATGAGCAATTCGTGGAGACATTAGCCTCAAACCCCAAATTTAAAACAAATATGAGTGATACTTCTTATTGTGATTGTTTTAACAGATAGGACAGCATCAGATCTCATTTACATCCATGGTCCTATAAGGTTATAAGACATCCTGATGGGAGAATGGGATGTAGGGGAAGTACTTTGCTGCAACTCTGTGGGGAAAGGAGGGAGGAGTCCCAGCACCCTTCCTGTGCTGGGGAAGTAGGTAGAGAAGAAAGGGAAGGGAACTGGTGGGGGTGGGGCCCTGAGGCTGATGGCTGGACTGGGAACACATGGCTAGGGGAGGGGGCAGGGACCAGGCAACAACCACGCAGGAAGCATGGCAGTGGAACCAGAGTTTTCACACAGTCCCTCGGGCATGGCTGCAGCAGCACATATCCCAAGTGATCATCCTGCAGGCTCTCTTCTATAGCTGGGGGCTTCAAAGATTGTGGGAAAATGAAACTAAAAGATAATGAAATGTTTCCACATTTTTGAAGCACCCTTGTGTATAATATGGCTGGTGTTCACATAATGTCCGAATTACATGCTGTATTTCACAAAATATATTGTGGGTGTTAAGCAACACAAACCTGGTGTCTGAAGCTTGTTTTGCTTGGAGCTTTTGGCCATTGGAGGTTTGGTGGGATGTAGAGCAAGCAAGGTTTCCCAGCCCCAGGACGAAGGGGTATCAAATGAGATCAGCCATGTGTCACAGCTGATTTCTGAAGTGATATGTAACCTTTCAGTTGGAGTGCCAGTTGCTCCACTGTAAGTAAGCACTGAACTGCAAACCACAGGGTCAGCAGTTCAAGCCAACCAGCTGCTCTGTGGAAGAAAGATGAGGCTTTTTGCTCCTGCAAAGATGTACAGCCTTGGAAACCCTATACAGAGTCGCTGTGAGTTGGTGCTTAATAACAAATAAAACCTTTCAGGGTAAAACTTAGCTTCCACAGCTTTGAGTATCCCTGGCTAGACACCTGGGGACTCAATTTGTTGTTGTTAGGTGCCATGGAGTCAGTGCTGACTCACTGTCCAATCCTAGGTCAACCTCAATATTATTGCCACGCTTGATCCATCTGCTGGGAGTCTTCCTCTTTTTCTCTGACCCTCCACCTTACTTAACATATCCTTCTCCAGTGACTGGTCCCTCCTGACAATATGTCCAAAGTATGAGAGACGACGTTTGACCATCTTGGCCTCTAAGGAGCACTCTGGCTGCTCTTCTTCCAAAATGGATCTAGTGTTTCTTTTGGAATGCATATGAGACTATTGAAAATACCATAGCTTGGGTCAGGCGCACCTTAGTCCTCAAGCTGATATCTTTGCTCTTCAACACTTTAAAAGGTCTTGTGCAGCAGATTTGCCTAATGCAATACATCTTTTGATTTCTTGATTGTTGCTTCTATGAGTGTTGATAGTTGATCCAGGAAAATGAAGTTCCTGACAACGTCAGTCTTTTTTCCATTGATAAGAATGTTGTTTATCAGTCCAGTGGTGAGGATTTTTTGTTTTCTTTACATTAAGATGCAATCCATACCAAAGGCTGTGCTTTTTGATCTTCATCAGTAAATATTTTAAGTCCTCTTCACTTTCAGCAAGCAAAGTTCTATCATTTGCATAGCTCAGGTTATTAATGAGTCTCCTCCAATCCTGATGCCTCATTTTTCTTCATAGAACCCAGCTTCTCGGATTATTTTCTCAGCATACAGGTTGAATAAATATGGTGAAAATATAACATTGTTGCACACATTTCTTAATTGTAAACCATTCAGTGTTCCCATTTCTGTTGGAACAACTGCCTCTTGGT
>NW_006408533.1:18103203-18103955 GCF_000296735.1 Chrysochloris asiatica
AGGCCTATTTCACTGGGCAAGTTCTAGAACCCCTTTTAGGTATTCCAGTCAGTTAAAGGCTGAAGACAGGCTTGCAAGTTTTCTGTAATCATGTTTCCCAACATTCCTTTATATACCACTCAAGTGTCTATTTTACAATAGTAAGTAGGGGAAACCAATATTCATAAGACAGGCAAACATCTTAGTATTCTTTCCCTTCTTCAAACTATGCCTACTTCTCTGTATCCCAGAGTCCTGTTGTTCCAGTAGTTGAACATGCATCACTATTTACCTCTGTCCCACTTAGGCCATGCAAACCTGCCTCAGTATTCCCCTATCTATCTTGTTCTTCCACCTCCTCCCCCTTCTTGTATTGCCCTCCCCAACACCCAAACTAACCCCTCCCCCAGCCCAACCCCCTGTTGTGTTTACCTTATATTCCATTAATTCTTCCCTTCATTTAAGACAGTCTGTTTTATCCTGTAATCTACCTGAACTTCTCATCACCTGGATCTCTGTTCTTCTGTGTTTACCTTCTTTCACATTGTAATTGTTTTGATCATAGACTGACCTCCCATATCCTCTGTTTTTATAATTTTATTCGGTTCTTGACTCTTCCATTTGTCAGTTGAGTTCAGGGTGATGCTGCCACGTACATCAATCTCTGATAGTTATCTGTTCTTGTTGGTTCTCAGTCCACAGAACTTCCTTTAGAATTTTTTCATCACAGAGTTAACTTTCACAAAATCCCTTAGCTCCTGTTTATCCTGGAA
>NW_006408533.1:18111370-18112537 GCF_000296735.1 Chrysochloris asiatica
TGACATCAAGAACATCATACATGAAGAAAGCAAAAAGTCATTAAGAAGACAAGAAAGAAGGAAAAGATCAAAATGGATGTCAGAAGAGACACTGAAGCTCGCTTTCCAGTGTAGAGATGCTAAAGCAAATGGAAGAAATGAGGAGGTCCAAGAGCTGAACAGAAAATTTCAAAGATCCGCTCGAGAAGATAAAGTTAAATATATTACAACAAAATGTGCAAACATTTGGAATCAAAAAACCAAAAAAGGAAGAACATGCTCAGCATTTCTCAAGCTCGGCGAACTGAAGAAAAAAAATACAAGCTTCAATTTTCGTTATTTAAAGATTCTCTGAGCAAATTATTGAATTATGTATAAAAAGCATCAAGAGAACTGTACCAAAAGGAAATGGTTACTGTTCAACCATTTCAAGAGGTAGCATATGATCAAAAGCCAATGATACTGAAGGAGGAAGTCCAAGAGATGCATTGACGGATATTGGCAAAGAACAAGGCACCAGGAATTGATGGAATATAAATTGAAATCTTTCACAAAAAAGTGAGGGGGCACTGGAGGCACTCACTCATTTCTGCCAAGAAATTTGGAAGACAGCTATCTGGCTAACTGATTGGAAGAGATCTGTTTTTGTGCCCTTTCCAAAGAGAGGTGACCTAACAGAATGCAGAAATCATCAGACAATGTTTTTGATATCCCATGTGATTAAAGTTTTACTAAAGATAATACAGAAACAGCTGCAAGCATACATTGACAGAGAACTTCCAGAGGTTCAAGCCAGATTCTGAAGAGGCCATGGAACGATGGATATCATTGCTGGTATCCAATGGATCTTGGCTGAAAGCAGAGAATATCAGAAAGATGTTTACCTGTGCTTTATTAACTACACAAAGGCTTTTAATTGTGTGGATCATGACAAGCTATGGACAACATTGCGAAGTATGAGTATTCTGGAACACTTAATTGTACTCATGAGGAATCTGAACCTGGATCAAGAAACAGTTTTTCGAACAGAACATGGGAACACTGAATGGTTTAAAATTAAGAAAGTTGTACGTTTTACGACAAGATTGTATTCTTTCACAATACTTAAATACTTTCACAATACTTAAACAAAACTGTATGCTGAGCAAATAGTCTGAGAAGCTGGGTTATGAAGAAAAACGTGGCATC
>NW_006408533.1:18112637-18124329 GCF_000296735.1 Chrysochloris asiatica
TCTTATTGCCTCCAGGTAGATGTGATCAGATGATGGACTTCCCTTTTTACTCTTCTTCCTGAGAAATTTCAAGATGCCACTGTTGGTTGTTGTGACGTAGTTCAGGATTTAAAGTTCGGCCTGTTTGCTTTTTTTGTCTGGCTGTTCTGCTTCACAACCCCTGTTCAGGCCTTTTTCCTGGTGATAAACAGTTCAGGGCTGGCTGTGGCTGGTTTGTGCTGCTGTTTGTTTTTAAGTGGAAACTGTCTCTTTGAATTTTGAGGAGATCTGTGTGCATTTGTAGTAGAACCCTCTGGGGATGGGGGTGGGGTGCCTACTCACCCAGACACCCCCTCTAGTCACCTGAATGGAGGTGAACAGTCAGCACCTTATACAAAAAACAAGAATGTCCACACCTTTGGTACTATGGTGAAGTCTAGGTTAGGCCTAGACTTTGTTTAGTGTTAGGGTTATAGTTTGGGCTAGGGTTAAGAGTAAGGTGTGGTCTCATTTTTAGGGTTACAATCAGACTTATTTTTATTTTCTTGAACTCTACGTGATTTCCTCTTAATTTAGAAGTTCTGTAGCAATATTATTCCCTCTTTTTACTTGATTTTTGTTGTTGTTTTTGTTGCAACCATCTCTGGTTCTCTATTTTCAGTCTTGTAGGTCTATATTTCTTTGAAGACATCTATATGTAGGTTCAGTGTAGGTGATATTTTCATGTATGTTAGTCTCTGGTGATTGGTTTTCTGTCCAAAGAGCTCCCTTTAGTATTTTTTGCAAGGTTGGTCTGGCTTTCACAAATTCTTTTAATTTGTTTATCTGATGATCTCAGTTTGCCATCATATTTTATGGAAAGTTTTGCTGGATATAGGATTCTTGGTTGGCAGTTTGTTTCTTTCAGAGTTTTATATATGTCATTCCATTGTCTTACTTCCTTCATGGTTTCTGCTGAGAAATATGAGCTTAGTCTTATTAGTTCTCCTTTGTAGATAACTTTTTGTTTTTCCTGAAGTGATGTCAGGATTCTTTTCTTATCTTTGATTTTGAAAAGTTTGATGTCTTGGTGTTTTTCAACAGTTGCTTTTTCTGCAGTGTGAACCTGTGTCTTCTGTCAGCACATCCCAGACTAATAAACAACCTGCAGGGCCTGAGGACCTCCCAGCGGTTTAGAATTGAAAGTCACCCCTCTGAAGTATTAGGGAGTCAATCCAACATAAGTATGTCAGCCTACTTTCAAAATGCAGCTAGGCATCATGGTGAACTTACAGTTTCTGTTTTTATCCCAAGCATGTTAATGTGTTGGGTGTTCAATAACACGTGGAATGATCGTTTAACTTAGATAGGAAGAACCAAAGAAATAATATACAAAATAAATCCAGGCAAGTGTATGAAAGTGAATTCATTTCCACATCTTTTCTTACATCATCCTTTATAGGTTTCACTTAGAAACAGAGGGTATAGCATTATATTATAAGAAATTGGAATTTGACTTGTGCCAGAGCAAAATAAAAAGAATAAAACTGTTTGAAAAGGCCCTCAGGGATATAAGATGCAACTGTTTAAGGAAAAAAGACTTGAAAAATGCTTTAATTTGAAAATGTACTTTTTGAACAGGAAAGTTCTAAATAATTTCTTTTTAAAAGAAAACAAAATTGCAGGAATATTTGAACCACTTATGTTCAACTATTCAAATAAAAACAAACAATAACCACATCACAAGCAAATATGCAGCTCTGAGAAGTTGGGAATGGTGGACCCCATTGTCTTTCCATCCCTGCAATGTCACCCCGCTCCTGTAGGCCTGTTCAGAAATGGCGGCTGGAGGTTTGCCTGGTATGGTTAACTGAGCGCTTAAAGAGTGAGTAGAGAAAATGGAAGTCAGTGCCCAGGCCCAAAGTGTTTTAAGGCGCCAGCACTTATATTCCTTTATTAAGCAATCAGTTCTTGTACAGAAGCTAGGCAGTGGTGGTTTTGTGGTAGAATCGTTGCCTATTACCTGATTGACCCAGGTTGATTTTCAGCAACGTACTGTACGCATGCATAGCTGTCATCCATCTGTCAGTGCAGTCTTGAGTGTTGCTATGATGCTGAACGGGTTTCAGCAAAGCTTCTGGAGTAAGACAAACTAGGAAGACAAACATGGTGATCTGCTTCAGGAAACCAATCAATGAAAACCCTATGGAGCCCAAAGGTTTGATCCTCAACCAGTCATGGGGATGACATTGAAATGAAGAACAGAGTAATATTTGAGATGCTGGGACCAGCTTGGACTAGGAGAGGGAGAGCTCCCTGTTGTGAGATTTCACGTCCTGTGACCCCTAAGAATACCTGTCTCTGCCATTTGTCAGGCACATTTGTCCTCAGAATTATGGTCTCTGTTTTTATGCATTCTTGCCTGTTTTCAGTTACAGTAGCTTTTCCAGTTCTTACCTGCTTGAGAGGCCTTTTACCTGTGTCTTTCTGCTCCTACTCTCTCTCCTCCATGCTGTCTGTTTCACTTGAACCTGAGTACTTACGTCTCCCCATTCTAATTTGCTGGGCTTTGGTAGGTATTTTTCCCTGACCTTACAAGTATCTATTTGTGCTTTGAGGTTCTCCTTGCTTATTTGTTTATTTTTAAACCACTGCTTTATTTCCATATATGTGATCCTTGTTTCTCGGGATCTCAACTACTTGGGAAATATGTTCTATCAGTTGAGCTGCACAATTGTACCATTTTTAAATTGTACCATTCGGGTCTTCAGCAGCCTTACCCCATACAATTTACACTAAATGTGGCTGTAAATATGGTCACTCTGGTCACTGCATTTTTGGAGGTAGATCACCAGGCAGGCCTTTCTTCCAAGGTGCCTGTGGGTAGACTTGGAACTTCCAGCCTCCTGCTTAGAAACCTGGTGTGTAAACCATTTACACCACTCAGGTCTCCTAAATCTAAGCTTACATGTTGTTGTTAAGTGCCATCGAGTTGATTTCAACCCATAGCCACCCTGTATAGGGTTTCCAAGGAGTGACTGGTGAGCTTGAGCCACTGATCTTGCGATTCTAACAACTTTGCAGTCCAGCGCATTAACCCACAGTGCCACACCAGGATTACATAGGCTTTTTTTTTTAAAAAGTAAATTGGTTGATCAGTACAGACTAACAAACACACATCACTGAAAACATCCCGAATAGCATGTAAACCAGGCTAAAAGGCTTGCCTTTTTCTATGGTCACAGTTGGTGACACCAGTCACTCTGCTGACAGGACACAAAGGTCCCTATGCCGACTGATCCCTGCCGTTCCCACAGAGAAGCTGTGTGCTCCTTGCTACTGCGCAGCAGAGTTTTTCTGACTTGCCGGCCACTTGCTCCTGATAGTAATCTTATTTCAAACAATAAGCATCCCTGTAAGGCAAAATGTGGTCCTCATTAGTCCTTTGTGTTACAGCCAAAGTGCACAAGAGGAGAAACTCCAGTCCCAGTGACGGCATAAGGCTATAGCAGGGTCTGGGTCCCTGAGGGCAACTCTGTGTAGGCAGCGCCTGGGTCCTTGGGGGCCTGGGCTCTGTGTCAGTCCTCCTCCCTGCTGGAGACTGTGGGTCCTCATCAGGTACTACTGATTACTTCTCCCATACCGCTTCTTTATATGTCACCTTCTCACCACTTCTATTACGGTAGCTTTCATTCAACACTTAGACCATGCTAATTAGGCTCCTTCAACAAATTGTGAGAAAAATAATGAAAATTGCAGATGAAATCAAGGAAAACATAGACAACACTATGGAGAAATTCAGGAACAAACTGTCTTCTAATGCTGCTGTAACAGAAATACCACAAACGCATGGCTTTAGCAAGTAGAAATGTATTCCCTCACAGGTTAGGTTTGACGTCCAAATTCAGAGCAACAGCTCTTGAGGAAGCTTAGGATTCTTGTCTCCTTTCAGCATCTGTAGTCCCAGCATTCCTTGGAGAGCTCCACACATGATGACGTCAGTCTTTCCCAGGATCTAGGAGCTTCACAGTGCAGGAAGCCCAGGTCCCAAGGATGCACACTCCACTCCTGACTCTTCTGTCTTAGTCTTTCACTCTCTGCTCAAATCTCTTTCTTTTTATCTCTTATAAGATACAAGGTGATACGTGTCACACCATTGGGAATCTCCCATAAATTGGACCAGAGTGGTGTGGCACTATAGGATAAGCACTGGACTACTAGCCACTAGGTCAGTGGTTCAAACCCACCAGCAACTCCTTGAAAACCCTATGCAGGGCCACTGTGAATTGGAATCGACTCCATGGCACTTAACAACAACATCCCACCTTTAGTCCTTTTATTGGTTTATCACATCAGATCACATCAGGGGGAGCAGTTACATCTCAACTGCCAAACCACTGAGAACCCTGGTCCAGTCAAGTTGACACAAATCCTTAGCTAGCATACAAATTGAAAAAATAACTAAAAAAAGGGAACCATACAAAAACAGCAGTCAGCCAGAAGATTAACACTAACACTTCAGAAATAGCTAATAACTCAGAAAGCACAGTAGAATCAGGAAAGCCAAATTACTGACCTCAAAGAAAAATCTCTCAGTATTCATCTGTTAGAGGAACAATCAGAAAAAGAATATAAGCAATCTGAAGAAGGTCTGAACTCTTTCTGGATTTGAGCAGGTTATATTCCCAGCTGAGAAATCGTGGGTGACTCACATGTAGGATCTCTGACATTTAGATCTGTGTGCCCTCTGCTTCATCACCCATCAACATCTCCCACCTGCACACAAGTTCTCACCATGAATATACCAGGCTTTCCTGAGACCGTCCTTCATTTTTGTTCTGTCCTCCTTTCTTCATTCATTCAGTTATTTCCTTCTCATCCTCTAGGACGCAGGAAGGTGGCAACTGGCCTGAAAATCCCCTCTAACTTTGGCTAACAAAATACATTGTAATATCCTCTTTGGTTCCTATATTTACATTGCAGCTCTTACCCCTTTGAACCAATATGTGCCATCCATATGGTTCCAAAATGGGGCTCATATACCTCCCATGGACTGTGGAAGTGTACTTGGGGTCAGCAGAGCCACAGGACAAAGCTAGTTCATAATCTGATACCATTTCTGGTGTTGTATTTTCTGACACTGTATTTTGATCAGTTGTTTGAGGCACCTTGATGTGTTTCTTTGTGTATGCTGAAATTGTCTGTTTTCTCCAAGACATTGCTATGTCATATTTATATTTAGTTGATTATTGTATCTAAGTATGCAAAAACTGTGAGGCACCAACCATTCCTCCTACAATGCTCTCACCTGGGTTCAATAATTCATTGTAATGGCCAATAGTACTTAGATACCATATTCTAGAGCAGGAATGGAGAACCTTTGTTCTGCCAAAACTTATAACATCATTCGAAGGCTATGCAAAATTATCAACTTAAAATTAGCCTGCTGTATTTGGTCAAGGCATCCTGGTGTGGTGGTGTGGATTAATGCACTGAACTGCAAAGTGCTTTTAAACCACAAGGTCGGCAGTTCAAGCTCAACAGCTGCTCTTCAGAAACACTATACAGGGTCACTATGGTTCAGAACCAACTTGATACACTTAACAACAACATTTGGTCATACATTTAATTAATTCACCCCTAATGTGATGACAGCAGCCCTGGTGTGGTGGTGTAGGTCAGCACTGAATTCTGAACCACAAGGGTAACAGTTCAAACCCACCAACTGCTCCTTGGAAACCCTATGCAGGGTTGCTATGAGTTGGAACTGACTCAACGGCACTTAACAACAAATGTGATGGCTAGGTTTCTGGTGTGGCACTGTAGATTAGCACTGGACTGTGAACCATAAGATTGGAAGTTCAAACTCACCAACTACTCCTTGGAAACCTTGTGCAGTTGCTATGATTCGGAACTGACTTGACGGCACTTAACAACAACAACAATGTGATAGCTGCAACTGTGGTTCCCTTGGCCAGACGTTTCCCACCCCTGCTCTGGAATTATGGGATTGATTAGGGAAGTTAACAGGTTACAACTTGGGGTCAAATTTTGCTTAGGGCACAGTTCTAATCATTTCAGCAGATTAGATGAGATGTAAATGTTACCAGGACATACCACTCCACTATAAGCCCCAGCCCGAAGGCATTAGGCTCTAACTCTGTGTCAGCAAACCTAGTTCCCCACTTAAATGCCTGATGTCACCCCACTCTACAGACAAGCCCAAAGTCACTCTGTTTTATTTGCTCTGCCTTGTCTCAGAGGGTTCTTGGTTCTTTTGCTGCTACTCCCTTGTAACCTCCAGTATCACAGCTTCCTATCCCCAGGTTGAGGAAATTCAAGGGGCAGAATCTCTGAGTCCAGAGGATGCACTCCACTCCTGGCTCTTCCTCTTTGGTGATAGTGAGATTCCCTTCCTGCTTCTGAGAGTTTGTATCAATGTTAGAGTTTCAAGTTTTTAAAATTACAGTTAACTTTGCTAACATTCACAACTGAATCATGCCATCCTACTAGTATCTTCTCCCAGCTTCTCTTACCTAGACCCAACGGGACAGAAATGTTGCCTGGTAGGAGTTACAGACTATGGCCAGAAGAGACATGAAATAATACATTATACCACAGGTGTACTCTCAGGCACCCACCACCCATCTCCTGGTGGATGTGGTAGAGACTGTAAGAGTGAACACAGTTCTCTGGTCACTGTCTGTGTAGCATATTTTTCAGGTGGATTTGCACATCCCCCGAAGCAGAGATTCTATGCCAGGCACCTGATCCCAGACAGAGCTGAGGCTGTGCAGGAAGAGGTTCCACTGGCCTCTGGGTTAGCCAGAGTGAGGACAGGTCATGCCCCTGGCTACCAGGAGGTCACTGGAACAAGGGGAACTGCCTGGGACTGTTCACATGAACCTTAAACATAAAGCTGCTTTTGTTTAAGAAGAGAGGCTATTTGTGCTGTGCCCGGCTCCTCTTCGTCTGCCTTGGTTGTTGATTAAGTGTTGTTGAGTTGATTCTGACTCTTAGAAACCCTCTGTAGGGTTTCTGAGGCTGTAAATCTTTGTGGGAGCAGAAAGTTCCATCTTTCTCCTGTAGAGCTGCTGGTGGACTTAAACCGACAACTTTGTGTCAGAATCCAGTGCTTATCCTACAGAGCCACCGCACCATTAGGGCTTCACTATTGAGTAGCACCCTATCTCTGAGTAGCACCCTATTTCTGTGTCTTCCCTCATGAGCCACTGAAACCCTCTGTGGGGAGCCATGGCTATCCCTTCTCCATGTTTCCAGCTCACTGCCTAAACCAACTGTAGTAGTTGCTCCCATACCAGGCGAACAAATGCATAAGCAGTTTTTAACTAATCAGAATCTTGTTTTCTTCTTGTAGAAAATGGGATTAGACTAAATTTTTTTTTTATTATTGTAGACAATTTTGTCATCTTTGTTTAGAAAAAGGGTGTATATAGCAACCTTGGAAGCACATTGGTTCCATCCGATAAGCCTTGGACTTTGAACTGTAAGGTTTGTAGTTTGAGTCCACCAACTGGTCCATGGGAGAAAGATGAGACTTTATGCTCCTGGAAAGATTTAAAGCCTCAGAAACCCTATACGGGGTCACTGTGAGTCAGAACTGACTCCATGGCACTTAACCACAATAAAACAAATACAGCAGCAGCCTTAAGAGGTTTGTATTGTAATTCCATTTGGAAGTGGGAACATCATATATAACATTCAGAGTTAGCTAAATCTATGATAAAGTACAAATGCCTGTGACCAAAAAGTACAGATGGAATACCTACACCCACTAATCTATAGACACGTACAGCAGTTCAGTGCTTAGCCTGAGTCTCACCCAGCCTGTAGACCCTCCCCTGGTGGGGTGGCCCCTGATGACCAAGTTTGCAGTTGTCTCTGGCTACATTGTTTTATAGGGGGAGGGGATGGGAAGCTTATGATTTCTCCTTCAGGCCTGTAATCCTGGGTATCTGATATTTGTTTCTGTATCCATTAAACTGAGGTATAATGAGATGTAAATACATATTTATTTACTTATTTCTCAAAATGAGCCCAGTAATGAGAAGTAAATACACTTTCTTGTTGTAAGGGCTCAAGACTGAATGTCTGGTGTTGGTTTTGGAAACTGGATTTATGTGTGCATATACATAAATGGTGTTTCTGCATATACTCAATGGTTATGTTAGGTACCATTGAGTTGGTTCCAACTCATAGCAACATTATGTACAATAGAATGAAATATTGCCCAGTTCTGTGCCAGCCTCACAATCTCGGCTATACTTGAGTCCATTGTTGCAACCACTGTGTCAATCCATCTTGCTGAGCGTCTTCCTCTTTTTCACTGACCCATTACTTTACTAAGCATGATGTCCTTCTTCAGGGACTGGTCCCTCATGATAACACATCTAAAGTACCTGAGACAAGTCTCACCTTTCTGATGTCTAAGGAGCATTCTGGTTTCTTCCAAGACAGACTTGGTCATTCTCCTCACAGTCCATTGTTGTTAAGTGCCTTGCAGTCAGTTCTCATAGTCCTTGGTAGATTCAATATTGTTTCAACAATATTTAAGTGCATCAATTCTTCAATCTTCCTCATTCATTATCTAACACGGCATGTAAATGAGGACATTGAAAATACCTTGGCTTGGGTCAGGTATACCTTAGTCCTCAAAGTGACAATTTAAAAAGGTCTTTCACAGCAGATTTGCCCAATGCAATTTGTCATTTGATTTCGTGACTGCTGCTTCCGTGGACATTGATAGTGGATCCATGATAACTTCAGTCTAATCCCACAGCAAATGCTTCCTGAGTGTTCATAATGTGTCAGTCCTTCAGCTTAGCCTGAGAGTCAGATCTAGTCTCTGGCTTCATAGGGCCATGGAAAGCAAATAACCACAGTTTCCATTGCAGTAAGTACTGTGAAGAAAACATACCTACAAAGAAGAGCTAGAGGGACCAAGGCCATCAAAGTATGAGGCTTAGAAAAGTGCTGCATTCTCTGAGCATACCTCTGGCAAGAGGTCAGGAAACTGAGTCACCACTGTAAAGTCAAATGGAAATTTGTCTCCACATTTGTTCTGGTCAGGGAGAAGGGAATAAAGGAATAGAGCCCAGGTCTTTCTTCAAAACATAGTTCTGACAGTCTGGAGAGTTTTGAGACTGGCTTGGAGTGCATTTGGTCTTTAGAGAAGCAAGCAGGCATATGAAGGAAGAGTGAGTTGCCTTGCAGTACAGAGGTCCAGAGAGGACTGGAAGGATGGGCCCTGGTCCTAAGGCCAGGAAGGCCTGGAAACAGTGGAACAAAGGAGGTTCTGCTGGTACTTAGTGCTTTTAAAAGTTGCCAGGAGAATGGTTGAATTGGGAAGCCAAACAGGAGTGGATCTGGAGCTCTGACAGGAAAGGACTGGCCTCCTTTGGGCTGGAGGATTCACTTGGTCTTGGATAGGAGTGTGGAAAGTAAGAAGGAACGGGCAAGAACTGCCAAATGTCAGGGGTCAGGGCCTGCAGAAGGGGCCAGTGGACAGGCTGAAGCATGACAACAGGTCAAGGACTGGCTTCATGTTTTCCACGTGAGCCAGGACAGTAATGTGAGACTCCACGTGGGACCAATCTGCACAGCACACTGCGTGGGCCCTGGAATTCCCTCCCAAGGCCAAGACTCAGATCTGCACTGAAGCTGTGGGTAAGAGACAAGCTGCAGAGTCAGGATGTAGCCTTAACTTCATGGTCTCCATCCTTGACTGTAATTCCAGGAGTTGTAGCAATGGTAATGAAAAGTTGTCTGCTTCTTGGAGCTGCCTTGAGGCTTGCTAATTCCAGGAGAACTGGCTGCAGCCCTGAGGGAGTGAAGGAAGATCCTAACATTTCCTAGTTTAAAGGCAAGAAAAGATTTATCACAGCTAAGGCTCATCCAGAGTTGCCTCTTCTCTCATGATCATTAGATTAGGTCCCCAACTTCTAAGCAGATTGTGAGGACAAACTCACTCTTCCATATTTTTAAATTGCTGTTTTATGGTTGTTTTATTACCTGGACATCTTCATTTAAATTATTTACTTAAGAATTATGTAATAATTTCAAGGTTTAGATAACTTGTGAGCTTCATTCAACACCTAGTAGTATTTAACCAGAGATTATAACTTCGTTTTTAAATAGAGAAATGTTGAAGATTTATTTCTTCTGCATTAAAGTTTTAACTTAGCTCAAGCTTGTGAAAAGGAGTCTATGTTTTAAACAGCTTTCATGGTATAATTGACCTGCAGTAAACTGTACAGAAATCAAGTGCATAATTGGGTATGTTTTGACATACGTATCCCAGTGAATCCATTGCCACAATCAAGACAGTGAATATAACCATCAGCCTCAAAGTGCTTTCTCATGCCCCTTTGTGATTCCTGCTCTTCCCCATTCCCAGGCAACCACTCATATGCTTTCTGTCATTATACGCCCACTCTCTACTTACCAACATGGTTAGTTAGGTTCCAGAGACCAGGTCACTATGCCAAAGTTGGCATGTGGAAATAGAGGGTTTGTTTTTTCTGTTTTCAGGCCATCCATTTGTCTGCTTTTTGTTGTTGTTTTTAGAAAAGATGCTCATAGTAATAATAGTAGATGAGATTTTCTGATGCTCTCATCACTGTGAGGACTTCAGTTATGGATTCCTCCTTTGTGGAGGGGATACTTGGAGGAGACAAAGCTGGATAAAGCCTGGAAGGCCCGTAACTTAAACACTTCACCTTTCTCCTGTGCTGGGTCAGTCCTTCCCTCCTAGAGCTGCCTCAGGAACTCCACTCCCACCCCTACAAGCACTGTGCTCACCATCTGGAGCCCACAGGCTCTGCCCTCAGGACCTGGCTAGTCATCAAGACTCAGAGCTTCCTGTGAGGGCCCACTGAACCCGGGGCTTCAGGCTCACCTCGGGGCAATTTGGGACTTCATGGAATTTGCACACTTGGATGTTTGTGGGTGCATGTGGAACTGCCACACATCCTGTTTGCATGCCCTGTCACCTTCTCAGAGACAAGCAGCCCACAGCTACAGTTCCACTTGTCCAGTGGTGTAGTTACCAACCTGTGGGCCTGGTGGAATTCATCAAGGCCAGGAAGCCTACATGCAGGTTAGTGGCCCAAGCATTTCAACTTGGATTTTCCTTTTCAAAGATGATGTGACTATGCTGAGTCTTTTGTATGTCTGCATAGATTACAGAAATCAGTTTGTTAGTATCTAGAAGCCTTAGTAGGATTTTGACAGAGATTTTGTGTTGAATCTATAGATAAATTTGGGGAGACTCGATACCATAAAAAGATTGCATCTTCTGACTCATGAATATGTCCATTTATTAAGGTCTGCTTTCATTTTTTTAAGGAAAGTTTTGTAGTTCAGTAAAAGATCTTACATATATTTTGCCAGGTTTCTTATTTTGGTTAAGTGCCATCAAGTCAATTCTGACTCATAGCCACCCTCTATAGGGTTTCTTAAACTGCAAATCTTTGTGGAAGCAGAAAGTCTCATTTTTGTTCCATGGAGTGACTAGTGGGCTCGAACTTCTGATCTTATGTTTCTCCATACAGTCCAAGTTTACCCCTAAGTATTTCATATCTGTGGTGCTGTTATCAGTGTAATTGTTTTTATTTCTATTTATGATTTCTCATACCTGTTATAAGAATCCCTGGTGGCATAATGAGTTATGTATTGGGTTGCTAATAAGGAGCTTCTGGTAGCCTAGTGGTTA
>NW_006408533.1:18126904-18136683 GCF_000296735.1 Chrysochloris asiatica
TCAATGGCACCTAACAACAACAACAAGTGCCTGAGTAAAATATTAAATAGACTTAAAATGCTTTCAAGTCGGTTCCAACTAATAGCAACCCTGTGTAGTGTTTCCTAGGAGCAGCTGGTTGGTTTGAACTACAAACTTTGTGATTCACATTCCAGTGAAGTAGTGAGAGCATTTGCTCTTGGCCTTGGTTCCATTATTGAGAAGTATCCAGTCTTCAATGATAATCTTGTTAGCTGGATTTTTCATGAGTACCTTTTTTTAGGTTGAGGAAGTTCCTTTCTATTTCTGTAGATGCTAGATTTTTTTCAAATGCTTTTTTGGTATCTATTAAGATACTCATATAATTTTTCTTTTTAATCTGTTAATATGGTGAATTACATTCACTAATTTTCTTGTATTCCTGGTATACAACCTTCTAGTCAAAATGTATACTTTTGTAACGTAGAATTGAATTTGTTAAAATTTTGTTTTGAATGTTTACAAATATATTAATGAAGAATGTCATTTGTAGTTTTTATTAATGGTATAATGTTGTTTGGTTTGGGTATCAGATAATGCTGCCTTAGAAAATGTTAAGTGCCGTCAAGTGGATTCCAACCAATTGTATTAGGGTTTCCAAGGAGAAGCTGGTGAGCTTGAACCACCAACCTTGTAGTTCAAACAACTTTGTAGTCTGATGCATTAGCCCACAGTGCCACAACAGGACTCCCTTAGAAAATTAAATGGGTCATATTTCTTCTTCAACTTTCTAGAAGAGTTTGTATAGAATTCATTATTACTTTTTCCTTAAATATTTATTAGAATGTACCCATGGAGCTATCTGGGTCTGGAATTTTCTTCATGGAAAAGCTTTTAACAACAAATTTCTTTAATAGATGCCTATCTAATATCAAGATATATCAGGTTATCTTTCTTCTTGGGTGAGCTTTGTTAGTTTTTGCCTGTCATAGAATATTTTTTCTTTTATCTAAGTTGTTAGAGATTTATTGGCCTCAACTTGTTCATAATAGTTCCTTATTATTTTTATAGTATCTGTAGACTCTTTAGTGCTGTTACTTATTTCATTCCTGATATTGATAAATAATGTCTTCTCTCCTTTTTTCCTAATCATTCTGATTAGGGGTTTAACAATTTTACTGATACTATCAAAGACAGTTTTCTATCTCACTTACTAAATTACTTTTCTCTTTTTTGTTTTGTTGATTTCTGCTCTCATCTTATTTCTTTTCCCCGTCTTACTTGGGTTCAGTTTATTCTTTTTCTAAGGTGGAAGATGAAATCATTTCTTTAAGACTTTTAAACCATTTTTCCTTTCTAATGTAGGCATTTAGTGTTATGAACTTTCCTCTAAATGTTGCTTTAGCTTCATCCCACAAACTTGTTCTGTTTTGTTCCAGATGCCACACCTTGTAACTTTGACCTTGTTGGGTGATGGTTATTTTTGAATTCTTACAAATATTTTTGAGCTTTGCTCTGGAATGTGATTAACATAGTATGATCCTTGCAAGTCTTATGTTTTTTATTAGTGTGTTAAGTAGGGCTAGGCCTATTTTAGCTTAATATTTTTCCACTACCAAGACAAGACCCTTCTTAGAATTCTAATTAGTGTGCCCTGGATTACAAGGGTTTCCTCTCTGCTCTGTGGGATATCCAGGCACTGCTTTTTCGAATCTTTGTGGACGTTTCTTTCGCTGGCATAGATGCATGCTCTGATCAGTATTCAGCTGAATAGTTGAGGGAGACCCTCCGCAGATGCAGAGTCCTTTCTCTGAACAGCCTCTTTCTCGTACTCTGTCCTGCAAACTGAAGCAATAACAGAGTCTGAGTTCTTGAGACTCCCAGATTACCTCTTGTCTGCTTGGGGTGCCTGCCAGGCTCTGTCTTGGTGTCTCCTGTCTGTACTTGAAACCTTCTCTGGGCAGAAAGCTCAGAAATATGAGAGTTCACTTCCTCTGCTTCACATCTCAGGAGCCACTGTGACATTGTTTCATCTATTTTCTCTGGTTTTTAGTTGTCTCCAGGCTGAACAAATCTTGTTCCTGTTACTCTATCTCAACTAAGTGGAAGTCTAAAAGTTTACTTTCTCCAATGAACTAGACCTCCAGTGGAGTCCTTGTGTGACACTGTAGGATAAGCACTAGACTTCTAACCGCTAGGTCAGAGTTTCAGACCCACCAGCCATGCCTCAGTAATCCTATCCAGAGTTGCTGTGAGTGGGAGCAACTTAGAACACTTAATAATAGACTTCCAATTGTATGCAGAAAATCAGTGGCAGAAGTTGGGTTCAATGTGCCAACGTTTATTTTGTGATTAACTTTCATTAGAAAGACTAGTTTTCTGGAAAGGTAGGAAAAAAAGACAAAAGTCTCATGAGAATTAGTTTTTGTTGCATATAAATTTATCCAATCACTGTAATGTGGAGTTTTGTGACATTACTCAAATCACTTACATAGACAACTAAACTTTGTCAATATGTGTTGATGGTGCTCAGCTACATATATGGTGGTGGTGATGTGCCGTGGAGTAGGTTCCAACTCATAGTGGCCCTCTATAGCGTTTCCGAGGCTGTGAATTTTTACGGGAGCCAAAAGCCTCATCTTTCTCCCTCAGAATGGCTGGTAGTTTCGAACTGCTGACTGTGAGATTAGCAGCCTGACTTGTAACCACTATGCTACCAGAGCTTCATATATATCTGTGTGTGTGTGTGTACATGTGTATATATACACATATGTATATATCATGTTATTGGGCAGTAAGAAGAACCTCATGCTGTGATGATTGCATTCATTTACAAGTTAAATAACTAATGGATCACATAAACCACAATCTCAACTACCTGGTGCCTGGCTACCACTATACCAACACCTCTCATCAGGATCATGATAGAATGTCCTAGACAAAGAAGGAGAAAAAAAAAAAATAATAAAACCAAACAAGAAACAAAATTCAAAATCATGAAAAAGACCAGACTTACTGGTTTGATAGAGACTGGTGAAACCCCTTAGACACCCCTCAGGTCTGGAACGGAACTCACCCCCAGGGATCATCACCCGTGAGGAATGTACTCAACTACAGACAGGGCTACAAAGTGAACCCCATAACACCTGTGAGGAACGTACTCCTCAGAAAAATCAACCATACCAAGACCAGAAGAGTAGCGTTGCCTCAAGAGCAAAGTTTCTAAAGCAGGAATGAAGTAGCAGGAAAGGAGGACAGTTGGAAATGGGACACCTAGGGAGGAAGCGGGCAGATGCTGCTACAGTGAGAGGACTACAGCCAGTACCAGGAAACAAGATGTGTGTACGTGGCTGAATGGCAGATAATTTTGTTCTTTTAAACTTTCACCAAAAAGAAACTGAAGAAAAAAAATAACCATTTGCATAGCAAACCAATCCTGAGGTTGGTAAAGTAGAGGTCAGTGATGAAGTATGGAAGGACATATCAGAGAGTGGGGCAGAACAAAAGAGCAGTGCTTATCATAACTGTCAAGGAGGGTGTCTACAAGGGCTCATAGAGAGAGGGGGTGGTGAGTGTGTAAAGCAGAGATGTACGAGGCAAAGTAACTCGACCTCTTTGGGGAGCAAGAATGGAGCCTCTTGTTGGGGGACAGTGAGAGATAAGTTTAGCTAGTAGGTTAGATTGTGAAGTGGCTTTAATTGCTATTACATTTCAGGCATTTTTGGAGCCTACCAAAAAGAATCAGAGAACAACATGGTCAACATTACTAATGCCACTAAATTGCATACATGAAAATGGTTGAAATATTTTGTTACATATATTTCTACCATAATAAAAAAGCTTCATTTAAAATTAAAAAATAGAACTAAAATGAAATGCAGAAGGAAAGCAGTATTTTGAAATAGACAAATGTTTTCAAAACGTATCCTTTCTCAGCTTTGATGATATAAGAAACTAGCACTATTTAGTTGCTTAAAATAATCATGATTCTGTGAGTTGGTAATTTTGGCTAGGCTCAGCTTGAACGGTTAACCTGGCCTCAGCTTGGTTGTGTTTGTGATCAGCTGGACTTTGATGGCCTTGCTATTCTGCTGTCGATGGGGCAAATGAGCAACATACCTCATTGTTCAGCCACCTGCCCAAATTTGTTCATATGTGATAGTAGTAGGGTTCCCAAGAGAAACAAGGAAGCAAGCTCCCAATGTAGGCCTCTGCTTCAATTACATTTCTGGTTGCTCCATTGGCCAAAGCAGGCCATATGTTAAACCCAGATTCAAGAGGATGGAGAAACATTACTTTTTGAAAGCAAGAAATGCTACATTTTGTGCCTATTTATAAGTCACTCAACACCCATTAGAAAATCATTGCTCAGTAAGCAAACAGAAGAGTGCACTTCCACCTGTTAAGTTTAAACTTACCACTTTGCTCTAATAGTAATTTCAGGCTAGATGGCAGATTTAAATTGTATTTTAAATGATTCTGTCCAAATGTTGTAAAAGCTAATATGTTTCACCCTCTCCTATTTGTTGTAGCTTTATCATTAAAAGTATTTCCTATTTGGTGCTTAGTTTATTTGAAGATTAATGAGTTACCGAAGTGCCAACCTAACATAGAAAAATAAAGACTGGTTTACAGGTAATATTGTAGTCAAATCATCTCTCTCAGTCATCTCTGCTCTGCCTGGGCAGTGGACTTGTTCTGTTAAGAGGTGAGAGACATTTCAAATTGCTGAAGGTCAAAACTGAACTGGGGTTGTCTTGTATTGTTCTCCCTACAAATCACTTTTTCTTTGAAAAGGTAGGTAGATCTTCGAAAAAGGAGAGATCATTGCTCATGAATTAAAATCCTCATTGTATTATTAAACTAATGTACTATTCATTTCTGAATTTAAGAACTCATTCTTATTATGTATTTAATCTTAGCTCTTTCTGGGACCAGAGTGCTCCTTAGAGGCCAAGATGGCTAAACTTCGTCTCTCATACTTTGGACACATTGTCAGGAGGGAACAGTTGCTAGAGATGGAGGGTCAGAGAAAAAGAGAAAGACCCCCAACGAAATGGATTGGCCAGGTGGCGGCATCGATGGAGTCAAGTGTGGCAACAGTAGTGAGGTTGGCCCAGGATCAGACATTGTTTCGTTCTGCTGTGCATAGGGTCACTACGAGTCGCTGCCGACTCAGTGGCACCTAACAACAACAAGGTTTGCCTGGGTCTCCTATAAGAGTGAAAACTCCTAGAAAGGTGGCAGAGAGCCTGAAAGACGTGACTAAGAGTACGGGTATCCCTCACTTTTTGAAAGTCCGCTTTATGTCACTTCAGTTTTACAAAAGACCTACATTAGTACCTGTTTCCACTAATGGAAAGAAATCTGAATCGGATTTTTGCTTTTATAGACAAGGCCAGAAAGTGAACTAGCAGTAAGTGTTTTGCAGCAAGTTGTTAAAGAGCCAGCATGAACACTGAGCAGCAAGACTGGCATCACCTAGCTCCTTCCCCGGGAACTGTGTTCAGCATGTCAGCATCAGACACTCTGGCTTTGAGCTGTGTCTGTGAAGACTCTATGTTATTATTATTCTGGGCTTTAGGTGCTATTTGGCATGATTTGATAGTTTATTTTGGGAGGGTCTGGGAAATTTTTTCCGTATAATTTCATGGTAATCGCATCTTTTTGTTTGTTTGTTTATTTTTCATGCCATTTGTCTTGCAAAAGGTGTCATTGGAGCACTTTTCTTTTAAAATGGAAAAACTGTATGACTTTTGTAACTTGGCCTGGGGTCTGGACATGCGTCCCAGGTTTGCCCCTCACACCCAGGTGGGGAGGAGGTAGGTAGTGGTGGTTGGAGGGCTTCAGGGCATCCCCAAGACCAGCAAGTATTAAGGAGCCAAAGTTTCGCTGAGATTTCTTTCCTTTTGACTCTCAGATCTCTCTACATTACTCTGTATGGAAATCCTTTTGTAGTTTACAAGTTTTAAATGATTCTGTCCAAAAGGGGGCTTCAAAAAGTACATGGGAAAAAAAAAATCCATTATTTTATAATTCTATTTACCCAGGAACTTTTTGAGGCCCTCTCATATATTAAAAAAAAAAATAAAATAGAATCCCAACTTGTGGCAACCCCATAGATGTCAGAACAGAATTTCCCTCTACAAGGTATTCAATCAGTGACTTATCAGATGTAGGTCACCTGACTTTTCTTCCAGGGTACCTCTCTGTGGACTTGAGCTGCCAATCTTTTGGTTAGCAACTGAGCACATTAACCATTTGTACATACAAGGACTCCTGGTATATGTTTCCTTCTCAGTTTGATGTTAAACTGTTAATTGAATTTAAAAATCTCATTTTCACAACGATTTCCACTTTGATTTCAGAGTGATTTCTCCCCCAACAGGAAGTAAAACTAGTGTCATCACGTAATTAAAACACATTTAACATTCTGATTCTCCTTGCTTTGGGGAACTTTCTAAGGTGCTTGTGCTGAATTCGGGACAATGAGCAGTGCATCTCCATGATAGGAAAGCGCTCAGGTCCAGGTGTGCCCTCCTGTACTGCACCTCTCTGTCCACACCCGACCCTGGGTGCTGTGGCAGCCTTACAAAGGGAGCCCAGTCCAGAAGAGACACCCACCTTCCACACCAGGTGACAGGCCTGGGGACTGGCCTGTCTCTAACATCTGTGAAGTGGTTAGCTGATTTTGATGTCATTTACTCTGTAACTAGTGGGTGTTGGGCTGCACTTTGACTTCCCTTTGTGGTTCTGCATACATTCTTAAAATAGAATGGAGGTCAGTGAAACTCTGGATGAGTACAGGCTCAGTGGCTCTTTTGAATGAGGTCTGAAGTTTCTAGATTCCCTGTTATTTGATCAAGAAGAAGTGAACAGAAATCACACTAACCATGAAAACCAAAACAATGACAACAAAAACCCACCACGTTGCCATCAACTCTATCTATTTCTACCCATAGCAACTCTATAGGACAGAGTACAACTGCCCCATAGGGTTTCCAAGGCTGTAAATTTTCCCAGAAGCTGTCTTAGTTATCTAGTGCTATTATTATAACCACAAGTGGAGGCCTTTAAGAAACAGAACTATAGGAGGCTAGAAGTCTGAATTCATTGTACGAGCTTTGGGAAAGGCCCTTGTCTCCTTTGAGCATCTGTACACCCAGCATTCCTTGGAGATCTCCATGTGTCTTGATATCACTCATCCCCTGCACCTAGAAGCTTCACAGTACAAGAAGCCCGGGTCCAAAGTATGCACTCCACTCTTCTCTTGGTTCTTTTTTCTTGGTGGTAGCAGATCCTTCTTTTTCTGCTCATATCTCTCTTCTTTTCTCTCTTGTAAAATAAAAGGTGTTGCAAGCAACACCCTTGGGAGTGTCCCTGTACATGGGAGCAGACCGTGCTGGGATTAAGGGTGGTACATTCCACCATTAATCCTCTTAATGGTTTATCATATCCGATCACATTATAGGGATTATCATAACTACCAGGCCACTTAGAGTCATGGTCCCACCAAGCTGAGACATACTTTGGGTGGCACAGTTCAACCCATGACAGAAGCCTCCTATCACAGCTTTCTCCCATGGAGCTCATGGAAGCAGTTCAGACAGCCGACCTGTCAGTGAACTACCGAGTGCTTACCCACTACACCACCAGGGCTTAACGAAGGAAAGAGGGGAACTCTGCCACACAGTTTAAAGACTTAACATGAAGACACACATGGAGCTGTCAGAGGCAAGCATGTGCCGGGGAGGGCGAAGGGTTGTATAAATATGGGTTAAGATGCTGCCTACACTAGCAGATTTGATCATTATCACACAGTGCACACTGCTTCCAGATTCATTACTTCAAAGCTTGGCTCTGCCCATGACATTGCTTTTGAACTTGAAAAGTTATTGAACTTGAAAATTAAAGTAATTTCATAGGGACAAAAGTTTAGTGGTTACAAGGAGCTGGAGAAGGAGGGAATAGAGAGTTTTGGCTTCATAATTACTTAGGGTATGAAAATGTTTGGAAATAGGTAGTAGTGAATATAATTAATGTCATTGAATTGAACACTTAAAAGGGTTAAAATAACAAATGTTTTGTTATATGTATTTTGTTGTTGTTGTTAAGTGCCATCAAGTCGGTGACTCATAGCATCCCCATAAATGTTAACCAGTATGACCAACCATATCCCATTGGAATATAGTTCTTGTTCAGACATTCTAGCAAGGAAAGCTTTAGCCATGTGGGGTTTCTGGGGCCAACCCCAGAGCCTGGTACTGCCAAGATGAAACACTGTGACTTCTTTCACTCAGGATATATCATCCACTGCCTTCCTAAATCTTTCTCTCTGATCCCTTACCTCCTGCTTTTCCTATGTGGCTTCACTCAGCTGCAGCTGCCTCAGTGTAACACCAGATGACGTCAGCTTTCCAGCTGCATTCTGGGATAGCACACGGTCCTGATATGTAGACCAGCTGGAAGCCATATGAGATGGTTTTGATCCATCTCTCCCTCCTCTTCAATGCCCCACAGTCCATTCCAGCCCCTCACACTGGGAACTGCCAATATCTTCCTCCGTAGTGCATTGCAAACCACGCATCTGCAGATTTTAAACCCCCATCATAAAGTGGGGCTGCCAACTTCATAAACAATTTCTCCTTTAAGCCTTACAGTACTTCAGGCATTGGAAGCACTGTAAGGTCCATTTTACAGACAAGTATTCTGAGGGGTTCCACTAGTCTCTGTCTGACGAATAAGCCTAGAGGAATAATTTCTTACTGCTTTCCAACAGAAGCTGAGCATTCTTTCAGTACTGAAGTTGTTATAGAAACAGCCTCCATGTGTTGTTAATGGTGGTTGCAGGTTTGTTCACTGCTGAGCTCTGCCCCCAGAGCCAAAGATGAGATCTGCCTTTGCTAGGTCCCAGTGTGGTGGATGACAAGCTGCATGTCCTTTCCTTAGGGACGCGCAGGATGGAAAGACAGCATGCACTTGACTAAATGGGACACTACTTAGCTTTCACAGCTCTAGTGCTATTAACATTCCAGTTTTAAAGCAAGGAAGTATTAATGTAAAATATATAGCTGTTCACTGTGACCTTATAACCTCTGCTAACACAGTAATGTCTTCTATTGTTTAGCTCAGCAGTGCTCCTAAGTAGTTTGTTACTATAAGAGGTACTTTTGTTGTTAAGTGCTGTTGAGTTGGTTCTGACTTTATAATGTTTCATAGAGACCTGTATAAGGTTTCCAAGGAGCGACTGGTACTTTGAACCGCCGACCTTGTGGTTCAAATCAACCTTGCAGTCCAGTGCTTTATCCCACAGCGCCACACCAGGACTCCTTAAAAGGTACTAGTTCTTGAAAACACACACACACAATTTTCTCTGTAAGCTGAATATTTAGAAGAATAAGCTCCAATCAGAGGTGCGGGGGAATGGTGAAGTCCTCATTTGGTTCCTCACCTAAGGGTACACACCAGCAGGCTTGCTCCTCTCTCCTCTGAAAAGAGGCATGCACACAGCTGACTACCCTAATTATACTGTCCCCAGAGAACAGCAGTCCATATTGTTTGTCCAGCACTACCTTGAATTCTTCTTGACATAGAGTGAAATTTTGTCAACTCCATACAGGTATCAGGTGCCAGTTTTTTTCGCATCTGTTATTCCATTACCGCATTTTAAGATGACTCAATTAGTTTTAAGCACTGTGCTAGACTGCAAAGTCAATTTGAACCACAAGGCCGGTGGTTCAAGCTTACCAGTCACTCTTTGGAAACCCTGCACAGGGTCGCTATGGGTAAGAAACGACTTGATGGCCCTTAACAACAACAAC
>NW_006408533.1:18137103-18140141 GCF_000296735.1 Chrysochloris asiatica
CAACCTCACTATCGTTGCCATGGTTGAGCCCATTGATGTTGCCACTTTGCCAATCCATCTTGCTGGGGGTCTTCATCTTTTTCTCTGACCCTCCAACCTCCATCCTTCTCCAGTGACTGGTCGCTCCTGACAATATGTCCGAAGTATGAAAGACAAAGTTTGGCCATCCTGGCCTCCAAGGAGCACTCTGGCTGTACTTCTTCCAATACAGATCTGCTGGTTCTTTTGGCAGTCCATGGCACTTTCAATATTCTCCTCCAACACCATAACTCAAAAGCATCAATTCTTCTGCGGTTTTCCTTATTCACTCTCCAGCTTTCACATGCATATGAGGTTATTGAAAATACCATGGCTTGGGTCAGGCACACCCTTAGTCTTCACGCTGACATCTTTGCTCTTCATTATTTTATAAAAAGGTCTTGTGCAGCAGATTTGCCTAATGCAATATGTCATTTGATTTCTTGACTGCTGCTTCTATGAGTGTTGATAGTTGATCTAAGAAGAATGAAGTCCTTGACAACTTCAATCTTTTCTCCACTGATAAGAATGTTGTTTATTGGTCCAGTGGTGAGGATTTTTGTTTTCTTACATTGAGATGCAATCCATACCTAAGGCTGTGCTCTTTGATCTTCTTCGGTAACTATTTTAAGTCTTTTTCACTTTCAGCAAGCAAAGTTGTATCAGCTGCATATCGCAGGTTGTTAATGAGTCTTCCTCCAATCCTAATGCCACATTTTTCTTTATAACCCAGCTTCTCGGATTATACAGGTTGAATAAATATAGCAACAACAATAAGAAATTAGATTCCTCGTGTGGTGCTATAGAATAAAACTGGACTGCTCGCCCCAGGGTTGGCAGTTCAAAGCCACCAGTTCCTCAGATACAGGGTTGCTCTGAATCAGAACCGGCTCAACAACATTCAATAACAACAAACAACAAGAAATTGGTGTACGGTAAAAATCTTTGCTATGTGTATAATAGGACCAATTTTAGGTTGAAAGTTCATTCCAATTCATTAAAGTCTGACCTTAAATTAACTTTAATACTTACAGAGCATATATGTATATTTTATACATATTTTGAGCTTTTCAGATAGTAATCTCACCTATGATTGATGACTATATGTAGGCCCACCATGTTGCTAAGCATTTTATATGTATTACCACGTTTTGTCCTTCCAAAACATGAAGCAGGTTACTTACCTCCATTTCAGATGAAGATCCTAAAGCAGAAGGCCTGAAGCCCATGAACACTATCTGGCAACTTGTTGCTGTTGTTGTTAAGTGCCATAAAGTTGGCTCCAATACATATGGACCCTGTATAGGGTTTCCAAGGAGTGGCTGGTGAGCTCGAACCGCCAACCTTGTGGTTCAAATCGACTTTGTAGCCCAGCGCATTAACCCACAGTGCCACACCAGGCCCTCAATTCAACCAAGGTCTGATTGATTCCTACTTCACAGACCAGTTACCAATCAAGTTGCTAAACATGGATGCTTTATGTCTGTAGGTCATCAGTGAGTGGACTTCTCACCTCGTCCTTTAGGCAGCACCAAGAGTCCTTGGCAGCAGAGAGGGAGAAGCGGCGGCAGGAGAGAGAAGAAAGGCTACAGAGAATAGAAAGGGAAGAAAGAAACAAATTCAGGTGAGAAGGATTTAAAGTTGTTTTGTTCTGTTCTGTTTTTAATGAATTGCAAATTAAAGCATATGCCTTCGGAAGTTTATTAAGATGAATGCTGGTATTAAAGGGTTAGGAAGTCATGTATTTGCTTCAGATTGTATCTGCATCTTCAAGGAAGAGCAAGGCATACCGGAAATAGTCTAGATCCGGTTTGCCTTTCTTTCTCTAACCTTGTGGCATGAAGCTTGGACAGCCAGCCAAGCACAATTATCAACTTGTATATTCTTTGGTTCACAAAGATCTGAAATGGGCTTACCCAGCCTTCCTGAGGACAGAGCTTAATTGTCTTAACTGAATTTGCCATTTCCCGCTAAGGCTCCTAATGTTTTATTCATGTTCTCTCAGATGCCTAAAAGAAAAGACTTTTAGACTTCTATGCTGCTCCCTGTAACAGCTGTCGTAGTCTTTTTTAAAAGAATTATCTCGCTTCATAAGGAGAAATAATTCTTTAAAACAAAAACAAGCTGTTGTGCTGCTAACTCCCAGCCCATTGTTCCCCTGATCTCCTCAGTCTCTGTCCAGCTCCAAGCATGTGTTAGAGAGTGACCTACTCCAGGTTCCATATGTGGAGCCACACCCCATCCTGAGTGTGCTCAGTGTCTCCTTAGGCCACTTCACCTGTCTCCCTACCCTCTCCTACTCCTGTCCCCTCAACTTCATGCTGTGCTTTATGGGATACAGGACACTTACCTGTTCCTTATCCTTCCCATTCCTTCTCCTCCTCCTGGACCCCTTTTTCCAATCCCTTTCTCTGCTCTTATTCCCACCTTCATTCTTACGTTCTTACCTTCTTTCTCTATAGTTCTTACATTCTTCTTTTCATTTGTTGTTGTTAGGTGCCATGGTGACCTTACGCACAGCAGAACAAAACACTGCCCAATCCTGGGCCAACCTCACTGCTGTTGCCACACTTGAGTCCATCGATGCTGCTCTTGGCCAATCCATTTCGTTAGGGGTCTTCCTCTTTTTCGCTGACCTCCACCTTACCAAACATGATATCCTTCTCCAGCAACTGGTCCCTCCTGACAATATATCCAAAGTATGAGAGACAAAGTTTGGCCATCTTGGCTTCCAAGGAGCACTCTGGCTGTACTTCTACCAAAACAGATCTATTGGTTCTTTTGGCAGCCCATGGCACTTTCAATATTCTCCTCCAACATCATAACTCAAAAGCATCAATTCTTCTGCGGTCTTTCTTATTTACTGTCCAGCTTTCACATGCATATGAGGTTATTGAAAGTACCATGGCTTGGGTCTGGCGCACCTTAGTCCTCAAGCTGACATCTTTGCCCTTCAACACTTTAAAAAGGTCTTGAGCAGCAGATTTACCTAATGCAATATGCTGTTTGATTTCTTGACT
>NW_006408533.1:18141576-18165907 GCF_000296735.1 Chrysochloris asiatica
ACACTAAAGACCAAAGACCAGAAGAGTTGTGAGATGACATCAAGAATATCATACATGAAGAAAGCAAAAAGTCATTAAGAAAAGAAGGAAAAGGTCAAAATGGATGTCAGAATAGACACTGAAACTTGCTTTCCAGCGTAAAGATACTAAAGCAAATGGAAGAAATGAGGAGGTCCAAGAGCTGAACAGAAAATTTCAAAGGTCAGCTCGAGAAGATAAAGCCAGATATTATAAGAAAATGAGCAAAGAACTGGAATCAGAAAACGAGAAAGGAAGAACATGCTCAGCATTTCTCAAGCTAGGGGAACTGAAAAAAATTCAAGCTTTGACTTTCATTATTGAAAGATTTTCCAGGGATATTATTGAATGATGCATAAAGCATCAAAAGAAGATAGGAGGAATACACTGAGTCACTGTACCAAAAGGAAACGGTTAATGTTCAACTGTTTCAAGAGGTAGCATATGATCAAAAGCCAATGATATTGAAGGAGGAAATCCAAAGTGCATTGAAGAAATTGGCAAAGAACAAGGCACCAGGAATTGATGGAATCAAAATTGAAATATTTCAAGAAAGTAAGGCGGCACAGGAGGCACTCACTCATCTCTACCAAGAAATTTGGAAGACAATTATCTGGTCAGCTGATTGGAAGAGATCCGTATTTGTACCCATTCCAAAGAGGTGTGACCCAATGGAATACGGAACTCATCAGATGATATCTTTGCTATCCCATGCGAATAAAGTTTTGCTAAAGGTAATACAGAAATGGCTGCAAGCATACATTGACAGAGAACTTCCAGAGGTTCAAGCCAGATTCAGAAGAGGATGTGGGACAAGAGATATCATTGCTGATGTCCGCTGGATCTTGGCTGAAAGCAGAGATTATCAGAAACATGTTTGCCTGTGCTTTATTGACTACGCAGAGACTTTCAATTGTGTGGATCATGACAAGCTATGCACAACATTGCAAAGTATGAGTATTCCAGTACACTTAATTGTGCTCATGAGGAATCTGTACCTGGACCAAGAGGCAGTTGTTTGAACAGAACATGGGAACATTGAATGTTTTAAAATTAAGAAAGGTGTGCAACAAGGTTTTATTCTTTCTTTTCATTACTGTCCCCTATCTCTACTTCTTGTTACCAAAAATTACTAAACCCACTGTCAGTCAGTCAGTTCCGTTCAGCAGTTCTCTGTTAGGTCATTTGGCAGATAGGATTCCCACTGGTTACTCCTATTTGAACAGGGAATGGAAAGTGTAGTCAGTGCAGACATAGAGGTCCAACAAGTGACTTTTTCCAGTAGCCACAGCTAGCATATGTAGAAATAATCAAAATATTAGAGTCAAGAAAGTGCTTTAACCCTAACTCCCTTCTGTATGAATACAAATGCTCCAAGATTGTGGGTGACATGCTAGCTCTTATGAGATCGGGTTACTGGGCTACATAAAGTAAGCCAAAACCATTCCCCTTGAGTTGTCAAATTTCATATGGAGTTCTGAAAGTTGTCACTCTGGGAAAGACTGATTTGTAAAAACCAGAGGATCAGGTCAAATGCTTCATGAGTTGTGGTTTTCTAAGAGATTTGCATATGGTGGTCTTCAAAAAGTTCTTGGGAAATGCATGTTATGAAAAAGCTATGCATGAATTTAAAAAAATTAAATCTTCACACCTAGAGTCCTGGTGTGATTATGTGAGATAAAGCATTGGACTGCTCCTTGGAAACCTGATACAGGGTCGCTGTGACTCTGAACTGACTTGATGGCACATAACAACAACAAACTCATACTAACCTGTTATAACATGTCTGAACAGGATCTAGCTTGAGGCACTAAGAAAGATAAGACTTCAATTGTAAAAGATCCCCATTCAGAACAACATGAATTCTACTAAAATTGAAGCAAGAACAAACATCTAATTTAAAGTGAACCTTGGGTGGAAGAATGATGAAATCACTGGTGCTTTACAAAAAGTTTATGGGACAATGCCCCAAAGAAATCAGCAGTTTACAAATGTGTAACTCATTTTAAGAAAGGGTGAGACCGTGTTGAAGATGAAGCCTGCAGGGACAGAGCATCCACATCAGTTTGCAAGGAAACAGTTAATCATGTCCGTGCTCTAATTGAAGAACACCAAAGATTAATAGTAAAAACAATAACCAACACCATAGACATCTCAATTCGTTCAGCTTACACAATTCTGATGGAAAACTTAAGTTGAGCAAACTTTCTGTTCAGTTGGTGCCAAAACTGTTACACCCAAATCAACTGCAGACAAGAACAGAGCTTTCAATGGAAAAGTTAAACAAGTGAGATCAAGATCCTGAAGCAGTTCTTGGAAGAATTGTAACCGAAGATGAAACATGGCTTTACCAGGATGATCACAAAGACAAAGCACAATCAAAGCAATGGGTACCAAGAGGTGGCAGTGATCCAGTGAGTGTGAAAACAGACTGATCAGAGCAAAGGTCTTGACAACAAAATGCTCAAGGCATTTTGCTTGTTTTCTTTCTGGAGTACCAAAGAATGATAACGTCTGCTTATTATGAGAGTGTTTTGAAAAACTTAGCCAAAGCTTTAACAGACAAAAAAAAAAAAAAAATGCCTGAGAGTCCTTCTACACCATGACAAGATTCCTGCTCATTCCTTTCATGAAACGAGCAATTTTGAGAAAGTGTCTACAGGAAATCATTAGACATTCATCTTACAGTCTTGATTTGGCGTCTTCTGATTTCTTTTTGTTTCCTAATCTTAAAAAATCTTGAAAGACCACCCATTTTTCTTCAGTTAATAACATAAAGAAAAGTGTGGTGGCCCCATACGATTAGCACTTCAGACTTCTACCAAACCTGTGCAAAGTTTACCTGTACGACCTACAGTATCACCTGTACTCAAAGGCACCTTGAAACACAGAAGTGCACACCCAGTATGGATTAAAAGAACTACAAGAGAAGTGTCCCTCTTTCTGAACCAAAGAGCAATGAGCCCCTATGGATCAGCAAGTGAAGAAATCTCATTTTTCAGGCAGCACTTTTCCTCAGCCCAATTCTAGCCCTGTCCAGGCAGGGGAGTCCAGAGCCAAGCACAGAGCTTGGACATAATAGATAATGCAAACCTCGTGGGAGGGGTGAGCACATAGTAAATACTGGTCCACCAGGTCAGATATACAGCAGAGTTCCTCACACATGCTGCTCACCCTCACCAAGTAAGCACTGTGAAGCAAAGAAGCTCTCCCTTTCCCCAGCCTCAGAGCAACTTGCCATTTGTAGTGTCTATAAGGCTTTCTCTGGTGAATGGCCTTCTTTTTTAGACTCTGTGCAGCAGCACCTTCCCCCATTCTGATATTCATTTGTATCTGTGCCTCAAAATCAAGTGTTATAGGAATGGTACAGAGATGACATCTCACCTCCTGTGATGTCACAAGAGGAAAGACAGATCAAACTCAGAATTAGCCAAAGACAGATTCCTATGAGGTGGAGGTCAGACATGCCTTCACCATCTAACTTTCTTCCCCGTTCTGACACCAGATGTTCCTCCCACAGCATGTTTCAGTTGGATTTGATGATCCTTTGCAATGACCACACAGAACTCACAGACCATATTCCCAGTTGTAGGCTATGTTAGGGAAATTAACAGGCTACAGTTCAGCCTCAGAAATGTTCAGGATACACTTCCTTAGTCAGGACAGCCTCTTCTCTGCTGTGTTTGCAGACAGACCTCTCTGTCATGTCCTTGGCCCCTTGACCTAGCATCTGCCCTCCTCAGGCACAGTTATAAAGCTCATGTAGTACTGCTGATAAATTCCCAAAGGGCACTCTGCTATAAACCTCAGTTCTAGCTTCATGGGTCAGCAAACACAGGTCCCCTAATTAAGTGCCTAGAGGCACCCGCTCCACAGCAAACCTCCTGCCTAAAGCCACTCAGTGCTGACTCTGTCTCTGTGCTGAGAAGTCAGTCATTCTGTCGTGTGCTCTGGCTCTTGGTTCTACTGCTGCCACTTCTCTGGTGTCACAGCTTTCTGTCCCTGGGTCAAGGACCTTTAATGCACAGAGGTCTTAGGGGCCAAAGGATGTATGTACTCCACTCCACTCTTCTTTCTTGATGGTAATGAGATACCTCCTTCTCATTGATGATAATGAGATGGCTGGTTTTTAACGCAGCAGGATGACAAAATTGCCTAATCCCTACATTCAAGTTTTAAGGTTTTTCAGTCACATTAACCCTGTTAACAGTCATTCACACAGGAATCATATCATCCTTTCAACAGCATCCCCCAACTTGTTTTACCCAGACCTACCAGGAAATAAGTTGTTTGGTGGGTGTTGCCAAGCCTATGGCTAGAAGCCACATTAAATAATCACCACCCTAAAAGCTCACTCACTCACTGCTGTCAAGTCAGTCTCGAGCCATAGTGACCATAGGGCAGAGTGAAACGGCTCCATCGGGTTTCTGAGAATGCAAAGATTTATGGAAGCAGTCAGCCTTGTCTTTCTTCCGCAGAGAAGCTTGAGGGTTTGAACCACTGCCTTTGTGGTTAACAGCCCATTGCACTACCAGGGCTCCTTGACAGGTTGTTGGTATCTATTCTAGTCTTTGTTCTCTTACTAACCATGTGTGACTTGAGCCAGTAGCTTAATCTCTCTGGATTTCATTTCCTCAACTGCAAGACAAAACAAAGTCAACTAGGTAGCCTCTGAAGAGTGGTTAGGCTGTTGACTGCTCACTGAAAGGTCAGTGGTTCAAACTCACAAGGGCTCCACAAGAAAAAGATGTGACAGACACTCTGCTGTAAAACAACAGCCAAGGAAACACAGCTCGACTCTGTCCTACAGGGTTGATGTGAGTTTGAATCTCTTCAATGGCAAGGATAGCTAGCCTCTCATGTTACAGTGCAGCCCTTGTTACATTGCTCTGCAATCCCTCCCAGGCTCTATTGGGGACTGAAGTGGTATGATCATGCTATGAGCTTTGCCAGCAGTGTGACATACTTATTTTGCCTTGAGGGCCCTTGGTGTCAGTGACCTCTCTCAATAATTCTAACTAGATCCCATGTCTATCCACACTCCATAATTTGTAGCTCAATTCTGAGAACTAGGTATATGATGGATTGTGATTTTTAAATTATCGAAAGCAACATCAGATTATGAGTCAAAGTCACTTTATTGTTTCTGTTAAGTGCCATCAAGTCGATTCTGATCAAGGAGCACGACTGGTGAGTTTGAATCACCAACCTTGCAGTTCATGCCAACTTTGCAGTCCAGCTCATTAACCTACAGCACCACACCAGAGCTTCATATAAGGAGACCCAAAGCAGTAACATACCAGAGAGCACTTGCCATAAAATAGACACTCACACATAGCCGCATCATCATGTCCTAACCAAAAAATCAGAAGGAACTGGGACAAGCAGTATGCTAGGAATCAAAATGGAAACCTCTTAGAGATGGTGAAACGTGTCATAATGATAGGACTTGATGATGTGCCTGGCATACTTTTATGCACTTTTCATATGTAACCCACTTCATCTGCATACTGACTCTCTGAGGTAGGTATTGTTTTATAGATGAGGAAACATAGACCTGAAAATGTCAAGTAACTTGTCCAAGATGACCCAGCAACAAGTGGTAGAGTAAGGACTAGACCCAGGGAGCCTGTCTTCTGAGTCCATGCTTATATTGGTTCCCAATAGATCTTATTTATCATTTAAGAACAAAATGATCGTGGTAAAATGACCTTTATCAAGAAGGAAGGCTGATCATCAAGACAGACCCTGGGCAGCTATCACCAGTGCAGACTATAGTACCATTTGCAAATCAGGGGATGTGAATACAAAGAAATTTGAACAGAAAAAAGGAAACAAAAAACACAGGAAATGCTTTATACAACACTCCTTGGAATTACCCAAATGGCTGGTCTTTTCAGCAGCCATTTCATTGGTTTAAGTTGTTTATCCACCACTCATCTGTTCATTTCTCGTATTGTGGTGGCTGCATGTAGCTTTCATGGCTTCCAACATGAAACATTGGGAACTGGTGTTTCAAATCCCAGCAGGCTCCCCCATGGTGGACAGGTTTCAGCAGAGGCTCCAGACTAACACAGACTAGGAAAAAAGACCTGGTGACAGCTACTTCTGAAGAGATGGACTAGTGAAAACCTAACGAATAGCAGTGGAACACTGGCTGATAGCAGTGGAACACAGTGTCAGAAGATGAGCCCCTCAGGTTGGAAAGCACTCAAACTCCGACCGAGGAAGAGCTGCCGCCTCAAAGTAGAATTGACCTTAATAACACGGTTGGGAAAGAGTTTTCTGGATCTTCACTTGCTGATGTGGCATGACTCAAAATAAGAAGAAACAGCTGCAAACATCTAATAATAATCAGAACATGGAATGTACTAAGTATGAATCAAGGAAAATTGAAAGTTGTCAAAAATGAAATGGAATGCTCTAAGATCCATATTAAGGAGCTCTGGTAGCGTAATGGTTACGAATCGGGCTGTGAACCTTAAGGTCAGAGGTTCGAAACTACCAGCCGCTCCGCGGGAGAAAGATGAGGCTTTCTACTCCCGTAAAGATTTACACCCTCGGAAACCCTGTACAGGGTCGCTATGGGTCAGAACTGACTCAACGGCACTTAACAACAAGATCCATAACAAGATCCATATTATAGGCTTTCATTGAGCTGAAATGGACTGGTCTTGGCCGTATTGAATCTGTCATAGACATGGTTTAACACAGTGACTACAACAGCAAACTCACAGGAAAGACTGTGAGGCTGGGGCAGGACTGAGCAGTGCTTCATTCTGTTGGATATTGGGTCACTGTGACTTGAACCTGACGCAACAGCACTTAACAACAGTAAGCCATTCATGTTCCTTGTGTGTTTTACTCTGCTAAGCACCTAAAAATTCTTCACTATCTCTGTGTTGTTTATTGAACATGGTCTTTAGTTTCATCAGTTATGGGTAGATATTTCTAGTGTGGAAAATGATGAAAATAGAAGTTTATAAACAATAGCATATCTAAGTCTTTTTATTGGTTCTGATTTTCCTCCTAACTCCTTTGGTGTTTCAGATACACTGTACCTTCATATTGAGCTACCAGTGTAACAAGAGGCATTAAGCAATTCTGATGTCCAGTGTAGAAAACTATGATGTTGGAGTTCTCCAGGAAAATAAGTGGTTCATTGAGTAGTAACCAACCACTGAGTCTTAAATCTTAGATTCAAATTGCAAGCCAAAGAGCAGTAGCAGAAAAGTAAAACACTAAAACTGGACAAAGATGGGCATCTTACGCACAAATCTATACAAAGTGAATGCACAAAGCAAAGCTGTCAGTGATCCCTACATAGAAATTGAGAATGTGAGGGATGCAGAGAAAAAGAATGGGCTAGAAAGTCTGTTGTGTTTAGTACCTTTAAAGTATAGCCTTTAAACTTGAGTTTTAAAATTCAGCTTGACCTACTTCCCCTTGATACTCTGTTAATAGTTTCTTGGCAATTTTCTGAGCATCTAATTATTTTATTTTCCTTCTCTGTTTTGTTTCTTCCACATATTCCCATTAGCCGAGAGTATTTAGACAAAAGAGAAGAGCAAAGACAAGCAAGAGAAGAAAGGTTTGTATACCTCCTTTTGTTCCTCTTTGTACACCAAATGGTACATGAATTTGCACCCTTCACCAAGTATGCAGAGGAGACTCTGTTAATTAAAATATGCTAGAATTTAAGAGTTTTCCTTGGGCAACTGGCATTTTGCAGAGTAGAGAATCCTTTTTATCTAAAATTTTCAGAAAAGTAAGGATTTATAGTTTCATACTATCGTGATATCATGTGACAAGTATGTGTCTGTGCCTCCAAAACTCTTCTCCAAGTGAGTGTGTTGTTGTAAGCTGCTCTCCAGCCAGTCCCCAACTCAGGGTAATAGTCATGCCCAATGGGATTCAACTAATGTGATCCGTAGAGTCTTCACTGGCTAATATTTTGAAAGTCCTTTCTAATAAATGGTGGCTTTTAAAACATACCGCCCCCCACCACCACCACTTCTGAGGCTGGTTAGATGTCCTTCCTTCCACAAGGAGTCGAGCACCGTGGGTGTCAGTAATGTGGGATCACTTATCCATCAGCATGCACCTGACCAGCTGTTCATCTCCACTCTGAACTGTACTTAGTTCTGCGATGGAAGAAGTCAGGCCTGCTTCTCTTGGTATCCCCAGTGTATGATGGGCGCTCAGAAAAAGCATATGGGGCTTATAAGTACATTATGGTCAATAATTTTATTAAAAATAGCCAAGCCATAAACCAGTCCATTAATTTCACTGGCAACATGCTTAGAATCCCACTAAGAGGTGTAAAGTCAATGTGTTCATCGTCTGATAAATAGCGGCAAGCAAAGGAAACTATTGGATCCTGGTGGGCTCCTCAGAAACCCTATACAGGGTCGCTATGAGTCTGAACAGACTCAATGGCACTTAACAACAACAAAGGAAACTATTGGGAGGTACTCTGGCAAAAGACAAGGTTTTGCCCCCAAGGAGCTCTGGTAGTGTAGAGGTTACAAATCAGGCTGCCAACCTCAGGGCCAGCAGTTCGAAACTACCAGCTGTTCCACGGGAGAAAGATGAGGCTTTCTGATTCCGTAAAGATTTACAGCCTCAGAAACCCTGTAGAGGGGTCGCTATGAGTCAGAACCGACTCCACAGCACATCACACCAGGCAACCTGCAGTTGTTCCCTCTACCACTAGATGGGGTTACTGCATGGAGCATTGGAAAGACTGATTGGGAGCCAGCTGGGAACCTAAGAATCTCTGCACCATGCCAATAAAAAGTGAAATTGCGCTAGTTTTTAGGCAACATCAACTAAATAGGGCAGTCTGAGACAGGGAAGAGTGGAAACTGCCTGTGTTCAATTAAAAACTTACATGCTTAGGTCAGCTGCTTAACTAAAATTATGGCATGGCTATAATAGCATCATTTGATTAGATTATTGCCATCCTCCTAACCATTTGAGGGCAGCAAACTGAGAGTGAAACATGCTGGTAAAGAAACTTCTGTTTCTCCAATTAGTACCTATTTTTGACATTGTTCTTGAGAAGTGCCAGGTACTTCTCCTGAAAATCCTGTCGACTTTTTTGCCCAGGCTGAATGGAATTAACCCTTGGATATTTTTTATTTATTTTTATACTCTCCCTCCAGATTCTGAACTTTTTTTAACTTTCGACAATAATAGATGTCAGTTTACAGCCTCGCAGTCAAAGAGAGCTGCAGAGGCTTGAAAACCCCTGGGGACGTAAACATTAGGGTGCCGTGTCTGCTCTGAACTGGTCCAAATGACCTCAAAATGCTCCAAAGCTGTTGGAAGCCAACTCTTTCTGCTCATTATTTACTGCTTTGTTTTCCAATACACGCCTTCCCTTCTGCCTGGAACATGTGTACAAATGAACTTGCCGGTCCTGCATTTTAATGCTACCTGTGGGCCTGCCCCTCAAGGCACCCCTTGTCTTCCTAGATGGTTCTGGCTCTCTGTGGGGTTCTTTCCTTGAAGTTCACCTTTCTGTCTATGTGGAGGTTTGGAGAAATAGCCAAGCACTTCCTTTTGGTGTGGACCAGCTGCTTTTCTTAGTTAGTTCATTCGTTAGTTAGTTAGTTAGTTCTTGAATTGGTGAAGATGAGGGATATAAAGTTTGGAAAGCTCTTGGGGGTTCCCAGTAAACCAGGAAAAGAGAAGAGAAGATTTCCAACTCGAATGGAATTGCTAAATGGCTAGGGATACTAGTGGAGAACAGAGGTGGAAAGAGGTCCAGAAATCAGAACAAGGACTGTCAGTTCATTTCTTAAGACAGCACTGGACATGTTTGATGGATCTCAGTGTTAATTTCATGAGAAAGACTCAGCAAAGCAGGTAGTGGTGAGGTTGGCATCATATAACAAGGAAAGAATGGGTTTGCTACTTTGAGGCATAATAGTCATCCCAGCACATGATATTTCCATTTACTTCCTTTTATTCCATTTAATTTCCTATCATCAGAAGGTGGTAGAAAGGAAGGAGATCCAGGCTGGGTGGGGAAATGTGAGGATGGAAGGATCCATTCATCTTGGATTTGTTTGTCTATGAGGGGCAGCCGAACATGGAGAGCTAATGCCTATGGCAAGTAGGGTAATGAGAGCAGAGGGGAGGGGAAGGACTGGGCCTGGCCTAGGATTTTGGAAATTATGCCCACAAGTGATCAGTGAAGCAATAAAAGAGGATTCTGAACATTGTTCAAAAGGCCTGAGGACAGACTAGATGTCAGAGGGCACCAGGTATGCAGGAGGGCGGCTTTCTGAGAAGCATGATGGTGGGTCATCAGTAAGGAGGCTTTGGTTAAGCTAAGTCTGCCTACAGTCAAGCAGGATTTTTACAGGGCCCTGTGGAAAGAGATTGAGGCTGTAGACCCATCCCCGCCCCAGCACCAGCCCTCCACCAGAGCCCCCATGCATGCTTGACTGCAGCTCTATGGTTGATTTGCCTCTTTCCCACTGAACTGTGAGTGCCATGAGGGTGGGCTTTAGTCTTGTTTATTATCATATCCCTAGTGCTTACTGCAGTTCTTAGTAGTCGAAAGATGTTCAATAAGTAAGTGGAAAATGAATGAGGAAACAAATGATATGGGCGGAGATAGGCCTTGGACTTGCTACCACCCCATTTAACTTGTGCCTGCTGGAAGTCCTTTCCCTAAAGATCGCTTTTTCTTGAGGCTCCAAAATTCCTGTCACTTCCATAGACAGATGGTTTTTCCTTGCTGGTCTGAATGGAGTTCAGAAACTCACTCCTTTCATTACGCCTATGAAGGAGGTATGAAGTTCAAGACGCAAAAAAAAACCTTGAAAAAGCAGCAGTGTTTGTCTTCAGTGGGCTGAAGGGGTGAGGGTGGATTCTACCATCTGCCATTGGAGAGGTGACATTATCCTTGAGGAAAATGAAGCGCTTCTGAGTTGTTCTCACTGGAGATAGCTTTACCCTGTAACTGTGAGGCAGCTGCTGTTTCTTTGAAGTCCCCTTGTTGATTTGTACAGAGCTGCTGCACATCTTTTTTTCGGGGACTCAGCACGAAAGTAAGCTCACCTCCTGTAAAAAAGGTATGGCATGGAGCTGATGTGTGACCTCCTCTAACTTCACAAAGGGGAAGAAGGAGGTTCACTGTCCACATCAGCCCAAGGCCAGCTTCCGAGGAGGAGGCTGAGGTCAGACAGACCTCCACCCTCCAACCTTCCTTGCCAGTTCTGACATCAACCTATAGAACTCTACTTCTCAGCTAGGTTCAATAACGCATTATAGTGGACACACAGACCTCTGAGAATACTCACAATTAGAGGCTTAATTAGGGAAGTTAACAAGTTACAATTCAGGATCAAAAATGCTCAAGATATAATCTTTGGTCAGAACAACCTTTTCTCAGTCATGCCTGCAAGCAGGCCTCTCTCTGGCCCTTGGCCTGGCCTCTCCTCTCCTCAAGCAATGTTACAAAACTTTCAGCATTGCTTTAAAATGCCCAAATTATATACCACTTGTTATAAGCCTCAACCCAAAGACACTCTGCCCTAGCTCCATGGGTCAGCAAACTAGCTCCCCAATTAAGTGCCCGGAAGCCCTCCCCCCTCCCACCCCACCCCCTCATTCCACAAGCAAGCCTCTTGCCCAAAGGCACTCAGTTTGCCTTGCTCTGTGGACTGGGAAGGCCTCTGCTCTGTCTTACTGTCTGACTCTGTTGCTGCCACCTCTCTGCTGCCCCTCTGCGGATGCTCTAGTGTCAAGGCGTTCTGACCTCAGATTGAACAGGTTCAGTGCACAGAGATCTCAGGACCCCACAGGGTCCAAAGGACACACACAACTCCTGGCTCTTCTTTCTTGATGGCAGGCAGTGAGATCCCACCTTCCTTCTTCTGAGATGGCTCCTTTTATATCCAGCAGGATGGAAAAATTGACCAATCCCTACATTAGAGTTCCAAATTTTTGCCAACACAATTAAACCTATTAGCAATCACTCACAATGGAATCATCTAATCCTTTCAGAATCTTCACCCACCATCTTTTACCCAGGCCCACCAGGAAAAGAGGAAATGTGCCCAACCTGCATGGTCCATATCTAGAAGAATCACACCGAGCAGTTCAGTGCACTGCACTCCCCAAGAAAATGCTAAGGCACCTTTATCCCTCTGGTCTCCCAGACTACAGGTAGACCTCCAAAGATCATGTGCTGCTTTGCAGGTTCTCACTGCACACTGGCTGTGTTTTCCATCAGTGGACAAAGGCAAGGCACTGAGGGAGAGAACAAAAGGCTGATAATTTTCCTGTTCTCAAAAATCCTATTATCTGCTTGTTGAAAACAGACACACACATATGGAAAGATGACTGAATATGCCAGGCAGTAAATGTAAAATACCATCAGAGTTCAATGGACTACACATCCGACATGAGTTCAGAGGCAAGGCCAAGATCACTTCCAGCTGTGCTGGTCAGGGCCGGCTTAGCAGAGGGAGATGGGCATGCAAACTTGGCTGAAGGGCAGGCTGCCTTTGGCTGGCAGAGAGAAGGGGTGACAGTCACAACCCATGGTAAGAAATACATGTTTTCTAAATGCATTGTTCTTGAAAGTCTCAAATGGGTGCTCTGCCCGTCTTATCTAAGTGAATTCCCAGAGCCATGTGCAATAACCGGGCCAGGGCTGGGCAGGTCAGAGCCGGGGACTTTTCTGGTGGGAGGGAGCCCGCTGGCGTTGTAAGCGCTAATGAATACAGAGTGAGGGTCCCAAATAAGTTGTTTCAAAGTTTGTTTCTGGGCAAGATAGTCAGAAACCTGCTCCAGCTGCATTCGTAAATTTATTTCTGAACAAACAGTGGTGGGTAAAATTAGCAGACATCTGGAAGAGGCACATATTTCAAAGTTATTTTGGTCTGATCTATAAAGCGCACTGGGAGGAATATGATTGGTAGCTGGTCTTAATAAACAGTTAGTGGGCTCTGCCTGCCTGAAATGCAAAACAGATGTATCTTTGTTCTTTTAAACTGACTTTGATGAATAAACTATATGTGACGTCAGGTCCAAGCTATTGGATGTCTGAGTCCGACTCAGAAATACTTTAGAATATAAAAAAGTTTCCATGGTCGACACTGCGAGAACAAAGTGAATTCCAGTTGCATTGCTGTTAGCATTGAAGCAGGTTCAGAAATTCAGCGAGGCCTGTGTCCAAACAACCCCTCTGAGTATCTGGGGCATTGTTCCTCACCGCTGCACTGAGGCACCCTCCCACTGCACAGCTGGGAGCTCCCAGAACAGTTGGTTCTCAGCTGTCACCGTCGGGGCTATTTGATGGTTATTATTGATGCTTTGCTTACGTGTACCAATGTCTCCTAAAAGAGCAACATAGGAGTCTGCAGCGGCAACCCTAGGGTCTGGGGACTGTGGGATGTTGCCATTTCGCCCAGTCAGCTCGGTTATGAATGGTGCGGGTTTTTTCATCAGCAGCATCTTGGCTGGGCTGGGCGTTTTTGGCAGACTGACCCTCCAGTCGGCTCTGCGCTGCGCTCCGTGCATCAGGAAACCAGCTCTCATTCTGCAGGTGTTTCATCCATAAACAAGCATCAGCCACAGGCTCCTCTTTCTTTTTACGGAAACCCTTTGGAATTTAATTTTCAGATACAAATACTTGGAGCAGTTGGCAGCCGAAGCACATGAGAAGGAGCTGAGAAGCCGGAGTGCAAGCCGGGGGAGAGCTGACCTGCCCTTGGACCTGACCTCGCCAGCAGCCCCTGCCTCCCCCTCCCCTCTGAGCCACAGCCCTTTATCTCTAGATGCACAGGAGGCTCTCACAGTACCACCCTCCTCCCCGGGAACATCTCAGCATCCCCCAGGTGAGTGTAGGGAAAACTGATGGGCTGACATTACACAGGCTTCTTCTGTAACATGGTAGCAACTCCTACTTGCCAACTAATACTGGAACAGCAACTAGCATACATTTAGGGGTAACCGTAGCCTGTGTGCCACTGCAGGGAACTCAGATCTCTTCAGAACCATTTGTCTGACAGCAAATGCAGGGTGTCTGTGGATGACCATGGATAGGGGAGAATCTGGGCAGTAGGACTGACTTGGACATTCAATCTGAAACCATGGAGTATTAACTAAGTACTTTCTTATGTAGATATGTAGATCACCCAACAAAGTGATCTCCTTTGAATGTGACTACCATAGGAGTTGTCAGTCTGGTTTAAATTATATTAATGGAGAATACAAGTAATTAAAGCAAACAGAAAAAAATGTTGACCTAGTGAAAATAGAAGTTAAATACTGAGGACGACAGTTTTTAATCTAGTAAAAAATCACTGGCACGTGGTATGTGTGGGGGTGTATGTGCACAGTTATACGCAGAGAGACTCTCCCTGGAGAAATTCCTTGGCTTGGTTTATTTAGATAAAAACAACAGCATCGCCCCTACCGCCCTTTGCACATCACTGACTGTGTGTCGTGGGTTCGTTTTCTTTCGTATTAGCACAGAGAGGGTTCTCGGGCACAGACTCCTACTCAGTGCTTGTTGATTAACCTCACAGCAATCACTGTTTGGCTTAATCGAGTGTTATGGCTTGCAGCCTCATGTAGACTTAGCCAACAGAGGAAAACAGAGACACTAAACTTTTAACTCTAAGAGTGTTGACTAAATATGGTGTAAAGTTTAATTTAAACGAGGGAGAACTCAACGACCTCAGCAGAACTGGATGTAATGGAATGAGAGCATCCGTCCAGCTCTTCTTTGCCTCTCCAAGCCTCCAGGCTGGTTTTGCAGGAGCAGGCTGGCTCCATTACAGCGTTCCATCAGTCCAGCCACTCCTGTTCTCTGAGCCATGGAAGGTTGTCCCCGGCAGATGGCTCAGTCAGAGATGAGTAATGGTCTGTCTTAAAATACAGAGACTCTGAGGCTCAGGAAAACAGACTGTTCTATCAGAGGCTTTTATTGCTGAAATCATGGCATTTCCAGAGCCAAGTGAAAACTCTCCCTGCAAACCTGTGGTTCTGCTCTTAACCTTGGGACTGTGAACTCTAATAAGAGTTGTACCAGCAGTTTACTGAATAGTGACCTAAATTGTAAAGTACAGAACAGTCCCCAAGCAGAGAGGGAATTGTCAGCATCTCTAAAGTATTGTTTTTCTTCAACTTTTACTCTACTTGATGCTTTCTTGTGGCAGAGACAGCTCCTCAAGTCCTTTGTTCAGTTACAGTTGGACTTAGGGCCATTCTATAAAATTCAAAAGACAGAATATTTTAACTTCAGAAGAAAAAAGAAAATTTTTTATAGCTATACTATATACATGGGGGAAATACAGAGTTGTTTTTGTACACTTTCAGGAAGATAACAAGTAAATGTTATTTTCCTTCCATTAGTGGAGACTGAGAGAATATTTTACTAACATCACTCAATGAATGATAGCTATAGCTGAAAAATACAGAGTTTGAATTTAGACACAATCATACATTCATAAAATAGCATGGCACGACAGTCTTTTTTCCTGAAAAAAAAAAAAAAAGAATAGCTCCTAAAGAAGTTTGAAGAGCTGCCCATCATATGTTAAGTAACCGTGATTCCAATCAGTTGGAATCACCTCCCCACAAGTATTCTAACTCCCTCATCCCGATATGTGACAAAATTATAACATTGGAAATGATGTTGTTGTTGGGTTCTGACTCAGTGACCCTGTGTGATTGAGTAGAAGTGCCCCATAGAGTTGTTTTTACTATAATTTGGACAAAAGTAGCTCACCAACTCTTTCTCCCATTGAGCCACTGAGTAACAGTTACATGCTTAACTCTTTGCACTATCAGGGCTCCTTTTGGATATTACAGGTATATGAGCAGAAATGCTGTAAGAGGGGGCTCTCAGAAGACCCACCAAGGCTTCCTGCTGACAGAAATACAAAGTTAGGTATGACAGGAAGATTTTTTTTCAACCTAGTTCTATGAAACATTCCACTACCATGTAATTAATTGCCTACTATTTCTACCAGGTTCCACTTTTTGAATGTTCAAAGTAATTTTTTGCTTCTCCCTAACTTTTATATTGTCCCAACATCTGGAGGAAGAGTAAAAAAATACAATCACATGTCCAGATGTCTGTCCTGCCCCAAACACCTGACATTATTATATAGTCCAAATGTGCCAGAGACTGACTTGTTTTTTCACTCTTTATCCGTATGGAATCAGATGGTAATAATATGATTCACATTTTTGTAATGCTTTGCTCCGCCCCCACCCTCACCCAAGTTCCTATTTCATCCCTTGTCATACATCTGAGTAAACAGGGTTAATGTTACTGCCTGTGTTTTATGGCGTGTCATAGACATTGGAAGACTGACTGAAGATCTTGTGGCTACAGTATTGGGCACAGTCATTTCATTCCCTTTCTAGCCACTTCCTGTGGAATCATGGCACCATGCTGTTTGTGCTGGTGTTCACAGTAACACTGCACTATCTTTTTGCTTACCCTTTTCCCAGCACCTGCAAAAATCGCAGCCTACATTTAAGAGTTATATTTGTAATAAAAGGAAAATCTAATATCTACTATTGAACTATATATATATATATATATACCTCAGGACTAAGGGTCAGTTTATGTGTTCTTTTATTAAAACTCTTTACTCAAGTTCTGGGAAACTTTGGAAAGCACAAGACATGAACATATTAGAAACTACATTTCCTTTGCCCTTACAAAATATACTTAAAAGAAGAAAGGGCTAAGGGTAAAATACCAATAACATTATATGTCATCTAGTCAGCTCTTTCAGCCAAAACCCTCAGCTCAATCTGCTGTAGCCTTTGTATAATTTATGCCACTGCCCCCACCATTAAGTCAATGTGCGCTTGAATTCTTTCTCCATCTGGTCCTCTTGTGGCTCACAGCAGATGTTTGTCCATCACTGTAAGCACTCAGTGGTGATGGTCTGAGTAATTTTCCTCTGTGTGAATCTACTAGGCCCAAGTGAGAAGCAAGCATACCATATTTTCACAGGTATAACATATAATGTGCGCGTTACACGTTTTTTCGTTGTGTGTGTTTTGCAAACCAGACAACAGTTCATTTCCTATAGATACTATATGTTTTATGAATGTGTACATTATTTACATAAGCACATTATTTATAAAAAATACAGTAGACATGTTCTCATTTCTCTAATTAATGGAGATAATCAGTCCAAAGATTACGTAAATCCGGATAGACCTCGCTCTTCATCCATTGATTTGATTGTCCTTATTCTTTCTCTCAGTCCTGGTGGTATACATCAGAAGAATATCTATCTAATAAGTCTATTTACTATTTTTTCTTTTAAAACTCTCATGACTCTAGTGCAGAAAATAGCACCAGCCATGGCACTGTGGAATAATGCACTAGACTGCAAGGTCAGTTTGAACTGCAAGGTTGGCAGTTCAAATTCACCAGCTGCTTCTCCGAAACTCTATATGGTGTTGCTATGAGTCACAACTGACTTGAAGGCACTTAACAACAACAGTCCTCCCACAGCACCTTCTGTTTTTCCTTTTGGGTTTGATAATCAACTGCAAAAGCCACAGAGAACTCACACAGCATACTCACAATTATGAGATTTATGAGGGAAATTAACAGGTTATAATTCTGGATTAGAAATGTTCAGGGCACAGTTCTTCCAGTCAGCTGTGCTCATAGGTGGGCCTCTCTCTGCCTCAGAAGTGTTACAGAGCTCTTTTAGAGCTGCTTATGAATACCACTCCACCATAAGCCTCAGTCTGAAAACTCTATAGGTCAGTAAACCTAGCTCCCCCAATTAAGTACCTGAAGGCACCCTACTCTGCAAGCAAGCCTCCTGCCCAAAGTCACTCAACTTTACTAGCTTCATGGGTTGGGAAGCCCAGCACTCTGTCTTGGGCTCTGGCCCACAGCTCTGCTGCTGTTACTCTACCACTCCTCTGGAGTTACAGTTTTCTGTCTCTGGGTCCAGAAGATTCCATGCACAGGGATCTCAGGGTCCAAAGGACATGCTCCACTCCCTGACTCCTCTTTAATGATAGTGAGTTCTCCCCACCTGCTTCTGAGATGACTCATTTTGAACCCACATTAGGTTCTAAGTTTTTATAATCACAACTAACTGTTAACAATCACATCTGAGTTGTACCATCCTGCCAGTGGCTTCTCTCACAGTTTCTTATCCAGACCCATCAGGAAAAAGGTTGTTTGGTGGAAGTTACCAGGCTATAGGTAGAAGAGCCATATGAAATAATCCGCTACATCTAGAAACAAGCTATTCTCACTAATCAGATTAAAGTGTCCAGTGTTCTTTCATATGTGTACCTATATAGAGATTTGATGTTGTCATTAAGTGCCTCTGAGTCGGTTCTAACTCAGAAACCCTGAATAGGGTTTCCAAGGAGAGGCTGGTGGGTTTGAACTGCCAATCTTGTGCTTAGTAACCCAGTGCTGATTGTAGAGCATCACACCAGATAGAATTCTTCAATGTGACTCTTGGGAAAGTTACTCTGAGGATCTAGAGCAAATGATTTGTGTTCAAACACTAACCTAAATTGAACCCACTCAATCATGCTGTGGCAGAAAAGCCTGGAGAGCTGCTTCCGTAAAGATAACAGCCAAGAAAACCTGAGAGAGCAGTTCTACTCTGCAACACATAAAATTGACTGATGGCAATGTTTTTGTTTTTGTTTTTGTTTTTTGTGCCCACACGTGAAATAAAAAATCCAGATAACCTGTGTCATGGAAGTAAAGTGAGACAAATACTCATTTGAAAACCAGCTGTTGATGGTAGTCCCTGCAGATGTTCCAGGGTTAAGCTGCTACCATAGTGGGCTAGCTGTGTGCCCCTCTTTTCTCCTTCCCTTTCACATGTGAATCTTCCCTAAGGCTGGCTGGCAAAAATGACCTTTCCCATAGAAGGAAACTTCTGTCAAGAGTTTAAATTGGCTTGAGCCTACTAGCTTTGCCCTGAGCACATACATAAGGGCTTGGTTATGTTTCTTACATTTAGCACTGTAGGCTCAATATGGCACACAGAAATAATGCTTTAGAGATGCATTGGAACATTTTGCCACATTATATTAATTTTATTGCGGGGACAAATCTGTCCAGTGGTGATTTTGTATATGTGTGTATGTGCATAATTGGATTCCTAGCTATTTCCAAATACCTCTTTGGCCTTGTTGTTGTTGTTAAGTGCCGTCGAGTCGGTTCCGACCCATAGCGACCCTGTACAGGGTTTCCGAGGGTGTAAAATCTTTACGGGAGTAAAAAGCCTCATCTTTCTCCCGCAGAGTGGCTGGTAGTTTCGAACCACTGACCTTAAGGTTCGCAGTCCGATTCGTAACCACTACGCTACCAGAGCTCCTTCATTGGCCTTGGAGGTATACAATATGGCTTATATGACATAGCCTACTCACAACATTCGTCTGAGGGTATTTACTGAAGTTACTGACATGGTGCAGTATTTCTTCTCTTATATCCAAGCATTTAAAGTACTGAAAAACAGCAATTCTTCTGGCCTTCTGATTCTCAAATCTGGAAGTGGAGTGTAGACATAGAGCTTTATTCATGAAACGTTCTGTTCCTTTAATGACATTCACTTGTCATCACAGCTGTCATCATCGTTGCCAGTCCTTGATTGAGCATCTTTGTCACCTTTGCGCATACCCTGTTCTGAGTCTCCTAGTAGTGGGGGACTCTCCTAGTTTACCTAATCCACATGGCAGAAATCAGAAACATCTGGGGTCCTATATCCAACTGGCACAATAGCAGTGGAATATTGTCTGTCATCAGCCTAATGCATGCTGGTTTCCTTGCATAAAGCTTTGGACACCTGCAGTCCGGTGTTCCATGAATTGGCAGGATATTAGATTCTTTGTGGTTCTGTGACTCGGGGCTGCCCCCACCTCCCTACAACTCACCTGACTACCACTACTTAATGCCATTTGGTCAGTTTGACTGAATCTCTCAGGAACTCTACTTTGAGGCCAAGGCTTTTCCTACAACACCTGCTATGGGACTTTATTGAGAGCCTTTGCAAATCACTCAGTCTCTAAAAATGAAAAAAGGCAAAACATTCCCTTTGCCTCTTGAAGGAATTGGAGTTACCTTCATTGTGTTTTCTTGTACCACATTTTAAACCTTCAATAGTCTTGAGTCCTTATGAAAGTCGTCAATGTATAAACCGTAAGTAAATTTAGGGCACAGAATGACTTTGGGAAAGCTGTTAAAACAGGGCATTATATGAGCAACATGACATTTTCAGACAGCTATTAGATGTTAAGAATTAAGAACAGACCTTTAAAAGAATTAAGAAGGGTCTGAATGTAACCTACTCAGAAGCTAATAAGTTAGCCTGCCACAATTTCCTGACCACTGGCAAAAGAAACAAAACTCCTGAGTCAGAGACAAAGGACTTTATTACTCATAGTAATAGTCACAGATTATTAGCTTTTAAGCTATTTCTTCACTCTCTGAGTGCCACAGGTGATGTGAATAGAGCCAGATGACACCACATACACACTGTGAGAAACCCGAAGAAAGAAACCTCGAGCTTATAGAAGCTGCATCTTTTATAATGGGCAGTAAGAATGCCTTCCTTTGTCCCAGAGACAGAGAGAAACATTATCTACAAGGGAACTTCAAAAAGTATGTGGAAAAATTCCATTATCTTTCAATGCCATTTTTCCATGAATTTGTTGTGGCCCCCTTTATTGCACTATGCAATAAAGAAACCATCTCTCTGCTCTGGAAGCAGACACAATCTCTGCCTTCCAAAGCTGTCTGCTACTCAAGCATTCTTGGAAAGACTACAGAAATGTGAGAGACCCACTGAGAATTGTTTTCCAACATTAGGTTATAATAGTTTTTAAACCAACTTTACTATCAAATTTGCATCCTAAAACAGAAAGTTCAAGTTTTTAAGGGCATTTAACTTGTTTGTCCTCTTTTAACAAAACGAAAGAACACCAGGAGCTGTAAGACCCAGTCTAGATCAGACAACGGGAGTGAATGAGCTCATCTGAATACAGAGAGGTGAACAGGAATTCTAGCTCACTGAGTGAGACAATAATACCTTTCATCCCAGGTGGGAGCCGTGGGGGGAGCTCTCTACATGTAGTGACAATGAAGATGCTTCAGGCAGTGTGATGTTTTGAATTTCCAAAGTCAATAGCTGTGACCTTGAAGTATCACAAAAGGACTCTCTGGCTCCTTCTCACATCCTTGTCTGTGTTCCATGACTCTGCTGTCTTCACCACTCCTCCTTCCCCTATCACACACCTGTCTTCCTTCCCATCACCCCTATAATACATTTGCATGCAGTGATGTAATATCAGCAAGATGATGTGTTGATTTTTCCAGTTGTTAAAAGTCTGCTTTTTTAAGAGAACCCCCCGCGTTCATTGGCCCCAGAAGTCCTCTTGTCTACTTGCAGTCATGGTAGGTATCTATAGAACCTTCTGAAGCTGAAACTTCCTCTAAGGAAACTTCTTCCTCTAGATACATTGACAAGTTCCAGGTACTTTTTGTTGGTTGCTGCAGATCCCCTACATCCTCCAGATAATCTCCAGACTGAAAATGTTATTTTCCTTTCATATCTTGTACATTTGTTATCATTGTTTTCTCACCATTTTGTGACACTCTTTCTTATTGTTTTGTTTCAATCTTACTGACTCTTCTTTTGTGAATCACCTTACGTGTTGGGTTTTTACAAGTTTCCTTCCCCAGCTCCTCTCTCTTTTCATGCCACACCCTCTCATGGGGCCCCTGCAATCATGCTCGGGTAGTGTAGTGGTTACAAATCAGGCTGCAAACCGCAAGGTCAGCAGTTTGAAACTACCAGCTGTTCCACGGGAGAAAGATGAGGCTTTCTGCTCCCATAAAGGTTTACAGCCTCGGAAACCCTGAGGCTTACAGGGTCACTATGAGTCAGAACCGAGTCTACAACACATAACAACAACAACCCATATACTAATAGCTGCCAGACTCAGATTTCCAACTTTGGTCTTTTTGAGCTTGTGTAGGCCACCTCTTTAAAAATTCCCATCTGAATGTTCCTCAGACACTTCAGACTTGTTCAGTATCAGTCTGAGGGACACACACATGGAGATCCCACCCATATACCCTCCGTCCCCTAAACCTTGCTGTCTAGTCCTCGTCTGGTTAAGACCATCTCTACTGGCTCAGTCACTTAAGCTGGAAGCATGCATGTCATTCTCAGCTCCTCCCTCAGTGCTCAACCTCGACCACCCCCCCCACACACACACACGCACACACACGCACACACACACACACACACACACACATCCACTCATTCACCAGTTGTTTGCTGTGCTTCTTTCTCTCTGATCAGTTCTGTCTCCCCATCACTAGTGCCTTAGTCACAGGCTCCATCATCTCTGGTCTTGACCATATCAATAACTTCTATATACACCTTTGTCCTGGAGTGTCCTGGACCATGTCAATAGCTTCTATATACACCTCCAGTGCCTGGAGCAGAATAGGCATTTGGTAGAAAGAATGAACAAATGAATGAGTAAGCATGATAAAAGGGAACAGACAACATTAATCTACAGAGACAGTGTTTTCCCCTGTACAGTGAGACGTTTCTCACATGGACCACAGATGGAAGACCAGCCACTCTATAAGACTGAAGAAATGATAGGCAACTTTTGCAGAAAGCTGGTGTAATGTATGTGGGCCTGTTCTTTCTGAGAATCTAAATATAATACAAAATGAAAACAAAAACCCAACCCACTGTCATCTTCTCATCAAGTTGATTCCAACTCTAACTCTAATATAGGATGAAAACTCACAGGAAGATTCTAGACAAGTTGATAGTTGAAATATTTAGCTTGCTTTTTAAAAATGTAAATAAACTTTATTAAGGACTAAGTACAATCAAATGCACTTATTTTATGTGATCAGTTCAATGCTTCTGACAGATCCACATACATCTCTAATCCTATTCAAGTTACACGACATTTCCATCCATAAATTTTTTCTATTTTTTTTTTTTTAATATTTGTGTTTTTGGTGAAAGTTTATATAGTAAATTAGATTTCCATTTAATAACTATTACACAAATTGTTCAAGGAGCTCTGGTAGCATAGTGGTTATGAATCAGGCTGCTAATCTCACAGTCAGCAGTTCAAAACTACCAGCCATTCATGGGGAAAAGATGGGGCTTTCTGCTCCTATAAAGATTTACAGCCTCAGAAACCCTGTACAGGGTCACTGTGAGTCGGAACCAACTCCACCGTACTTAACAACAACAACACAAATTGTTCAGAAACATTGGTTGCATTTTTCACGATGTTTTAACATTCTTGTCAATTCCTTTCTGGATGTTTCATTTCCAGTATTCTGGTTTTCCTGTTCCCTTACCCTTTCCTCTTTGTTTTAGAGTAGTTGTTGACCTCAGCTGCCTTTTAGAATACATTTTAGGTGAATTTTCTTCTAATTTCAGATATTCGTTTGTGAATGAATTTGGTAGCAAGTGCAGATAAATTTGAAAACCCTCTAGAGTCGCTGTGAGTCAGAACTGACTGGAAGGCACTTAACAACAACACAGATAAGCTGAGTTGTTGATTAAATGGAAAGCCACATCCATAGCGATCAGGCCAGGCGTAAGTGAAGAAAGGTTAACTCTTCTGGGTCAGAATTTAAAAGCCGAATTTTAAATCATATCCTAATCTCAGATTAACTGGTTCTGCCTGCACTTGGTGAAAGTTTGCTGGAAGGAAGAACTAGTATTTTCTTTTGATGTTACTTTTTGTCTTATAAAGTCACTTGGCTATGACTTCGGAGACCACATTAGCGTTAAAAATATTTTAGGGGAAATATTTTTTATTTCACAGCTCCATTTCCAGTGCCTAGCACTATGTTGGGCATATAAAATATTTTTCAAATAAATTTTGCTACTAGTCACATTGGAGCTTCTGATTTAGGGGGGCTAAGTGTGGCTCTGTAGGATAAGCACTGGACTGCAAAGTTGGTTTGAATTGTAAGGTCAGCGGTTCAAATCCACCAGCTGCTCCCTGTAAACCCTACACAGGGTTGCTGTGAGTCAGGACTGATTCAACAGCACTCAACAACAACAACAACAAATGCTAATGAGTCATTGGTTATTTAGTGATAGAATTCTTGCCTTCCACACAGAAGACCTGGGTTCAGGGGCCTCTCAAAGCACCTCATGTGTAAGCCATGTCTGATCTCAAGAGCACCTCATGTGTAAGCCATGTCTGATCTCAGAGCACCTCATGTGTAAGCCATGTCTGATCTCAGAGCACCTCATGTGTAAGCCATGTCTGA
>NW_006408533.1:18166007-18179301 GCF_000296735.1 Chrysochloris asiatica
CTGATCTCAGAGCACCTCATGTGTAAGCCATGTCTGATCTCAGAGCACCTCATGTGTAAGCCATGTCTGATCTCAGAGCACCTCATGTGTAAGCCTCTGTGTGTGGAGACTCCTGTGCTTCTGTGATTCCCAACAGGCTTCAGTGGAGCTTCTAGACTAAGGTGGAGTAGGAAGAAAGACCTTGAGATTTGCATCTGAAAAGAAGCCATTGAAACCCTGTGGATCACAATGTTCTCAGCCTGTTGTGCATGGGCTGGCCAGGAGTCAGGGCCAAGGTGACAGCAGCTACCACCAACACATCCTGCTAAGCCTTGAAAGAAATGAACTAGCTAAAAAAGTCAAGGGCCATCAATTTACTTGTTAGATCTTATTATTTATGACTATCAATTTTATTGCTAGTGTATCTTTTTTTTTTAAATAACAATTTTTGTTTTGGGATCATTGGTATTTGTGACTTGACAGGAGCTAAAGAATATTGATGTCAGTGCATGGTCAGTTGAGAATTAGACACTGTTTTCAACCTTGAAGACAGGCTTGTTGTCATCTTGGTTATTGCAATAAAACAGGCATCTAATTAACCCTGGAGCTCTACCAGCCTTCTTAAGCACGGCACGGGAGTACCAATGAATATTAGAATCAGTCTTGACTGACCCTGTTTGAACCAAAACAAGAACTGGCTAATCTGGCTTTAGAAGAGAAATTTAAGCAAGCTCAGAGAAAGCCTTTAAAGCCTGGGTTGATGTTTGAAGCCATATGATTTGGGCTCAAGATGAGAATATAAAAGTGAATGTTACAATAATCTTAAATTGCTTTTCATTTTCCGTTTACTGGATGGAATAAAATTTATATGTTGATCAATGTTAGAATAATTGGATTTGAAATTGGCTTGTTTCGTTTGTTCATATGATAATCACAGTGGAGTAATACGAGGGGGTTTCAAAAATTTTGTGGAAAATTCCATTATCTTTTAATTCCATTTTTCCATGAACTTTTTGAAGCCCCTTCATAGCAAACACAGGATAAATCAAGTCACAGGTATGTTTTCAGGGACAAAATGAGGTCAGGAGTGCTACTGGCATCCGTTGAGTAGTGAGGTCAGGGATGTTGCTAGAAATCCTACAATGCATGGGAGAGTCTCCCCCAACAAAGAATTATGTGACCCAAATACCCATTGTACTAATGTTGAGAAACCCTGCTCTAGAGTAAATCTGAGTGAACAATTTAGTAAGAACTGGCCCAACACCAAAGGCAAAGTCTAAAGAATTTTCAAAGTTGTGAGCTTATTCTCTTGGGACCTTTTTCAGATTTTTGTGATTAAACCACAAGTTTAGAGTAGATGGTGTTAGTTTTTAGCTCTGAACTGAGGAGGTCTCTGGAATCTATACAGTTTGGAGCAACTACTATAGAACTGGTTGGCCCAACCCTTGGTTTCTGAGACCTGTCAGAAAGCCTAGTCCTGGCAAATCCTTGAGACACCATCACAGAGTGAAGTCAGTTGAAGCCACCCAAAGACTTAATAAGTTCAGATCATTCTACCAATAATTAATCTCTTCAAAGAAAAATTACATGACGAGAGATTCCAGTTGGGCATTCTGCACTCAGCTGTTGGGGATACTGCTGAAAGCAGAATTGAAACATTTTGCCCACTAGCTGCTGCCCAACCACCACTTAGGGAACAATTCTGCAATTGACCATTGAACAGTGTGGGGGTTAGGGGCACCCACCCCTAGTACAGTCAGAAACTCACATATAACTTACAGTCAACTCATAAGCAACATGGGGTTGAACTGCTCAAGCTCACTTGCATGAAGATTGTTTTTTCCTTTTGCTTTTGCAGTGAGCACGTGTTCTGAGTCTCTGCTTAACACACTGTGTGTGATGTTAATCATCTTCACAACAGTTTGCAGAACTGGTTAGTATCACTCAGCATTTTAAGTGGAGACTTGCAACAGGAGCTCACCACAATAGCAACAGGGAGTAGGGATCCACCTCTAAGTGGACTCACGCTGTTCAAACCCACATTGTTCAAGCACTGACTGTGTACTTCCCTTTTGTGGCCTAAGTTACCCAATACACAGCATAACAGTGTGGTCCACTGCACAAGTGTTTCAGTCAGGTTGAGATTGGTTCATACCCGAGCTCTGCTAGCATTAGCTCTGTTTAACAGTGAGACCGTGGAAGCAGATGGTAATAAGTGAAGGTGCTTAGTAAAGGAACTCTTTGCAGAAGTGTGGACTGGGCAGGATAATGGGACCATCAAAGTAATAGCAGCAGTTGTTGATGGTGGTGTTGGTGTTGTTAAGTGCCGTTGAGTTGATTCTGACCCATAGTGACCCTGTATAGGGTTTCCAAGGAGCAGCTGGTGAGCTTGAACCACTGACTTCGCAGTTCAAACAACTTTCCAATCTGATGCATTAGCCCACAGCGCCACAATAGCAGCAGTGGGAAGCTGTAAACTGTCCCTGCCTCTAGGCCTGAAGGACTTAGGTGAATGACTGAGGCTTGATGAGAACTATAGCTGAGGGAGGCCAGGGGACAGAGAGTAACCTGCCAAACTGTGGACCCTCATGAAGGCAACAGGAATAAGTATACCCTCCCTGTCTGTCTTCCCACCTTCTTCTCTCTGCTGGTGTCTCCCAATGACTACACCCATCTCAGAGCCAGAGTGTGCCAGCACAAAGGCAGTCCCTGTAGAGGTCAGCCCCCAGTGCACAGAGCAAAATGGAGAATGGGCCTGGAGGAGCAATCTAAGAATATCCAGCCTGCTATACAACCTGGACAGGTTTCTTAACCTCCCTGGACATATTTTTTCAAATAAGACCTGATGTCTAAAGAGATCTTTGGAACCAGATGAGCCGCTGGGGTGGGGCTTTGGAGGGACAAAGGGAGCTAGCTGGCATGGGTGAAGGCCTACCCTGCCTGAGTAGGCATAGGGCCAGACTGGTGCAAATTCTCACACATGTTCTTCCTTCCTCTCTCCCAGTTTTGTGGTCTGCCTGTGTTGGTCATGTTCTGTAACTGTTGTTGTTAAGTGATGTCGAGTCATTTCCAACTCATAGCAACCCTATATAGAGTTTCCAACAAGTGACTGTTGGGTCTGAACTGCTGACCTTGTGGTTAACAGTCCAATGCTTATCCTGCATGCCACACCAGGACTCCTTCATCTGACTGGGCAACCTTTAATAGTCCCAATTCCCTTTGGCTATTGTGTCGATGGCTTCTCATCCTGGTTTCTCAGCCTGTTTCTTCTGTAATGTCTGTTGCTTTTGGAGAAAGACTTCCTTTTAGTAGACACATTTTGTTTATGGGTCCTTTCCCCAGATTCTTGTCTGTTTCCTTCTGAAGAGTCTGAGGCCTGCCTCCTCTCTGTTACTTTCTCCAGATTTATCAAGTATGTGTTGTTGTTAAGTGCTATAGAGTCAGTTCTGACTCACAGCGACCCTACATAGGGCTTCCAAGGAGCAGCTGGTGGGTTTGAACTGCTGACCTTGTGATTCACAGTCCAGTGCTGATCCTATAGTGCCACACCAGAAGTCCCAAGTATGTGTTACTTGTTCTTTTATGCAGTTTAATTTTTATTTTTTTCTCTTATGCTCTTCCCCTCCCCACCTTAAAATTCCATCTCTAGCCTTTTAATCAGGTCAGGGCAGGTTCTGGCCAAATACATTTTTCCAGCCTTTGCAAAGTGCATTCTGGTGCTGCCAAGATCCCATCAGCCTGCTCTCAGGACATGGTCCAGGAAGACAGATCCCTGCTTTGGATAACTTTCATGTTGCCAGTCATCCTTGCCATGCTCTGCTTTCATTCCCAGACTCACGCCCACCACTGGGAGAAGGGTTGCATGGCCCTTGCCTTTCTGTAGTTCCCTTCCTTTGTTGAAGAAATGCAATCAGAGCTCTATGTACTTGGTCCATCTGAGGTGATTTACAGGCGTGGGTGGTTATGGACAAGTTGGGCACACCCTGGCAGGTCCTAGTGTGTGGGGTTTGGTTTATCACACTCACTCCTAAGCCTGCCGCAAGACCATGCTGTGGGGTCTTTAAAGGCATTTACTTGAGTTTGGACACCCTGCTCTACCAGCCTGGTCTTGGGCACAGGTTGTCTCCACTTTCTCCCAGCCCTGGATTTCTGAGGGTAGTAACAATGCCCTCCTTATACAGAGGTTGGGAGGATCCCATTAGAAGTTCATGTAACGTTATGTGGTCAGTAAACGTTCCTCAAAGGAAACCAACAACCAAAATAACCTCTTGTCTTCCCCTCAGATGCTAGCACAGTTTCTGCCTCAGTTGATAAATCTGGAATAGAAAAATTCCTCTCACTGTCTAGAATCTCAACCCTTACCCTTGTGTCATTCCCATGGTGCTGTGCTTTCAGTCTTCCTCTTCCGTTTCTTGAGTTCCATCAATGGGCGTCCACCTCTTCCTCCTCAGAGCCTGTCTACAGCACATGCTTCCTGCACTATATATTCCCTGTTGACTAGGAGCCTCATCCCATAGATCTCAGGCATGCCTAAGCTATTACCACAAGAAGCGTAGTATGTCTAAGACACATGTAGTCAGAGGTCATCTCTGACAAAAGGAAATGGAGCCTCACTCTACCTGAAGCAGCCGTCACTGCCTGTGGGTGACATTGGAGGTCCTCACCTTGGCTTACGAGGTCCTTGGCCAGGGCCATGGTGACCCTGCTCTCTGACCTCCAGCCACATACAGAAGAAGAAGTCTTGGCCTTGGAGAAATTTTTCTCCATGTCATTCCTGTGTTTGATGAATACACCTGGAGAATGTCTCTGCAGTGAGCCCTGGCCCTTCCCACTGTGGACTTGCTGTCACTTGATAGCCCAAACTTTCACTTGGGTTTCTTGGGTAGCAAGCACATACCATGGTGACCCCTCTTGGCGAGCTATGTTTCGGTCCTGTTTCCCCTGCCAGTGGGAACTCTGAAAGCAGGCTGTGCAGTTGATGGCCTATGTGTTGGCTTCTGGGTAGGGCTTTCATGTACTGCCTTCCCTCTCAGTCTCCAGTTGATCTGTTTGATTCGAAGGTGTGTGACCATCCTTTGGCTTGGTCTTCAGTAGGACAGATGCCACAGATTTGCAGTCAACCTTGATGGCACTGAGTCATGTGTCCTGGTAGGGATGGTTCTAGAGATGAATGCCTCCCGTGCAATAATGGAGGTAAGAAACCATGCCATGTTTTGAATTAGAAGTTTAAATGATTGATACCATGATGTTAGGCCCTACTATATTGGGATGAAAGTGTACCATGTAGACTTGGGACCCTGTGGCTTTTCCAGCGCTTACATGTCCATTATCACCCATCTTGTCGTCACTGATTAATTGGAGCCATCATCCTAGCTTGCGATGAAGCACAGCAGTGATCTAGACATATGTCTTTAGAGCCTAAAAGATGCACCCATCACATCAGGACTCACACTGCTTCATCTATCTAGTGTCCTGTGAGATGAATCCTGGTAGCATAATGGTTTAAGTGCGCAATTGCCAACCAAAATGTCGGTGGTTAGAATCCACCAGCTGCCTCCCAGAGAGAAAGGGTGTGACCATCTGCTTCTGTAAAGATGCCTCGGAAACCCTGTGGGAAAGCCCTCCTCAGACTAGTATGCTCACTAGAAGTTGGAATGGACTTGGTAGCAGTGGGTTTGGTTTGGGGGTTTTAGCCTATTCTGGGGATGCTGGGTAGACACGGGCTTATGGCAGCTACCTGAACCATATTCTCTGTCAGAGAGCCACAAAGAGGCACCATCACCAGCTTTTGCCATACGCTCGCCAACTAAAATGCCCGCCATGTGCTAGGCTTTTGGAAACCCACTTCCATTTTGAGGTGGCTCTTCTGAAGTAATGCTTTCTGTCAACCAAATAGGTGACACAATTATTGCCAAGCCCTGATTTTGCCATGTTTATCAAACTAATGGGGTTTTGTATCTCGTTGCTAAATAATCTATTATCAGATGAAAAAGAAATTATGATAAAAATTCCTTCAACACTAAAGGGAGTTCTTCTGAAAGGCATGTTTCTGTTTTCCTGCTCCCAATCCAGCTTTTTGCTTTTAAGGAAAAGTGTATGACATTCCGTTCTTGGCCATGTGGGCTCACTTTAATGTCATCTTTGGCATTCTTCATGGACTGCCAGGGCCTGAAACTTTGCTCTAATGCTGCCAGTTCCTAAACCTCTCTTTTGGGGACGTTCACAGGGACAGCCACTGGGCAGTAGGGGGGCTTTTGCTGCTTTTCCTGGTTCCTTCAGGTTTCTGTATGGGACTGAGTCCCACAGAAGATGCACAACATGACACCCAGCTTGGGCTTAGAAGTTGAAAGGAATAGCACTTGCTGCATCCCCACTTCCTACGTTGAGGGCACTTGTGGGGATTCCCACAGAGGAATATTCCTTCCCTGTCATGTTTGGAACTTGCCCAAGAACATAAGGAAAGACTGGTGTTGTGCCCCACCATCATTTCCCTCCTTATCCAGATCCCTGACTCATTCTCAGACGAAGGCAGCCTGAGAGCAGATGAGGGGTGGAGGACTAGGGTTGGCATTGTGCCAGCTGAGACCTGCTGAAAGCACTTCTCGCTGAGGGCAGCTGGGCCCCTGCCCAGTGAGAATTGAGCTCTCTTCTCCCCTAGTAATGCTGGTGCCGGGTTTGTTGGGGGCTTGCTCTGTGCTGTCCATCACTAGCTGTTCCATCCCCACACCCCTAAGCTGGCAGGGGGCCTGTGCAGACAGAGTTCACTGAGCTGCCTCTTCTTCCAGAGCCTGAGCTTGCCCCTTACAGGTTAACCCTATGCAGATCCTGCTTCTTGCGGTGTGTGCCTAGGGCTCTGGCAAGTGCCCCTGGGACACTGCCTGGATGCCACACAGTATTGCTTTTGTCCAGCCCTGACCATCTCAGGAGTAGCCCCATCCTCCTCTGGCAATCATACATGACTGTTACTCAGAAATTTCTATATACCTACTCCTGGTGGAGTCGTTGTAGGGTCAGCATTTGGCTGCAAACCACAAGGCCATCAGTTCAAACTCACCAGCTGCTCCTCAGAAACCCTATACAGGGTTGCTGTGAGTCAGAACCCCATCAGCTGCACTGAACAACAACTCCTTAGTTGGAGTCCTGGTGTGGTCATGTAGCATAGGCACTAGAGTGCTAACAGGGAGGTCAGTGGTTCAAACCACCAACTTCTCCTTGGAAACCCAATGCAGGAATTTTGTAAGTCAGCACTGTGACTCTGCAGCACTTTAACAAGGGCATGAGCAAACCTAATCCAAGCAAAGGGTGGTGGGCCTCATCAGTTTTGCTACTGATTTCAAAAATAGAAAGTGGCTTCTTGCTTGCCAGGTTGTTTCACTGTGGAATTTATTTTTCCTTTCTATTTCTCTAAAGAGACAAATGAATCATGCATTAGTTGTTGTTAGACAACAAATTACTCAAAATGTAACAATTTAAAATAATACCCATTTATTAATTTAGCTTTTTTTTGTCAGGCAAAAGCTCAACTGGATTCTTTACTTTGGGTAGCCAAAAGGCTGAAATCAAGGTTCTGCCTTCCTAGGCTCCTATTGAGAAGTTCTGGGGGAAATCAGGTTGTTGACAATTCAGCTCCACATATTTACAAACCTGAAATCCCTGTTTTCTTTCTGGCTGTCACCCTCTCTGCTTTTTGAAGCCCTCTAGTCCCTCAGTACATGGACCCTTTCATCTTCAAAGGCAGGAAAGACATGTCAAATTTCTCTCATGTTTCTCATCTCCCTGACTTCTCTGCTTTTAAAATATTCACCTGATTGGGTCAGGACCACCTGGGGAGTTTTCAACTAACTTGGGTCTTGAATTGTATCTGCAAAAATTCCATTCCAATAGTTCTTAGGTTAGAGTTTGATTGAATAACCAAGGGATGAGGATCTTGGAGGACTGTCTTTAGAAAGCACAGATGATCCCACTAACAACCATTTTCGCATCCCACTTCACACTTTGAAGGAATAAGTTGTGAACTTTATCTCCGCTGTTATCTTCACCAGCAAGTGTCAGGGATCCCGAGCCCAAACCAAACCCAGAACCCGAGGCAGAGGTGGGGCAGGTTGCTGATGAGGCCAGCCAGGAAATAGCCCCTGCAGACACCGAGAGCCAGTTGGAGAGAGCACTGGAGCACGAGCCAGAAGAAAAAGCCTCCCTCAGTGAAAAAGAGAGGCAGAATGAAGAAGTGAACGAGAGGGACAACTGTTCTAGCATCTCGTCTTCCAGCAGCACCTTGGAGAGGGAGGAGAAGGAGGACACGCTCTCCAGGGACCGAGGAACTGGTAAGCAAAACCCCTGTGCTTAAAACACATTCTAAGGAAACCCCGGGTGAGGTGGGAGGCAGGGGCGTGGTTTGCTGAGATCCCTGAGGTGCGGAGTATGATCACATGGCCAGCCATCGAGCCCTTTCCTGTCCCAAAGAAAGGTGGCCCCAAACTGTCTGCCATGCTATGGCATCCACCCCTTCCTCAGATGGGAAAAAGAGCCCAGGTGACATCTTAGGAGTGTTCCTGGGGACTAAGTCTTGAGAAGGAAGTGACTCACTGCCTTCTGAGTGCTTAATGGTTAATAAGAAGTATAGCTTTTTTGTGGTTTCTGACTTCAGTTTACCAACATATCATGTTACCTGTCCCTTAAAAGAGTTTTCAATGAATTTTGGTAAATCATTACAACTCAGCATTTTATCCTAGATCAGATTTGTTTAAAATGAATTGAATGAACACTTCCAAAAAGTTGCAGTTCTGTGTTTGCAAAGGTCAATGTTGAACAATATATAATTTAAGTAATTTTCTACACTATACCCAGGACCACTCCTTACTTTGAACTCCTGATGTGGCACTGTAGGATCAGCACTGGACTGTGAACCACAGGGTTGGCAGTTCAAAGCTACCAGCTGCTCCTCAGAAACCCCTTACAGGGTTGATGTAAGAACTGACTCGATGGCACTTAATGACAACTCCTTTCTTTACTATAAAGTATAAGTTTTTCCTTGTGGAATTATTATATCTTTTTCATATTGTTTGTTGTTGTTAAATGCAGCTGAGTCAGTTCCAACTCATAGTGACTCTGTATGACGTTTCTGAGGGCATCTGATGAGCATGCCTGATACTAATTTAGCTGACCTTGTGGATAGTGGTGTTAATGATGAGGGAACAAATGGGATGAGAGATGACAGGTTTGGCTTAAAAGGACCTCAGCAGAGACTTGGGTTGGGTGCCACTGCCATCAAGTCAACTCTGGCTCATAGTAACCTTATATAACAGAGTAGAACTTCTCCTTAGCATTTTTGACACTTCAGCTCTATGGGAGCAAACAGCCTCATTTTTCTCCCACAAAGAAGCTGGTGGGTTTGAACCTCTGACCTTGTGTTTCAATGATTCATCCACTGTATTACCAGGGCTCCTTGTAGAAGCTTATTTATTGTTGTCATTGTTGAGTCCATTCCAACTCATAGCAACCCTGTATGAGATTCTCAAGGGGCAGCTGATAGATTTGAACCTTAGGACTTGTGATTAGCAGTCCAGTACTTATTCTACAGTGCCAAAATAGGACTCACAGAAGCTTATAGGAAGCTTACAGTCAAACCTGCAAAAGCTGGAACCTATGTAAGGCAGAAATGTGTCAGAGAAAGGAAAAGTTAAGTCTTTTCTACTAAAACAAGCGCTAGAAAAGTGGTAGGTTTGCACCCTGTCAAAAGCAGAGAACTTGGGAAACCTGAAAAAAACAGGGATTTTCTGTGGAGTTCGGGCTCTCACAGGTTTCACTGTGCACACCAGGGGTGGACGTTTGAGTCCTGACTTGTGTGCTATGGGGACTAACACTCCTTGGTGTTCAGAGTGGTGTCTTTTAGAATCAGCCTTCTGTAAGCTACAGATGAGAGAGGCACATGTTCAAGGAGACTACATCTTGGGCCCAAAGGCCAGAATGGATGCTCCCTGAAGGTTGGCCAGCCGGTAGCATGACTCATGCATGGCTTGTTAGTTTCCACATTAGAAATAGATCATCCCTGAACATGGTTAAGTGAACAAAAATGGAAAGAATGAGACCAGAAAAATCACCCATGAGACCCGTCAGTAAGTGGCCTAGTCTAAGATAATTTCAATCTTAGGTTTTTTTTTCAATAAGTTTATGGAAAATTGAATTTTTCCTGAACTTTTGTAGCCTCCTTATATTAGATTTTATTCTCTATGTTGCTGGTCACCATGATGCAGTACAAAAGAAGGACTAAAAGACATCCTAGTTTGTATTGTATTGCCTTGAAAATGTATACTCATTTGGTTAAAAGATGTGAAGCTGTGTCTCTTAAGAAGTGTTACATATACTGATCCATTCTTCTTTCATAGAGTCAAGTTAGTCTCCCAAGTTCTAGCATACAATTCATATTTAATATAATTATGGTCACAGTGAGGAGCCCTGGTGGCGCAGTAGTCAAGTGCTCGACTGCTAAGTGAAAAGTCGGCAGATCTGACTCACCAGCTGTTCTGCTGGAGAAACATGTGTCAGCCTTCTTCCGTAAAGATCGCAGCCTTGAACACCCTGTAGGGCAGTTCTACTCTGACCTATAGGGTCATGATGAGTTGGAATTGACTCAGCACCAGTAGGTTTGGTGTTATGGTCACAGTACAGAGTGTAGTATGGATAAGGCATCTTGATCAATTTGACCTTAAAATTATGTTTTATTTATTATGAATAGTGTTAAGAATTATTCATCATAACTGGGTTTAGCTATCCTAAAATATATCAGCAAATTGGATTAGTAAAAAGAAGCCAGAGAACTGAACTTTCTTGGGTTAAATTGTCCAGTATTCTTCCAAATAAGGACAACTTTCCACAAATGGAAACTCTGCTCCTAGTCAAGAATCTTTGACTTTCTATCCATAGCAGGTGCTGTCCAAGTGTATATAGACTCAGAAATTAGAGTTTTTCAGTTGTGTTCTGCTTCACTCTGGTGCTGTTTGTGGATTCCTAAAAGGCCCTCCTGCTCACAGACGCTGTCAGTAGCTGTGGACTCAGGGTAACTCTGCTTTGATAGTTCTTTCATCTCAGAATGTTGTCAAATCACAAAGGAACTCTTGAATTGCTTTTCTCTAATAACTATGTCTGTGAGTATTACTTGAAAATGAATTTGAAGGACTCCAAACCCCATGTACTCTAATTGTGTGGGGGTTTTGATTGATTGATTGATTGATTAATTGATTGGGCTCCTGGTGTGGCACTATAGGATCAGCACTGGATTGTGAACCACAAGATTGACAGTTCAAACCTGCCAGCTGATCCTCTGAAACCCTGTATAGAGTTGCTATGAGTCAGAACCCAATGAATGGCACATAACAACAACAACATTAACATTGCTTGATTGTTAGTGTTGATCTCATGCTGTGTTGTTAGTGTGAGAGACTTGATTGTGGCGTTCACCACCTTTTACAAGCACTTACACTTTGTCTCCTCTCAAATGCAAGCTTTGTGAAGAACGTCTATCTTGTTCATTTGGAGTCCCCCAATTCCTAGCTGGATGCCTAGCACACAGTCAGGGCTCAGGAAACCAGTGCTGGGTAAATGAATAAAGAGGCATCTGACCAAAAGTGAGGAGTCCATTTCTCCCAGGTGTTCCCTGGTACAATGAAGCGACCTGGGCAATAGCAGAAGGAGCCGGCAAAGAAAGATTCTAAAAGGTGGAATGAAGAACACACAATGCCTACGGACCTTGGAACATGAGGGAAAACACTACAGTGATCTCCTTGTGTTTCCATATTACCTCCCCTATATTCCAGACAAAAGCCTCCAACCCCAAACTGCCAACAAGCATAAACTACACAAAGCTAATTCTCCCTTGTCGAAGGATTGGAAAAATGGTAATCTCACAGAAAACCCCTTTGTCTAATAATACTCACCCAACCCTAGCTAAACATCAGTGGGAAAACTGCTCCCTGACTGTCTATTTCAGCAACACTAAGTGGAGAGTTGCATTTCCCCTGAAAAGCAGCAGCAGGTGCTCCCAAGGTAAGCAGAAAGCCAGTCTCTCTCTCTCAGCTGGGCAGAGCAAGCAACCAGGATAGTGCCAGAGGGTTCTGTGGAGATCTTCACCTTCCTGGCCACCAGCAGGTATGGGCTTTAAACAGGCAGTCCCTGATGCTAACAGTGCCCAAAAGAATGCTAAACCTCCTCATCTACCCAGCATCAGTAAGATAAAATGAGGGCCCAACAGGGAGCTGTGCCTCTACTTCCACTTGGAGGCAAAGAGGAATTGTCTTTACCCTGGGGAATTGACTTTACCCTGGGGAAGCTAAATTTGCACCTTTCCCTTCTGCAGTGAGGCAGTATGAGTCAGCATTCTTACTGAGGCAGTCATAGTAGGGCCCAGCAGAGAGCTGCACATTCACCTCCACCCAGACCTATGAATTACACCTTACGAGGATGACTACCTGTTAAAAGAGAAGATTAAATGTGTGTATGCTCAAGAGTCTCACAGCATAATACCCAAAATGTCGACCATAGAATAAGAACTCATTCATCACACCAAGAACTAGGACAGTCAACAACTAGAATGAGAAAAGACAATCAATAGATGCCAACACCAAAATGAGTCAGTTGTTGGAATTACCTGACAAGCATTTTAAAGAAGTAATCATAAAAATGCTTTTTGAAACACAAAAGCAATGTAAAATAAGAAAAAGTGTTAGCCAAGAAATAGAAGATAGAAAAAAGAACCAGAGGCACATTCTAGAACTGAGAAATACAATAACCATAAGAAAATACTGATGGGCTCAATAGTAGATGACAAAGGAAATAATCTATGAACTAAAAAGCAGATCACTAGAAACAACACCATCTAAAGAGCAGAGAGAAAATAGACTGAAAAAATTAATAGCTCCTCAGGGACCTGTGGGAATATATATATATAAAGATCTAATGTTCAGTTCATTCGAGTCCCAGAAGGAGAGGAGAAAGAGTGCAGTGTTTCAAAAAACTGTTTGAAGACCTAATGGCTGGAAATTTCCCAAATTTGGATAAGACCTAAGCCTACAGATAAAAGAAGCTGGGCAACTCCAAATAGGATAAACTCAAAGAAATCCACACTTGAGCACATGAATCAAACGTGTGACTATTAAAGGGAAGAAGGAAAAATAAAATCTTGAAAGAGGCTCAAGAGAAATAGTGCATTTCCTCTAGTGGAACATGACAACATTCAAATGACAATTTAAATGACAGTAAAATTCTCATCTGTAATCATGATGGTTGGAAGGAAGGGGCACAATGTTTTCTCAAGTGCTGAAAG
>NW_006408533.1:18179973-18186151 GCF_000296735.1 Chrysochloris asiatica
GGAAGGATTGCATGGAGGGGATTGTAACCATGGCAATGAGACGATATATGATAGAATGAATGTAAAACTAATGTTCTCCCATGTAAACTATCACATAATTCACAATAAAACATTTAAGGAAAAAAAAAAAGTATCCTTTAGGAATGAAGGGTAAATAAAGACATTCTCAGATGTTGCAAACTACGAATGTTTGTCACTAACAAGCCTACCATACCATGATTAATCAGGGCCAGGTGTAAACTAAAGAATGACTAAAGGAAGATATCCAAACAGAGAAGAAATTTTAACAGACACATGGAATTTCCAGATGGAAACAATAGAAGGGTAAAAAAAAAGAGGGAGAGAAAATCGACTCTGTTTTCTCATAAATTCCGTAAATCATGTTTGATGATTGAAGCAAAAGCTATAGGCCCATTTGATGCATAGTGCTCAATGTATGTAAATGCTTAAGGCAAAAGTTGGGCAAAGACAACGCAAATATTAATCAAAGAAAAGCAGGAGTAGCGATACTCACATTAATGTCAGATAAAGTCAACTTCAGAGTGAAGGAAATTACTAAGGGACAAAGAGGGAACACTACATGATGGTAAAAGAATCACTCCACCAAGAAGACCGAAATTAATGGAGAGAGCAAGCAAGAAAACCAGCATTTAAATTATTGCCTGATTATGCTCTTTTCCCTGCTGACAAAATAAGGAAATGCCAACATGTCCCAACAAATGGCAAGAAAGTAAAGGAGGGAGTCTTTTGAGAAAGACCCAGCTACTTTATCTGCTATGGCCTCCTAGCATCAAAGTGATCTCCCTGTTTATAGGACTGTCTGGCCAGTTGTCCAGGCACCAAATAGCCAGATTTTTCAGAAATATCCTCAGACAGTATCTTATCTCTCTTTGATAATGATTATTTCCTAAGCGTGTTTTGCTTGTGAAACCTAAAAGAAGGTTCAGGTACTGTTTTGCTTGGTTTTGTTGGAACTACGAGCCCATTGTCACATCAGCCCCCTCCGGATCAGAATACAGAGAACGAAGCTACATTGGAAGAAACAGAGCACTGCTAGACCTTTGTGCTTCCTCAGGAAATGCCTCCTTTATGCAAGGGTCATTCATGCAGGGAAAGACTGGTGTCCTCCCTGAGTGTTTTCCATGAGAATGTTATCCTTTGGCAGAATGAAAGCTTCTCACGCTGACACCCTGGCTTCAGTCTCCTGCCACATGCCAGCATGAGTTATCTGTGTGTTTGTGTGTGTGTGAAGTGCTGTTGAGTTAGTTTCAACTCAGCAACCCTGTGTAGGGTTTCAAGGAGCAGCTGGTGGTTTTGAACTGCTGACCTTGTGATTAGCAGACTAACACTTATCCTACAGCACCACAACCAGGCTTGGATGGAACTGACATCCTGAAGAGCCCACCCCACAACTCTGCCAGCTCCTAGAAACCAAACCCAGCTGAACTGCATTTCTTCCACTGTCCAGTCATTTCTTCTAGGGGCTGCAGCTACAACAATGAACAAAGCAAATCTGAATCTCTATCCTTAGAGGGTCTTCATTTAAGTGAAGAAGACAACTGAATGAGTACCTATAGTCATTCCTGTGATGGGGCAAAAGCGCACATGAAACAGAATCCGTAACTTTATATGGAAGATTGTTGTTGTTGTTAAGTGCCGTCGAGTCGGTTCAAACCCATAGTGATACTGAACAGGGTTTCCGAGGCTGTAAATCTTTACGGGAGCAGAAAGCCTCATCTTTCGCCCGCAGAGCAGCTGGTAGTTTTGAACTGATGACCTTGCTGTTCGCAGCCCAATTCGTAACCACTACGCTACCAGAGCTCCTTATATGGAAGATTAGATAGTAATAAATGTTACTATGAAAAATAAAGCAGGAAAGGATGATAGACAGTGCTGGGGGTTGATGGGAAATATTAAATGATGTGGTCATGAAAGGCTGCACTGAGAAGATGCTATCTGAGCAAAGACCTAAAGGAAGCAGAAGATGCAAACCATGTGCTTGGAACAGTTTGCCCCAGGAGGGATAAAGGCCTGAGGCCAGATAATAGCTTGGTGAGTTCTGTAGGAATGTCAAGGATCCACTGTGGCTAAAAGGGTTATGTGTGAGCGGGTAGTGTGTGTGTTTGGGGGGGGCGGGGGGCGTTGGTGTCATGAATGCCTTGCAAATACTGTAAGGTCATTGATTATTTTTTTTCCTCTGAAGAAACATGGAGCCTTTAGAGAAGTTTGAGCAGAAATATAGAAGCAACTGTAGAACAAAGAGACCAGTTAGAGCATTCCCACAATACTATAGGTAGAAACTGTGCGGGCTTGGATCAGTTTGTGGAGGGGAGGTGATGAGAGAAGCGGCTGGAGTCTGGTGTGAGCACGAAGGTCTGACTGTATTGGTGTGAGGTAGGAAAGAATAGGAAGAGTCAGGATGACTCTAAGGTTCTTGGACCTAACAGCAAAATGGATGTAATGAAGGTAGGAAACAGTAGCAAGAGATGTAGGTCCCATGAGGAGACAGGAAGTAGGGGCTGAAAATCCATCAACGGATGGTCTTAAATGGCTTGACACTGGAGGATAAGATGAAGAGAAAGTGAGTGTCGATGAAAAGAAGAGACCCAAGAACCTTCCAAGTGTAAGATGAGAAGGAGCCTCACAGGAAACTGAGGAGGAGTGTCCAGAAAGAAGAAAGAAAGCCAGATATGTGCAGTATCCTGGAATACAAGAAAGTGTGTGAAGGAGACCAACTGAGTCAATGTCGTAGGGTGTAGCAATGTGAAAGCCATCTTGAAAGGTGTTACTATAATGGGTAATGGGAATAAAACTTCTTTAGACTGTTTCAAGGGGGAAACAAAGAGAGAAATTGGAGCAGTGAGCAAAGCCTACTCTTATAAGCAGCTTTACTTTAAAGGAATGAGAAAAGTTGGGTGATAACTGGAAGGGTAAGCGGGGTCAGAGTGGTTTGGGTTTTTAAGATGGGAGAACGTATACCCTATTTATATACTAGTAGGAAAGATCTAGTAAGAAGAACATGGACAATGCAAAAGAGAATTACTGGCATGATTTTCTGATGTACAAGGGGAGTGGCTGGCCCAATGCTGAGAGAGAGTATAACATGGTCACAGGAGAGAGACTATGTGCTAACACCCAGGTGTTATGGAAATGGAAACTCTAGATTTCTTCCGGCTCTTCCAGTAAGTCGGCAAACAAAGTTGTCCCTTCTAGTTCACCAACTTAACAGAAATCAAGCCATCCCTAAGGACGAAGTAGGTGAGAAGGTTGGAAGAGAAAGCACAGTGTGAGAATGTCATCGAGGAAAGGAAATGCATGATCAGATATTTCAGCAGTGTCATCCCTGGGGACCAATGAGGAGTCCCTGGGTGGTGCAGATGGTTAAGATGTTCAGTTGTTAACCAAAAGGTTGGAGGTTCAAGTCTTCCCAGAGGAATCTAGAAGAAAGGTCTAGTGATCTGTTTCTGAAAGGTTAAGTCATTGGAATCCTATGCAGTGCAGTTCTACTTTCACATGCCATGTTGGAATTGAATCAACAGCAACTGTTTTGGTTTGGGGAGACTTTGTTGTTACTAAGTGCTGTCAAGTCAGTTCTGACTAGTAGCAACCCTATATAGAGTTTCCAAGGAGAAACTGATGGGTTTGAACCACCACCTTGGTGGTTAACAGTCCAGTACTTATCCTACAGTGCTATACCAGGACTCCTTGGGGAGACTGTTGTTGTTGTTGTTGTTGTTAAGTGCCATCGAGTCAGTTCCTACCCATAACAACCCTGTATAGAGTTTCCAAGGAGTACTGGTGAGCTTGAACCGCCAACCTTACAGTTCATACGGCTTTGTAGTCTGGCACATTTACCCACAACACCACACCAGGACTCCTTGGGGAGACTAGCGACCATGAATTTCAAATGCACACTTTGTGTTTTCTACTGGGCACTTTGAGTAGCCCTGGTGCAGGTATGGAGTAGGGAAGAAACAAAAGTAACCTTATAGGCTCCCCTAACACCTGCCATGGATCAAGGCGCATCACCCTTTGCCTATCTGTGTCAAGAAAAAACAAAGACCCCTTAGTTACCTGTGGCTGGGCATGTATTGACCATCTCCTGTGGGTGTCAGGGAAGGGTAAGGTATTTCTCCCTTAAGTTTAGCTGGAAGCCTTGAGTAATAATCATGTCTAAAAAAGTTTTGTGTCCTCGATGGGTCACTGGGATTTTGGTGCAGCATCCCTTTCCCGTCAGCTATGACTACCACATGCATTGGTTGCATTATCTCAGCATCTTCTCAGAAGTCATAAAGCTCACCGGTTGCCAGTTAGTTTCTCATGATATGAGGCCTGTGCCACTTACTTAATTTTTTTCCACCTGTGTTCTTCCAGGTTTGTGGTCCTCGGGCGTCCAGGATGCTGGTGTAAATGAACAGTGTGGTGACATCCTCACCAACAAACGGTTCATGTTGGACATGCTGTATGCCCATAACAGAAAGCCCACCAATGACGAGGAGAAGGAGGAGGGTGAGACAGGGAGGACTGAGCAGGGCGCAGAGGCAGTAGCCAGCCTGGCCAGCAGGATATCCACCCTGCAGGCCCACTCGCAGGCCCAAGACGAGAGCATCAGGAAGTTGGACGTTGACTGTCTGGACAATCGGGGCAGTGTGAAAGCCTTTGCCGAGAAGTTCAACAGCGGGGACCTGGGGAGAGGGTCTGTCTCTCCTGATGATGAGCCCAATGACAGGGTTCTGGAGAAAGCTCTGGCACAGCCCAAGACAGAGTCTGACTACATCTGGGACCAGCTCATGGCCAATCCACGAGAACTCAGAATTCAAGACATGGATTTCACCGACCTGGGGGAGGAGGATGACATTGACGTCCTGGATGTGGACCTGGGTCACAGGGAGACCCCAGGGCCACCACCCCCACCCCCACCCACCTTTCTGGGTCTGCCACCCCCACCCCCTCCACCCCTGTTGGACAGCGTGCCCCCCCCTCCAGTCCCCGGTAATTTATTGGCTCCTCCTCCAGTGTTCAACGCTCCTCAGGGCTTAGGGTGGCCCCAGGTACCCAGGGGTCATCCGGCATTCTCGAAGAAAAAGAAGACCATCCGTCTATTCTGGAATGAAGTTCGGCCTTTTGAGTGGCCATGTAAAAACAACCGACGCTGCCGGGAATTCCTGTGGTCAAAACTGGAACCCATTAAAGTGGACACGTCCAGACTGGAGCATCTATTTGAATCTAAATCCAAGGAACTGTCTGTCACAAAGGTACCATTCCCATCCAGCATGCTTCTTTACTGGCACTGTTACTTGTCACTGTTGGGTTGTTGTTGTTGTTAAGTGCCATTGAGTTGGTTCTAACTCACAGCGACCCTGTTTCTGAGGAGCAGCTGGTGAGTTTAAACTGCTGACCTTGTGTACCCTTCTTCATGTTGCTTTGGTTGTTGTGTAAAAAGTATGGTTGTGTGCTGGGAAGCAGATTCTGACTCATAGCAGTCCTATACGACAGAGTAAACTGTGACATAGGCTTTCCTCGGCTGCAATTTAAATATATATATATATTTCATTGTGCATTGAATGCTAGTTTACATGGGCAAATACCAGTTTTGCACTCATTCTGTCATATTTCATATCATTGCAATGATTACAATCCCTCTATGTGTCACCATTTGACAGTATTTGCTTCTATTCCCTCTGTTTTTGGGGGTGCTTTTTTGATGTACACAAAAACACTCAGGAATATATAATCATTTAAACAACCCAAGCCTGCCTCCTGGCCGCCAGCACACAGCCTTTCTCTTTCCATGAGTCTGGATTCCTCAGCTGCTCTTTCTCTCCATGTCATCATCTTTTAGGATGCAATTTTTTTTTTTTTAATCTAGGCTCCCTCTTGAAAGCTTATAAGCCAATCACTTCTTGACTTTGTAGCCCCCCACCCCCCTGCATTTTGTGTAGCAAATGTCCAAGTTGCCCATCCCTGTCTACTCTGTATACCGAAATAGTGGGAATGATCCTCAGTGTAAAGATTTCCTCCCTCTTTTGAGCTGCTGCATCCATATGTGTAGGTCAGTTTCATCAAACTGTACCAGATTACTCTTTTTTTCTTCTCCTTTCATCTTCTAGTTGAGTTCTGATCATCTAGCCATTGAAACCAAGTCAAGTGGGTATTATCTGCAAGTGTGGGTGTTCTT
>NW_006408533.1:18186887-18279739 GCF_000296735.1 Chrysochloris asiatica
TCCCTGTATCCCAGATACCTGTTGTTCCAAGGTTGTGCATACATCATTATTTACCTCTGTCCCACTTAGCCCATGCAAACCTGCCTAACTGTTCTACCATCCTAGGCTGCAATTTTTATGGGAGCAAATCACCAGGTCTTGTCTCCCATGGAGTCAGTGGTGGGTTCAGACTTTCAGTCCTTTCAATTAGCATCCAAATGCTTAATCAGTTTGTCACCAGGGCTCCTGGTATATTACTATAACATCTGACCTTTAATACCGTGTTCCCTTGTGCTGGCTGCATGCTATGTGTGAACTAAAGTAGTAAATAAACAACCCAAGCCTGTAGTCATCCGTTGATTCCAAATCATGACAACTTGATGTATTACAGAGTAGATCTGCTCCATGGTTTTTCTTGGCTGTCCTCTTTATGAAAGCAGATTGCCAGGTCTTTTTTACGTGTCACTGCTGGGTGCGTTTAAATGGTCAGCCTTTAGGATACCAGCTTAATAATGACATTAAGCAAAGCAGCTTTCAAAGAACCAAATAATACTGTGTGAAAGATAAAATAACCAAGGAATGTTAGCATTAGCCCAACAGTGGGTGTTGAAGTGAACTGCATTTCTGTGGATATTATCCAGTGGGTATGCATATTTAATTTTACCTTCACTGACATGGTTGCTGGGAGCAGTTTGAATGATATTTATAACCACACAATGCTCAAGCCAAGGCATTGATCCAAGTGACATGTCCCTTAGCTGAGTCAGCATGCTGCAACTAGATGTTCCCAAATAGCCATTGATTTAATATTCCCTAGATATTAAACACATCCATCTAGATATCTTATTTTTTTTGCAAATGTTTAAGAATCATGTAGATATGGTTACTATGGTGTTACACATAGAAGAAATGTCATACCTAGTTTTATCAGTGGGAAGCACTATACATGAAAGTATGGGTCAACGGTCAACATGTGGCTCATGAACAGTGGTAAAGAAATGGCACGGTATTTTTTCTAATGATTTGCTGCATTGATTTGTTGTTGTTGTTAGTTGCAATCCATGGCGACCTGAGGTAGAACACATGTGAATGTGACTTGGCCGTGCCCCATCTTCAGGATCGTCGGTTATGATTGTGCCCAGCATTGTGCCCACTGTGGTAGTCCATGTCACAGAGAGTTTCTCTCATGCCCACTGGCCCTTTACCAAACATGATGTTCTTTTCTAGCAATTGGTCTTTTCTAACGATATGCCCAAAGTAAGCCAGCCAAAGTCTTGCCACCTTGCTTCTGAGGGACATCCATAGAGCTGCTGTTATGTGTGCTCACACAAACATATCTTAAAGACCTGGGTGTAAAAAAAAAAAAAAAATTGTGATTCTGGGTATTTTATAGATTTCAAATAGATTTAAGACTGTCTTCTCCAGAACTAAGGATCTGAAAAAGCATATAAAGTATGCATTTAGAGTACTCATGCAAGAGCTCGTTATCATATATTATTTCTAGCTCCTTGTGTTGCTTAATTTATCAGCAGCCTGAGTCAGGTACCCAGACCTGCGGGTCAGACACATTGTGTGCAGCATCCTTGGGGTAAAAGTGTCTTGTACAAGGAGCCAAGGGGCGGAGTTAGAGCATGTCTGCCCTGTGTGAAGCCGAAAGGCTAGTTCAGGGAGCCTTAATTGGTTGACTTTCTTTTCAGACATGTGCTGGGATTCTGAAACTACTTGCTTTATTTGTCCAGTAGACATTTACTGCAGTACCTGTCTCTGCCAAGCTTCAGATCAATTCCTCCAACAGCTTCCCCTGTTTCTAAATCCAGACTGCTGGGATCCAATAATATGTAAAGTAGGATTTACCACAGTACCCCCCCCCTCCCCACTGCTGAGCAGCATGACCAGCCCACTGGAACAACTATCCTTACTTCTGATGAGCCATGCTACCTAGTGTCATTTTGTCATCAGTGCTTCTGGGTCCTTTTGGAGTTTCATCTCCTCCTGTCTTTGTTCCTAGAGAATAAAAACTGCCACTGGACTTATAAAAAAGAAAAAGAAAACTGAATCCAAGCAGCCCTGTTGTTCAGTTGAAAGGAGACATGGCTCTCCTCCTCTATAGGAGGTGGTATCTAGGGAAGGGATGCTAGACTTGCCTCTCAGTGACTCTGCATCCTGACTTCTTCAGCCAGGCGCAGGCTCCCTTCCAGACCTCATTACTAGCATTTGGAAGGAGACTGGCTTGAATTAAGACAGGAAATAGCCAGTGACTGCCAGGAGTGCCCAGGACCTGACCTCAGGAACACCACACGCTAACCCACTGATCTCATTGGCTAGTCGCCTTCCTCCTTCTTATTGCCACATGTGCTCATTAGGCTGCTGTGCTCTGTACAAGCATTAGGCTTCCCGTGGGTGCATCTCACCTTGGAAGATGCTCAGGGGAGAAAGAAAAGGAATAAGAGTTTGGCAGTGAAGATACTTTTAAACATCATTTTTAAAGAGGAAATGACAAGATTAATTTCCTTGTGAAGTCTCAGAATGGATGGTCTACTTAACTCCTTCCTTCTGTTGACCCCACTGGTTGGTGAAACAAGTCTCTTGTCAGTAGCCTGAAGTTCCTGTCTGGTGTTTTTGATGCAAATGGGAGCCTTTTAAGATACTTTGTTACCTACTAACGGGCAAATGTGAGAGCACTTTTCTTAAGTGGGAGAGTAAGTGAAGAGTAGTATGTTGGAAGGATTCCCTGGATGATGCAGTTAATATGTTTAACTTTACCCAGCAGTGCGCTAGAAGAAAGACCTGTCAATCTACTTCCAAAGGTTCTAGTCTGACATACATAGGTCACCATAAGTTTTAATTGACTCAACAACAATCGACTCATTATGTTGAAAAGTTTGCCAAACTGACTCTGCAGCAAAATTCAGGTGTCCATGCCTCTGTTTTAGGGGGACAGGAATACAAACAGGAGCTAATTTATACAGTGTTACCAGAAGGTAAAACTGCAAATTAGGATGAAAAGACATCACATTTGAGAGGTCAGTCTCTTTTTCCTGTTATCAATATGGATACGACCAGTTTCACTTCTGTTTCTAATCCTTGATTATGATTTTCATAAAATGCAGCTGTAGGCAGCCACATCTTAATTCTAGCTCTTGAGAAGCTTTTCATTAAACACAAAAGAGCACCACAAAAATGAAATATACTTCTCAGGGCAGTGCAGAGGAAGGGAATCAAGTGCAGTTTCCATTAGGAAACTAACAGCTAACCAGAAGTAGAGGTCATTGTTGTGACCGTCAAAGCCATCCCTAAGACAGAGATTCATGTGCCAGATCCAAGGCTTGGTGACCACTGAATGCAAATGGTGAGAAGAGAAGAAAGATGAGTGGCTTGGTTTTCTTTCCAAATAATTTCTGGAAGTGGGTCCATTTTCCTCTTTCAGCAGGAGCTATATATAGCTTCTTAGATGACTTTCATCTATTTCTTAAGATTTTTTATTGTAAATTGATGAAGGTTTACAGAGCAGATCATCAGTTTCACATTCAGCAAATCTTATAGTTCATTATAATTATTGCAATCCCCTCCATGTGCCATCAGATAACAGTATTTACCTCAATGCCCTTTAACTCTTGCACTCCCTGTCTCTCCCTCAACATCTTTCCTCTGCCAGCCCCCCTCACCCATGTGTCTACCATCTAGCCCATGACTGACCCCACCTCCCCTCCTCACCCACCCACTCTCACCCCCATTACCATCATAGAATGTTTCTTTTATTAAGAAAACCTTTTCTTAACTTTTACAACAGTGGTCTCATACAATCTTTTCCCTTTTGTGATTGCTTAGATCACTTTGAGTATCTCTTCTGAAGAAAGACAAAAATGCAGTGCTAAATTTCATCATGGTATATAGCTAAGATGTGGTGGATCACAATGAGGCTATTACATTGACCCTGGGAAAGATAGCAGAAAGCACCCCAAAGTTTACCCAGAACTGTCTGGAAGACAAACCTGGCAATCTACTTCCAAATCACTATGGATACAGTTCTGTTCTGACCCCTTGACATCATCCTGTAAGAGCACAGGGAAAGTAGCTTTCCAACCCTTGTGGCCAATCAGGGGCAGCACAAGTTACAGCCAGACCAAGACAAGCATGAAGTGGGGGAAGAAGGGGTCTTGGTTTCCCTTATGGAGACCAAATGCTGTGTTACTTTCTTCGGTTTGTTAGGTTTACCATGGAGAGTGGGCACCAGAAGGGACTTGGAGAAGTTGATTTAACTTTACGCTGAAATTTGGACATATATCAAAAACTATTAGCAGTGATGTAAAAATTAGAGATGATGGTTTCACTGGTTTGGGGCAAACCCTGTATGGACTGCTTTAAAAATTTCCCAGGTGACTGTAAAATGCAACCAATATTATGAACCATGATTTAAAATGAAAAGGAGGCACCAAAGGAACTTTAAGGTGCCCTGGTGGCACAATGGGAGAAGAATTGGATTGCTAACCACAAGGTCAGCAGTTCAAATCTACCAGCTACTCTGAACAAGACAGGTCAGACTGCTCCCCATAAAGATTTATAGTCTTGGAAACCCTACAGATAAGGTCACTATGAATCAAAACGCATCTGATAGCAGTGGGAGGATTTCAAAGGAGCTTTGTGCTCCGTAACCCCACCTGTCTCCAAACTGGCTTCCTCTCTGTCATCTTCCTGAGAAAAAGAAAAAAATGTTCCTACCCTATATTCACGTTCAGGGCATAAGGAGATAAATTATTTTCTTTAACATCATCCTCAGGAAGCTTGAGTTCTACCTTGGAAATCCAAACACAAATTTGAGACTTACATGTGCCCAGCACAGAACGATCCTGGGATAGGCCTGTGGTTTCTTTAAGAGCCTGCCCATTCCCTTTCTAAAATGTTCTTGTTAGTGTGATCCCTCCCAACCATCATTCGCTTGATTCTGACTCATAGTGACCTTATAGGGCAGACTAGAACGGCTCCTAGGATTTCCAGACAGCAAGTCTTGAAGGGGAAGACATCCTCATCTTTCTCCCAAGGAGCAACTGGTGGTCTGAATTGCCAGCTTTGCAGTTAGCAGCCCAGCTAGGCCATCAGGGCTTCTGATTAGCAGATTGTTGTTGTTAAGTGCCTTTGAGTTGGTTCTGACTCATAACAATCCTATATAGGATTTCTGAGAAGAGGCTAGTGAGTTTGAACCACCAACCTTGAAGTTAGTAGTTCACTGCTTATCCTACAGTGCCATACCAGGACTCCTATTAGCATGTTGTTGTTGTTAAGTGTTGCCGAGTAGGTTCTGCCTCATTTTTGTTGTTATTGTTGTTGTTATGTGCCTTGAAGTTGGTTCTGACTCATAGCGACCCTGTGCAGAGTTTCCAAATAGTAGCTGATGGGTTTGAACTGCCGACCTTGTGGTTCGAAGTCCAGTGCTGATCCTACAGTGCCACACTAGGATAGGTAAGCTAGGTCAACACTGGAAATCTGTTTGATAGTCTCCCTCTGCTATAAAAGGTTCAGAGGGAAAAGATGGGATCGTAATACTTTTTCCCTTAAATTTAAAAACTAAACAAGCCATTTCAAAAGTTTTATTCCTCACTACAGGTTTTCAGCCGTAGTTCAGACTTAGCAGTTCGTTTGTTTGTTTATTTGCCTTCATGCTTTCCATGGATCTTGCCATCTCGCTTGCTACAGGACTTTAGGAAAATTCCATCATTGTCACATCTTTGTGGCATCTGTATCGTTACATCACTTTAATTGTCACTTTCTCAACGGACAGTTTTGAAAATATCCCATGGCGTCACTTTTCCTGGCAGTTGGCAAGGAGTAAGGAAGAATGATTTATCATTTCTAGATCTTGTGCTGTGCCGAGCCAAGTCCAGAGTCTGACAGGGATGCTGAGAAGCATGTGAGAGAGAGAGGTCGCCTTTCATGGAAGTGCTCTCAAACTTAGGGTGTCCTCCAAGACGCATGGAGTTCTCTGAACCAGCCCAGCCCTTTGTCCAGGCTGCATTTCCAACCACACACCGCTGGGGTAATGCTTTCTACACCTTCCATATCCACTTTTTAAAATGTTGCACTTCTATTTCTAGAAAACATCTCAGACATTTATTAACTCTTTAAAAACTCAGAGGGGTGATCCTCTGTGAAAGCTTTGGAAAGCCAGCCCTGTTCACCATCCATTCTGCACGCCTCCACAATCTCCGATCACGCCCTTCCCTTATTCTTCTCATTCCCTACTCAACCTCAGAGTCTGCCTTCCTGCAGTGCCTACAGTGCCCCTTCTCTGGACCACAGGCCCCGCCCTATGACTGTGTGGATGTATTTTATGCCAATAAGCCACACCCACAATCCAGTTGCCTGGTGGTAGTGGCTTTAGACTGTGTGGCCACGTCTTCAAGACTCAGATACTGTCAATCCTAAACCTTCTCAAGCTCATTTAACCACTGCACATTAAAGGACCACTTAGCTGGATGTCCTGGCATCAGCTTGGCCCTTGTTGGGCATGTCAGAGCTGTGTTGCTGTTTTTTAACTTTTTGTGGATTGAAATCATCAGTTTTATATTCAACAAATCATATACTTAGCTTCATTTACAGTGTCTGCAAATCCCCTCCATGTACTATCAGTTAACAGTATTTTCTCTGTTCACTTTAAGTCTTGCACTCCTCCCTGTATCTTTTGCTACTTTCTTCTTTTCTGTGCTAGTCTCCCTCTGTGTATATCGCCTTCCACATCACCATGTGTCTACCCTCTAGCCAGTAAATAATTTCCCCTACCTCTCACCCCTTGTAACCATCATAGAATGTTTCCTTTATCAAGAAAACCTTTCCTTAGCATTTTACAACAGTGGTCTCATACAATGTTTGTCCTTTTGTGATTGACTAATCTCAGCACTGGTAGCGTAGTGGTTACGAATCGGGCTGCGAACCATAAGGTCAGCGGTTCGAAACTACCAGCCGCTCCGCGGGAGAAAGATGAGGCTTTCTACTCCTGTAAAGATTTACACCCTCGGAAACCCTGTACAGGGTCGCTATGGGTCGGAACCGACTCGAAGGCACTTAACAACAACAACAAATCTCAGCATAATGTCCTCCAGGTTCATCGTGTTAGGAGATACCTCACAGACTCATTCTTCGTTATTCTTTATGTCATGAAGTATTCCATTTCGTGTATATACCAAAGTTTAGTTAGTATAAATATTGCTCAGAACTCATTTTAACAGTCATTAGTACCTCTTCCATTATCTATAGACTTGGTGACTTTATTCCACATCATTCATAAATATGGCAAGACCAGTCTTTACTACATTTTGGAATCAGGGGAACCTGTTAACTGTTGTTCCTTAATGAGAAACAATTCTCTGGTTCTTGCCTTTTGTTCCATGTTTTAATTATATTCCTGTTCTTGACATAACAATTTTCTACCCACCTAACAATCATCTCTCAAAAGTCTTTTGTCTTTTTGAAAATGTAAATTAGTTATTCTGAACAAAAGATCTTTGAAACAAGAGTGATGCCTGGGACCTGCTCCAGATCAAGTAAATCAGAATCTCCAAGGATAGGATCCAGGAGGCTCCACTGTGGTTTAAGTGTGCCAAGGGATTCTCTTACGCACCCAAAGTTGTAAACCACTGGTTGGCCTTCAGAAGACATTGGTCGATGGATCAAAACTTTCTTCTTAAATAAATGTGGTTGAGTTTCTCCCAGTTGGCCGTAGTGACTGCATGTTTGCTCATTTTGTCATCAGCCACAGAGAGGGCTTTATCCCTGGCTGAGAAGCAGGATTTCCTGATATTTCTTCAGAACCCTCTTTTGATTAAGCCTGAAGTGCAGTCTGCTAGCTTCAGAAGGGAACATGGCATATGGGAGTAACCATGCTGCTCTTCTCCTTAAGCACAAAAACCAAGATGTTTTCTACCGTCTCCTCTGCAAGGAGATCTTCAGTGCCATGTTCATGGGTGCTGTTTTCTAAATGCCATTTCCCATGCTGAGTGCCCATGAGCCTGGGGGTCTGCAGAGATTTTAATGAGCATCCATGAGTTATTGCCAGTTTTTTCCAAAGGCCTGTGCAAATCACGCCTGTCCCTGAGGGAGTTTGCTGAGGCTAACTCAGTCATCAGGTCTTTTCACGTTCACTGCAGGATCATGATGCATATTGGATCTGAAGTTCTTACTCTGTAGGTCTTTGATCAGTAGATGTGATGGATGCTGTACTTCTAAGAATACACATTGAAAGACAGGATATTTTTAAAATACAGTGTCTGTAGAACAAAAATAGCAAAAAGGAGTGCTTGGTAATGAAAACAGCTAATAGCCAGTACTGAGAAATCACTTTCTATGGACCAGGTATTGTTCTACCGATGATATTCTTTTATGATGATCCTAGCAGACACTTCTATAGTGCTTACCATGGGACAGGGATCGTTTTTGTGTGCATGCTTTATATCTATTATCTTATCCATTAATCCTCACAACACACCTTGTGGGGTAGGTGCTGCAGAGGAATCTGAGGCACACAGCAGGGAATGGATTTATACCCCTGCTGATCCACCTCAGTACCTTGCTTTGGATATTTTCACCTGCCTTTCAGGTCTCTTGTCTGTGTACGACCTCAATTCCATTTTCTCCTGGCTGCCTTCCAGTTCATGCTATGTGCGTGTCTTCTCTGGATCAACCATAACATTTTAAAAGAAATTTCTTTTACCCCACGTAACCTTCATGTTTGACTGTTAGCAATTTCTAATTTCATTTGGTCTGGTCTGGCTTTGCTATTACCCATATGACCTTGAGCAAGTCAGACAACCTCTCTGAGTCTGTTTCCTCTGTTGTTCTTGTTAAGCGCTGTTGAGTTCTGACACATAGTAACCCTGTATAGGGTTTCGGAGGAGCAGCTGGTGAGTCTGAACCACCAACCTTGTAGTGATTAGTCCAGTGCCTATCCTATAGTGCCACACCAAGACAAACAGGAAGCCAGGTCTGATTTCATGCACCGCTTCCTTGGGTTGTTGAGTGGATGCAGAGAGATGCTGGTGACCACGCTTGTGTACTGCACAAAGTCCTGTCCGTGTACTCACAGAAATTGCCATTGACTGGGATTCCAGGGTGTCATTTAAATTAGTTTCCAATCTTAATGATTGCAAAGGACCATTTTAAGTTCTCCCTCTCCACCTATCTCTAGCTATTGAATTCCCACCCTTCTCTTTTGCAACATTGATTGGCTATGCCCCAGGGAAGTTATGGTTGTGGCCCTTCCCTTGTGATGCTGAATATAACCTAGTTAGCTTCCTCTTTCACAGTAGCCATGAACCCTTGACTGCCATTCAGAAGCATCATGTTGCTTTTTTTTATTTGTGTATTCTACCTGTTCTCAGAGTGCCTGACTACTGTGTAACCTTCCACGGGGAGCTCAGTCATCATGTCTGCGTCGAGGACTGGTGTCACACCAACATGGCGCCTGGGTGGACTTGTGGCTCTATGTATGAGCATATGTCGCTGAATCTTAGTATCTGGTTTAGCTGGTCTGAAAAATACTCTTCTTATTCTATGGGACTTCCTGCCTCATATTGCCATTATATATACAGGCCTAAACATTTTGGGGTTGACTGGTTCTAGAAAAGGGACCCCAACCCAGGTAGCTGACCACCAGGTGAATCTGAGCAACAGAGATGTTACAGACCTTCCCCTGGGCCTTGGCAGTTATGAACTGCTACTTAAATCTGCTACCTCCTCTTGTGTTTCCCAGAAATTCTGTCACTTTTTTGATCTTGCTTGGGTGGTAGCTCATTGAGGCCTTCATCTTGGCCTCACGCGTCTTAGACAGCTTGAAGGAAAGGGATGGCTCCTGTCCATTCTCTCTAAGAATTCTGTCCTCAGCTCTGCAGTGACTCTTTCTAGAGGACAATCACTCACGCTGTCACCCATCTTGGTTGGCCACATCTCCAACCCACTCCACAGAGTTGTTCTGAGCCAAGTCAAACACCAAAATAACAAGCAAAACTCCCCATGGCATCCTAGACTGAAACATTTCTCCAGAGGCCATAGTTCTCCCATAGGGAAGAGCCTCCTGTTGGCATGTGTTGGTTTCCCTCAGAGTTGGGGCTTTGAAGGAGGTGCTTAGCTACATGCTATGTGTTGCTGCCTGGTTCTGCTCAAGAGTTCCACTTCACCAGGCTTTCTGAAACTAAAACAGAGCCTGGCTGCTTCCCACAACCCCTCCTCCTGCCTTAGAGAAGCAAGTTCCTCTCTTTCTTCAAACACATCTGGACATATTAGGGAAAGTAGCGTGTTCAGAGACAACTCCACAGCCATTTCCCTGACACGCCATCACTGCCATCCCTTTGCAGACTCTTCGGTTTCAGTTTTCCCATGCAGCCTAGCTCCCAGTGCCTGGAGCCTGGGACCGCAGGAACCTCCTTCCAAAATTCCTGTTTCCTGACAGTTCTTGGAATATGCCGAGGAAGAGGGAAGTTTAGCTAATGGAACTCAGGCCAAAAAAGTGAGACAGAAACCCAAATTTCCGATTACCCCAGAACTGACCACCTCTGTCAGGGGACAGCCTGGCCCTCCACAGATGTGGATTTTGTGTTTCTCCCCATGATATGTTCCCCGGGGAGAGCTAGGCACATAGCAGGCACTCGGGAAATCACTGTTTAAGGAGATGGAATAGATATTGAAGAGAGGCAATAAATCAATGCATGAAGACACCCCACAGATTAAAACAGACACTGTTGGAGAACTAAACTCTTCTGCCTCTGCTCAGGGTTTGGTTGGAGTCTTGGAGTCCAGTCAGAGGTGGAGATAGATCCAGTTATTAAAGGGGGAGCTCTGGGGATGTGCATACTCCTGCTATGTGCTGACCCCTGTCTATTCCCACATAAGCCTGTGCTCCTGCTCTTTCCTGGCTTTTCCTGGTTCCAGGAAGGAAGATGGCAGTCACCCAGCCTCTAGCAATGCTAACCTTCCATATTTGTTGGTTTAACTTCAAGTGCCTTTCTTTGGCTCTGTATTAGAAATCGGTCTTTCATGCTGGGTTCTGGACCACTGATCCTGGTATTAGTCCTGGAATGCCCTGGGCCAGAGTTTTTAGTTCTTTCATTCCAACTCTTCTGGTGCCAGCGCTACACATTTTAATGACACCAGCTTTACAATACATTTTTATAGCTTACTTTTGCTAAGTCCAGTGGGTTCTGACTCATAGCGAACCTGTATGTGGTTTCCGAGGAGCAGCTGGTGGGTTTGAATGTTGTGGTTAGCAGACCAGGGCTCGTCTTACAGTGCCACACCAGCCCTCCTGTAGCTGGAGAGACAAATATTATATATGCTTTAGAGTAAACTTGTTTTGTTTCTTCACATTGTTTTAATGTGATTATGTGCCATGGAATCATTCATATTAACTTTAGAGTATTTTTTATCTAATTCCAAAAAATAGTTCTTGTTGGCATTTTCATTAGAGTTGTTTTTAAGTTGTATATTGTTGTTGTTGAGTGCTGTCGAGTCGGTTCTAACTCATAGAGACTGTATAGCGTTTCTGAGGAGTGGCTGGTGGGTTTGAACCTCTGTCCTTGCGGTTCAAACTGACCTTACAGTCCAGTGCTAATGCTATTTAGGTTAGAGGTAATACGCATCCTTACAATATTGAGACTTCCTGAGGATGCTAGCTGAGGGAGCAGGCAGAAATCTGTTTGGTGCTTTTCTCCAAATGTTTTTTTCAAGACTGTGTCTCCCCTGAGGGGTGTTGTCTTCCCATTCTCACAAAGGCTCCAGCTGAGCCAGCTGGGCCTGTCCAAACCTCTTTCCTAGCTCCTAGAGTGAAGGAGACTGTGTAGAGGAGCGAGGGGCAAGTGTAATAATTCCTCATGAGTCCCTGCCTGTGACAAACACTTCGTATGCTGTGGTTCAGGAGTTGTGCTGCTAACCGAAAGGTCAGTGGTTCAAACTCACTAGCCACTCCACTGAAGAAAGATACAGGTCAGAGCCCCTATATAGGGACACTATGAGTCGGAATTGATGTGATTGCCTGGGTTGGGTTTAGTTCAGCGCTGGATCCTGGCTGTGAACCAAGATTCTCAAATGCTTAGTCCCTGACTCCTTCGGCCTTTCCCTTTACCCTCCTTATGTGACTTCATTCCTTCTGCTCATGAGATGTCAGTTTCATAGCTCTCATAGCCACATTGTAGGCAAGAAGATGGGGGGTCAGAAGGGAGGCCTGGTTCTTCTCTAATCAGGAAAACAAAAGCCAGAACTAAGTAAGTCTCATGGCCAGCCTAACTGCAGACAGGCCCAGGGAGATGATTGATTAAACTTGGGCACATGGGCAGCCTGAACAAACCAGGGTTCTGTTGCTGAGTGGGTGCCCTGAAGTGCTAGGCAAAGCAGGTACCCCAGCACCCCAACAGCACTACAAGGTGTGTGGTCCTTTCTTGCTGCAATGGGCATTTTTTCAGACTTCTTCTCATTTGTTCTTAGCATCCCTCACATAAGTGATATTGTTAATTAGATTTACAAGGTAAATGGAGAATTTTCCAGAGCTACTGACTAAGCTTATTTGATTAAATATCAGAGAACACGCTTGCACCTCAGAGTGGGGAAACCTCCAGCCACAGGTCCCTGGTGCCCTATGTTCAAAATGGGTGACCAGAACACACTGGAATTGCCCCCTTCTGTCCACCAACTACCAAAACAGCTGGAAAGCTTTCCATGATTTTCTTCATAAAAATATTTTTATTTATTCTCAAATGCATTTTTGTTTAAGGATCTACAATAGAAATTTAATAATTAAGTTGGAAGGGGCCCCGTGGGACATTAGGGACTCTGTGAGATGGTGCTAAGGACCATCTCCTTACTGACCCTCACCTCTTCCCTGTCGGGTTCTCCACATCTGAGGTGAGGTTCACACCCTCAGCAAGGAGATGGAATGGTGATGATAGTCAGCTGCTTGGTCCAAACCCCTTAGCTGGCTCACAGATGCTCAGCCTCATCCCTGGAGGTTCCCTGCAGCTTTGACAAAGCAGCTACTTACCCCAGCTGGGCCTAGCTCAAGTGTCAGACCCCAGCCCCTTCCATTACCTGACGAGTTACCCCACCTCTCAGCCCCCTTACTCGGTGAGCCCTCCTATCCCTGTGCTGACCACATATCTGTTCCCTTAAGATTGCTGCTGGGCCATATTCCTCTTTGATACCCAAGACCAAGTATAGGCCTAGGAGCTGGTCACATGAACCAAATGGGCATACCTCAGAGGAACCCAAACAGGCCAAGCCAGGCCTATCCTAACCCTGCCCCCTTCCCTGACCCTTAGCACCCTGGAGGTGAAGGGGAAAGATGGAAGCCTGTGGTCACAGCCCTGACAAGGAGAAGTGCCAGGTCAGCACAGCACACATTCCTGGATGCAGCCATGCACTGGTCTTGTGCTGACTGAAGGAGCTGCAGTCCCTGCATGCACCCAGGCTAGCAGAGTAGCCGTATACAAGCTCTGTGAGGGCACCACGCCCATCTTGTCCCTGCCTTCCCTCCTCAGTCTGCTTTGTCCTCATCTCTTTCCACTAGCACGCATTCTTCGTTTGCCTTCATCAGCTCAGACAGCTCCTCTTCTCCCACCAAGCAGACAGCCAGGTGGATGTCCAAGTGTAGGGGAACAGGTGGGGGTGTGCTGCTATTAGGGAGTGAGACAGAGCGTCTCAAGTGATGTGGTCAGGGACCTGAAGGGGCTTGCAGGCCAGTATAGCTGTCAGCCTCCCCCGTGGGTCCGCTTTCTCAGCATGTGTGCTGACCATCTCTGAACACCTGCCAATCAAGTCACATTCCTACACCTCGTAGCGCACTACAAGGGAACTCTGAAAGCCTGGAGTTTTGTTTCCACTGCTTTTATGAGGAAAATCAGGGTGGTTTTTGTTGAGGGTTCCCCCCCCCCCCTTTGCAAAATATCACATTTTTTTCTCAATTGAAGGAAAATCAATTTTCTTTTGTAATGTGTCTGACTTGTGAAGTTCCATTGCTGACCCAAACTTGGCGGCTGCTCAGAGCAATCCCTGATCTCTTTCTTCTGTGCTGAGCAGTAGCCAGTCGTTCCCTGGGCTGAATCTGAACCATTTGTTTTCATCTTTAAATGAGTAGTGAGTTGAGTTTGCTTGAAGTAATGAAACACAGAAAGGACCAAAGATGATTCATTAATGTTGGATTCTCCTTATTTTATCACCAAGAAAACTGCTGCAGATGGAAAAAGACAGGAGATCATCGTGCTGGATTCCAAAAGGAGCAACGCCATTAATATTGGTCTGACGGTCCTGCCCCCTCCGAGAACCATTAAGATTGCCATTTTGAATTTTGATGAATATGCCTTAAACAAAGAAGGAATTGAGGTAAGAGACGCTCTGTGGAGCGTTGCTTGTGTTCACTAATGTGTTGTGTATATAATGCATTATTGTGTCCAATAAGTCTTTTTCCCCAGGGTGGCTTGCCATTTTTCTGCCCTCAGCCAGACTCAGGATCATCTTAATTTATACAATGTTTTAACTTCTGGTGTGAGGAATCCCACATTGCTTGTGAAGTTCAAAGTCCCTCACTCTCTGGGTCATGTGCTGGCCTTCCTCTGACCGCATGCTCTCTTCCCCTTAATTTGAGGAAGAGTCTGATGACTTCCTCAGGAAGCTGGTACCATCTGCTTTCACACCACTTCAAGTCAACTGTGTCTAGTAAACCAGTTCCAGCAGTTATTCATTTTTCTGTATGTATGAGGGGGCTTCAAAAAGTTCATGGGAAAAACTGCATTATCCGTTCATTCCCTTTTTCCACCAACTTTTTGAAACTCGCTTGTATGCTATTTTTTAAGTGAGGCCTTCAATACATGTTCACATCTAGGTGAATGGCTTTCTCTGGTAACACTTCCTTGGGGTTTCCAGAGAAACACTGAGTCTTTAGCGTCTGTTGACCTGTTTGAAGTGGAGACAGATTGGGTGACTTGGTTGTCACCATGGAGCTGGCCAGTGACTGAGCTGGAGCCACACAGCTCATCAGTTTGCCAAGGTTCAATGCCCCCCCCGCCAGCAGTGGCCCCTCTACCAGGCCATACTCTCCTTTTTCCACACACACACTGATGCCAGTTTGTAGCAGGTTCAATCTCATAATCTAATACTGGGAATGAGAGGAGTTAGTGGTCCAGCCTACCGATTCCCACAGGACCACCAGATATTCTGGGGTGTTCTGGTAGCATAGTGATTACAAATCGGGCTGTGAGCCTTAAGGTCAGCAGTTCGAAACTACCAACAGCTCTGCGGGAGAAAGATGAGACTTTCTGCTCCCGTAAAGATTTACAGCCTCAGAAACCCCGTACAGGGTCGCTATGGCTTGGAACCGACTTGACGGCACTTAACAACAACAAAAAACCAGGCCAGAACAGGCATCTGGGAACACTGGTCCCATCCATCCTTCTGTTGACAAGGAGCCCTGGACCCCTTTAAAGCCCCTCTGTGGTTGGGGTGCATTCATACACCGTCATACTTGAAGGTGGAGAGAGCCGAGGAAGGCTGACTGCAGAGAGGGATGGTGAGGAGGTGAGGAAGGGTCCAGCTCTGAGTGTGTGGTAGGAGGGGGAGGGGGCACATACATGGTCCCAGCCAGCCAGTGCATCTTTCAGCTTTGGAAAGATGAGGGCTCAGTAGGAAGAACTGCTTTTGTAGACACCAAGGCAGCTGTGTGCATGATACACATGTGCATGCACAAACACACACTCAGGTACAAGAAAAGCAGTGCATTTCCCTCCAGACTGAAGAGTGTGTTGCCCTTGAACTCTCTGGACTGGGTTTAGGCCACCAAGCAGGTAAATGTACCCAGGTGTGGGCAATCGGGGAGTCAAGGCATGTGGCGGAGTAGGGCAGGGGGTGTAAAGAGGTAAGCAAGATGACAGCAAGAGACAGAGAGGAATAGCAAGACAGCTGCCAGAGAGCAAGAAGGGACAGGCCAAGTTGCAATATGAGCAGCCCCACTCTGGGACCCCCAGAGAAGGCAGCAGGGAGCTGCCATTGAGTGTGTGGGGCTATTGACCTGGGCAACCCAAGTGCCAAGTGTCTGTCAACTAGGAAAACAGCCTGCTGGGGCCTGGCACACATTCTGCCATCCCACTTACCCAACAGAGTCACCTAGAGGTCACCAACGCTTCAGATTCTTACAGAGAGAGCTTTCAAATACAGCTAGAGCAAGCCCGGTGAAAGGAAACAATGACTCTTTCCCCTTTTCAAAAATATTTCCCTTCAACTTGAGAACTTGAAAGTTCACCAGGAGAGATGGATCCCTCTGGGTTTGCTTTGTTCTTCCCTGAAACGGAGCTCTCCCTGGGTGGGGAGCGTTTCAATACAATGCTTTACTTACATTTTGGAATGAATCCAATGGTTATGTGTCCTTCTCTGGCTGGCGTCTTGCTGAGCACCCTTTGGATCAGGAGGGAGTAATGACAGCAATGCTAACAGTGGTGGGGACAGAGTGACAGCAGAGCACTGCACCCGACTTTCCTAGTGTTCTTACTGGGGATCAGGCAATAGGTCAGTGCTTAACATAGATTTTTATTAAAACCTTATGAAGGACTTACAATTATGTTTCCCAAGTGACAACTGAATCCCAGCATTAGTCTGTGTCCAAGGTCCTAAACCAGTGAGAGGTTGAACTGGAATATGAGCTCGATGGTCAAGAGTTCAGGCCTTTGGATCCTGGGCATGGGTGGGACATGCTGCGGCCAGGTTTGTTTACCAAAGAGAGTAAGAGGGAATCTGAATGAGGCAAGGAAGTTCACTTTGCCTCCTGTTAATATTAATGTAGGAACAGTTGCAATGAGACGATACAACCATGGAAAAAGCTAGTAAACCCTTAACAAAACCAACAAAAAAAAGAGTCACCATTGAGTTGACTCTGACTCATGGCGATTTCATGTGCCTCCAACTAGAACTGTGCTCCGCAGGGTTTTCATTTGCTGAATTTTCAGAAGAAGATCACCAGGACTTCCTTCTGGGTCACCTCTGAGTGGATTTAAACCTCCAACCTTTGAGTTAGGAGCCAAGTGCTGTAATTGTTTGTATCCCCAGGGATGCTGGTAAGCCCTTACTGAGGTTTTATGGTGTCGTGCATCCATAGTAATTTCATGTTTACTCACAACAGCACATGGAGTTATATCATGTTTATGAAAAAGTTTTCATTTGAAGCAGGGTTTCTCAACCTTAGCATTATTATTAACACTGTGGGCTGGAATACCTTTTTGTTGTGAGGGACTTTACTGAGTGTTGTAGGATGGTTAGCAGCCTCCCTGGATGCTTGTTGTTGTGGTTGTTGTTAGGTGCCATTGAGTCAGTGCCAACTCATAGCGACCCCTATCTACAACAGAATGAAACACTGCCCGATCCTGGGCTAACCTCACAATTGTTGCCATGCTTGAGCCCATTGACGCTGCCACTTTGCCAGTCCATCTCACTGGTGGGTCTTCCTCTTTTTCTCTGACCCTCCACCTTACCAAATGTCCCCTGTGGGCAAAATCACCCTGGTTGAGAACCACTGATGGATCTGAAAGCTGCCTTAGGGTGAGGGGGTGTTCCTGTCATTCCTGGCCAAGGAGACACCAGTGGAAGCCAGCCCTGTTAGGAAACAGAGATCCAGGGTACTCTGTCGTCACCTGTTGTCTCCAGCCATTGCCCTCATGGTTGTCTGAGGGATGGCAGTGGTCTAGACCCTGTGCTTCAGAGATGAGTTGTTGTTAGCTGCCATCAAGGTGGCCCCTGACTCATGATGACCCAAGGCAGAGTGGGACAAAATGCTGCCGGGTCATGGGCCATCCTGAACATCCTTAGCAAGTCACATCACTGAACCATAGGGTAGTCGTCGGTCATCAGCTGACTTTGGAAGTAGAGCCCCTTAGCCTTTCTTCTTAATCTTAATCTGGATGTTCTACAGAAACTAGTTCAATGTCATAGCAACACAAAGCCCCCACTGACAGATAGGTGGTGGCACCTGAGGTGCATTGGCCAGAAATTGAACTCAGGTGTCCAGCATGGACAGAAAGAATCTACTTGTGAATCACCACTTACTGCTCCATGAGGTCAGTTGTCATTTGTTAAGTGCCATCGAGTCAGTTCTGACTCATAGCAACCCTGTATTGGGTTTCTGAGGAGCGGTTGGTGGGTTTGAACCACCTACCTTGTAGCTCAATCTGACCTTGTGATCCAGTGTTTTATCCCACAGCACCACACCAGGACTCCTCAGGTCAGTTACCCAGAGCTTATTCTCTAGGCTCGTTGTTAAAGAGTTAAGTCAGAACTGGAAAGAGATGGCAGTTGTGTACTTGCAGATCATTGCTAATAAGATTTCCAGCTTGTGCTCAAAGGTTTTTCCAGATTGTCTGCTTCTTGGATGCGGGCACAGTGTAGCATGACCACCCTCCCCCCCCCGCCTGATGGAGCCATGTGAAGGCTCACAGTACCTAAAGTAGTGGTGGTAAGTGCCATTGAGTCGGTTCTGACTCATGGTGACTATGAATAGAGTTTCCGAAGAGCTGATGTGGGTTTATCTTATAATGCTTATTCAACAGCCCCACACCATATAAATAGGAATTAATGATTCCGAAATTTAATTAGCTGTAATTAGGATGCACTAAGTAGTATTCTCTGGCTTTGCTTAGCAACCCAGAGGTTCATATTCAGGTTTGTTATGAAAACAAAAGGAAGTAGTTAACTAACTACGTTTAGGGAATAATTTTTCATAAGAGTATTAAACTTTAGAAAACTACTATGCAGTCTCAGTATTATTAATGATACTTTCCCAAGAAAAAAATGTCAAGTTATCACAAATTGCAGGTATGGAGGGTTTTCTTTTTTAAGCTCTTAATTTTATAGAAAGCCCTTGTCTTGTCAGAGGGCAACACAACTGAATTCCATTTAATTTCATTTGGCTCCCAGGCCTGCCAGCCTCCTGGCAGCAGAGGTTCTGTTTGGCCACATGCACAAAACTACAGCCTCATTTCAGTCAGGTTGTGCTGTGCAGGCCCCAACTGAGCACCAGACAGCAGATTCACCTGGCCAGGGGAGGTAATGGTCAGCTCAAAACCACCAGAAAATCAGAATATCCCAACAGTTGGGTGGCTTAGCCACACTGGTGGTTTTGCATTTCTGGCGGGACCCCATAAACTGCAGAGCTAGTACTGGGAAGCCAGGAGAATCCTTTAGGTGATTCTCCTGCTCTGCCATGGTTGATCCAACATGGCGTGAGGCAAGTCACCCCTGCTGTAAGTTTGATGGGATACGCCATGCTCCACAAGCCTCACTGACTAGTAGTGAGCATGAGTGAAGATACTGTGGATAATAATATCAAGAACTTTCAGAAAGTAAGAAGAGTCTCGACATGAAAATAATTATGAATCATTGCAACATGAATGAGGAGTCCTGGTGTGGCGCTGTGGGCTAATGTGCTTTACTGCAAAGTCGGTTTTAACTGCAAGATTGGCAGTTCAAGCTCACCGGCCACTCCTTGGAAACCCTATATCACTAGGAGTTGGAACCGACTCAGTGGCACAAGATAACATGAATGAAGACTTATTTTCTCATGAGAATGTACAAATTTTACACAAACCACATTCTAGTGTAAGTACTTCAACTATTTGCTTTCTGGCCAAATGTACAAAGTAAAATGATTGCTTGTTTTGTCCTTATCTTCAAGTGAACGCAAACTGCAGGCAAACCCTAGAATTATTGGAGAGTTGTGTTTTCTTCTCTGAAACGCAGCTTTCAGATACACAAGGAAGTATGCTTAGAGCTGGGCTGGAAGGAACATAGTCTGAGAGGAAGCTAAACATACTGAGGTTGTTGATGTGTAGGTCTTGTTTAATGTTTTTCTTCCTGTGAAACCAAATGGTGATCAATAAAATCATCAATAAATCTGACATGGTATATAAACAGCTTAAAGTACCTCTTCATAGTCATCCTTCCCTCTTCTCATGGGGGCAAAGAGACCATTCATTTATTGGCAGTAGCTTTGGCCTGTTGCTCCACTGTTGCCAGTGATGTGTAAAAAATAAACTGGCAGATGGAAACCTCATAAGTCTTCAGCAGTCAACAAATGGTTTAAATTAGTCAGAGATGTAAAAAACAAAAGTAAGAGTGTTTGATTACTTTCTCAAAGGAACAAAGAAAAAAAAAATGCAGGAAAATGCCTTCTGAAAAAGGATAAAACATGTTAAAATATATATTGTTTTGTTTTGTATATGCAAAAACAATTTGCTTAAAATAATTTGAATTAAAATACAAATTTTAGTTGTTATTTTAAGAAGTGGGTGAGTTCAAATTAGGCACATTTTTGAAGCAGCAGTATCTGGGTTGAATTGTGTTGGTTATTGTTTTAATACCATCTGTGTGGACAGGTGGGTTCAATAGCAGGAACCTGGGGGGAGGGGGGACATGAGCCAGGTAGTGAAGATCAAGGAGCACTGTGTTCAGAATCTTCTTTGATGCTGAAATGCTACCTGTGTCAACTCAGCATTTGTGGCCAGAATGAAGAGGAAGCTCAAAGGTGAGGTCTTGTAGGACTCACCTTCCATTCCACCTGACTGTGACCACAGCACAGAATGCAGGTCTTCCGTGCAGCTTTGCGTCACCAGCTTCTGATCAACTACTTAAATTTGAACAGTTGTAGATTTCTTATAATTCTCCACATTATATGAATGTTGTTACTGTTGTTGTTAAGTGCCGTCGAGTTGGTTCCAATTCATAGCAACCCTGTGTATGGTTTCTGAGGCGTAGCTGTTATGTTTGAACCACCAACCTCGTGGTTCACAGTCCAGTGCTGATCCTACAGTGCCACACCTGGAATCCATTATACGAATAGGGCCAGGTTTATAGTCTCCTTTTCAAGCTATGTGTCTCTTTATTTCTCCTGGTTAGGATTTTTCCAGTACCGTGTTAAGTAGGGATGGTGACAGTGGATATCCTGGCCTTGTCCACAGTCTTAGAAGGAAAGCATCTCCTGTATTAAGTGTAGATGTTTTGGAAAATGTCATTTATCTACAGCTTCTGGATTATTGAGAGTTTCTATTATGAATGGAGATTGGATTTTGTCGAATTATTTTTTTCTACATCAATTGAAATGATTACATGATTTTTCTTGTTCAGACTGTTAATCTGGTATATTACATTGACTGATTTTTGTATGTTGAACCAACCTTGCATTCCCAGGAACAATCTCATTTTGTGGTGGTGATTATTTTCTCAGACTGCTGTGCAAAATAAAGCAATGGTTTATGTATCCCTAGATACATTAAGATATGGATGTTTTAAACCCAGCTGTATTAGAAATACTGGGTGGTGGTTTTCTTGTAATTGCTTTGTCTAGTTTTTATATCATGGTAGTCCTGGCCTCGTGATAATAATACAGGAGTGTTCTCTTACCTGTTTGAGTTCAGACCACAGGCTCTGCCCTGCCTTCTGTGGGCTGTGGTGCCAGTGTTAGGTTGATTTTCAAAGTGGGTAAGTAAGTCCCCTCTAGTTCAACTCTAAGGAGTCCTGGTGTGGCGCTGTGGGTTAATGCGCCAGACTGCAAAGCCATTTGAACTGCAAGGTTGGCGGTTCAAGCACACCAGCTGCTCCTCGGAAACCCTATAGAGGGTCACTATGGGTCAGAATCGACTTGATGGCACTTAACAACAACAACAGTTCAACTCTTCAAGGCCAGATTTACCCACAGGCAGCAAAAGAGTGATCCCAGGCATTGTTAAACAGCTTTATGTATTTGCCTTAGAAGTTCTTCCTCCTCCATGACCTCTCTGGTACTGTCTGCTTCCCTGGGAGCTTCCGTTTTTGGTCCTTCAGCAGAAAGCTGAGACATCCACTATCCTGCCTTGCCATGCTCTTTCTGTGATTCTGCCTCTATCTGGCACCAAGTCAAAGGAGCACAGAAAGAGAAAAAAGCAATGGGTGTTTACCCTACCTTCCTAAGACCTCAGTTCCTCCAAGTGTTGAGGAAGGTTCCTCTCCCTGAGAGATTAGGAGCCTGCCAGCCCCTGCTGCTGCTGCTTTTGTTGCCAGGAGACCCCTTTCCCACTTCTAGAGTCGTAGCTAGAGGCTTTCTTGAGTGCACTCATTCACTGTGTCTGACGTCCTGCTGTAGGCCTGGCTTGAGCCTGGCCTAGGCAATGTCGTTGTTGTTGCTAAGTGCCATGGAATCAGTTTTGACTCATAGTGACCCTGTACAAGATTTCCAAGGAGTGGCTGGTGGATTTGAACCACTGACCTTGAAGTTCAAACCAACATTACAGTTAAGTGTTTAATAGCAAAGGAAAATTGTCCAGTCCTGGAAATAGCCAGTTTGATGATACTTCTACTTCCACACTTCTTCCCCAATCCATGTGTCACCATTTGCTATTCAGTGTTTGTAACTGCAGTGTGAGTACACAGCCCAGGACTGAGAACTGTATTGGGGTGTGTTGACTCCACCTCACCCAGAGCCAGAACACCCTCTCCCCACTCTACCCAGATGTTTGACATTGTACAGCGGTAACCAAAGCCACTTAGATTCAGTTACTACACAACCATGACAAAAATTATGGTACAATGTGTGTTTCTGTACCTTGGTTGTAGTGGTTATGTGATGTTGTCATGTCCATTTTTGACTCAGAGCAACTTCTTTGACAGAGTACAACTGTCCTGTCAGGTTTTCTAAGCTACAGCCTTTATGGGAGCAGATTGTCAGAATTTGTGGAACTGCTAGGTGAGTTTGAACTGTCAGTGCTTCAGTTAGCAGTCAAGCGCTTAACCACTGTGCCCCAAGGACTCTTTGTTTTGATAATAGCCAAGGAGAAAGTAGAGAAAATAAAGAAAGATGTCTCACCATAAATGATGCTGCATATGACATGTCACATGATGGGCATTTTTACCTTCCTTTAAAATAGAGGGAGTGTGGTGACTCCATAGGGTAAGCACTGGAGTGTCAACCACAAGTTTGGTGGTTCAGGCCCACCAGCAGCTCTGTGGGAAAAAGATGAGATTAAAAGTCTCAGAGTTGTTAAGGAATGTGAACCTGTATGAATCATAATCATTCTGATGCCTTTTTGCCTCCTTCCTCCTTCCATAATTGTTATCTACCAGAATCAAATATAAATAAAAAGATCTATTCATCAGTTTAATAGATTTGCATTGTTCTTTATGGAGTCCTGGTGTGGCTCTGTAGGTTAAGCACTGGACTGTTAACCACAAGGTTAGTGTTTCAAACCCACCAGCCACTCATTGGACACCCTATACAAGGTCGCTATGACTCGACAGAATTTAACAACAGCAACAATTGCTGTTTATAAATAACATCATTTTTTCCTCAATGAGACTTGAGTTTGACAGCATTTAAAATGTTGTTGCTTCTAAGTAAAATTTGAAAAAACAGTTAAAATGGTCATTTGTCTCTTGTACAAAGGTTTACCTAAGTTCTTTGAAAAGGATTCTTTTCTGTTAGCTCTTAGATGAATCTTTGAGAAACACTAGAAATAGATTTTCTTTACATTCTTTATTTCCTTTTCCATGTTTCCAAATCTTCTTCTTTCATTTTTCTTCCATGTATAATTCCTCTTTCTAGCCTAGACTTTGTTTCATGTACAAGACCTCAGGCAAGTGCTTAAGTTCTTTATGAAACAGGAGAAGATTCGAAGAGAGAGAAAAGAGAATTTTAGAGGAAAGGAATATAAGTTTAAATGATACCTAGGGCTTTCTTTCTCTAAAGTGTGTTTTGTTTGTAGCAATATAATATCTGTATATGATTAAAACAAACAAACGCTATACAATAAGGAACTACCTGGTTGAGAAATTGCAATTTGAAAACATGGAAGGAGTGGAGTAAGGTCCACCATGAAGAGAAAATGTTATTATCCCATTTTTCCAGAAAATTCTCACCATGATTCCCACCGAAGAGGAGAAGCAGAAGATCCAGGAAGCTCAGCTGGCCAACCCTGAGGTACCCCTGGGCAGCGCAGAGCAATTCCTCCTCACCCTCTCCTCCATCAGCGAGCTGTCAGCTCGGCTCCACCTCTGGGCCTTCAAAATGGATTATGAAACCATAGAGAAGGTAAGAGAAACAGCCAGTCCTACATCCTCATGGCTGAGAAACATCTCTTTATGGGTGAAGGCAGTGAAGTATCATATTTGAGGCAGGTTTGAAGGAAGAGTTGTATATGCTTAGAGATCAGTAGTCTGCCAGTGGAGAGGTATTCTAAAGTGTTGGCCACACATACCACCAAATGACTAGTTAAAAAACTAAAAAACTCTTCTTCTCCTGACTCTATATGTTCTTTATAGGAATGTGATGGCTCTGTAGGATAAGCACAGGACTGCTAACCACAAGGTTGGCAGTTTGCGCCCACCAGCCACTCTGCCAGAGAAAGATGAGGCCTCAGAAATCTTATTCAGGATCACTGTGAGTCAGAATCAACTCAACAGTACTTAACAACAATATGCTATTTATAGAAAATTTAGAAAACAAAGAAAAGCATAACGTAGAACACATCACCTATAACCCTTCAACCTGAAGATAGTCACCTAAACTGCTGTTGACCTGTAATTAGCAGGTCATTGGTTACCATTGAGAAAGTGTTCTAGGCTTGAAGCTGAGGATGAGGCAGATTGCACAAGGTGACTGGAAGAAGGAAAGGCAGAAGACCCTGATGTTTCTGAAAACTTGGGGTGTCTTGTCTTGTTGAATGGAAAGCAGAGGAAGCAGGTGTCTTTCCTAGAAATAGAGCCAACAGAAGGAACTAGTGTTGAGGAGAGGGGGGAGATGGAACATAAACTAGATGGGAGTTTGAGAACAAGTGTCCAGAGAACACAGATTGAAAAAAACTAGATACATTAAGAAGCTGCATGGCCTCCATCTTTCTGCAAAGAAGGTAACAGGATCCTATACTGAAGGCCAGAGAGGTGGCAATGGGTCTGGAAGCTTCCGGAAGGAATTAGTGTATTTGAATCCATTGTTGAATCAAGCAGATATAAGACCTAGAACTCTAAGGTGACTGGAGTGACTTGGTCACAGATAGTTGGCAAATCTAGCTGATTTTATCTAACAAAGTGAGGTAGCATCATGGTGAAAACATATCATTAAGTCAGTCTTGATTGGCAGAGCCAGCCTGGAAGAAGCTAACCTGGAGAGAATGAAATTGAACTTTCTGGCTTTGGAATCTGGGCTCAGGGAGAATCTCAGTAAGGACTTGGGAGTCTACAGAATGACAGAGAAGGATATCTCATAGAGGCCACGAGAATATAGAACAGGCCTGGAGTCTGAGGTAGTGGGAAGGATGAAGAAGACAGTGACCTCTCAGTAAGTAACCAGGATAAGAGATAGCCAGTCACGGAGTGCCTAGAGGGGAGCTTGAGGGACCTGGGGTGGTCCCGGAACAGTGAGACCACAGTTTCTGCATGGAAGGAGAAAAGCAGAGAGGAAGAAAATGGTCTGATGCTGAAGGGAAAAGGTGAAGAAGCGTCATACAAGTCAGTCGTGGTCAGGAGAGAGATGGGTCTTACCTGGGCTTGAAAAATGCAGCCGTAATCAGAGGGAGACAGATCACTTGTCCTATTTGCTGAAGCTCATATTAGTCACAGGTGCCCCTCAGACTTTGTCTTCAATGGGGAGACACTGACATCTTTCAGCACCTGGTACATGCCTAAGAGCACATACCCATCACATGGGACTCCTTGTGCAAAAATTAAAAAGAACAAAGTAAAGCCAAAATGAACCCTCTTTATTGTTGTTTTTTGTTTTTTTAAATAACTGAAAGGAAGTGGCGGAACCACTTTTGGATCTGAAGGAAGGAATAGACCAGTTGGAGAACAATAAAACCTTGGGCTTTATCCTGTCTACCCTGTTAGCCATTGGGAACTTTCTAAATGGAACCAATGTAAGTCTTGCACATTCTTTATCCTCCTAATTCCCTGCTACCTGATTCTGCTGATGGAGGGTTGTGCTTCTGGTCCACCAAAACACAAATGATCAAACAATTATGGTATTTTCTTGCTAAAAAAAGGAAGGATTTTTTTTCCTTATCATATCAAGGCCTACTTTTTTGTACTTGCATTTTGCTGTACATAAGTAGACTTAGAAAAATAATCATGCTATTCCTTACAAACCTTGGCTATTCTCAAAATTGATGTCAGGGATAATTTCTTCTACTTAACAACAGTATATACATTCCAATAATTTAGAAAACAATTAACTTTTTTTGTAATTGGCCTAAATAACTTTGGCCAGGAATTTAAAAAAAAAAAAAAAAAAGCAGTAGGGCAAGGGAGAAGGAAGTGCAGACACCCAGTGGCCAAGACCCATAGCTTCCTGAGTTAAGGGTAGATTCCCGGGAGGTGGCTGGGTCTAAAGGGCTGGAGGCTCATATGTCCTGTGTGGCTGATCCACTAAGGTGTGGGGGATTTGTCGTCTGAGAAGCTGCACTCACAGAAAACCGAAATACTGGGTTCCTCCAACAGCAGATCTATACTTTTCCAAGAGCCTGTGTGAATCATGCTTTTCCTGTCTTTTATAATATATTTACCCAACAGGCCAAAGCGTTTGAGTTAAGCTACCTCGAGAAGGTTCCAGAAGTCAAAGACACCGTGCACAAACAATCACTTCTCCACCATGTGTGCACCATGGTGGTGGAAAACTTCCCAGACAGCTCTGATCTGTACTCGGAGATTGGGGCCATCACCCGGTCAGCAAAGGTATGTCTGTGGACACAGAGGAGCGGGCCTGCCCTTTGCCTCAGTTGCTGGAACTTTATCAGTTAGCTCTGAGGGATCCCATGCTCTGTTAGGCGAAATGTTCAATGCTGTATGCATTCCCTGCTCTAGTGAGTTTGTGAATATGATTCGGCTCATGCCATTTCTAATGAACTTTTAAGACATTTTTCCCATCTCTGATTCTCCATCAGATTCTTTCCTACTGAGGTACATAAGGCAAGCCTGCCATCCCAGTCATGACTCCCAGGTCCTGTTGAGCAGTTACTGCAGTTAACTCACCAAGCTGGATTCTCTAGAACGTGAAACTCCACAGCTTGCTTTAGGTAGTCAAAAATGTGAAGAAGTTAGAATTCATTCACTTGGAGCTGTAGGATAAGCACTGGACTCATAACCTAAAGGTTGGCAATTCAAACCTGCAAGCGTTTCCTCAGAAACCCTGTGCTTTATAGGGTTGCTATGAGTCAGAACTGACTTAACAGCAGTAAGACTTCTAGAAGGTATGGAGCCAGGAAGCAGAGGGTCTACCTGGTCCTGTACACCTCATGGATTGGCCATCCCTAAGATCTTGTGCAGAGAAAACATTGTATAGGATTATAAAGAGTCTAGTATTGACCACTCAGCTTCAGGCTCTTAAATTTAGTGCTAAGTTACTGTCTTCATGGTCTTATAGTTTACTCGTGAAGAGACCATTGAAGAGCAGAGACCCTCACTGCCTGCACTACAGGAGGTGAACAGACCCCAAATGAACCCAAACACACCAGCACTTGGAGAGAAATGGGAAATGAGGCTGGGAGGGACTAGAATAGGGCATAGGAGCCAGACCAATGGAGGAGCTCCTGGAAACAGGGCTGGGGAGTGCAGCTGACCACAGACCAGCCTTGGACACTGGGGAGCACTGGAATCTAGTATGAGGAGAGGGAGGGGCTCTGGGGAGGAGCCCTCCATCCCAATACCCTTTCCCACAGAACTGGTGTTTGGGGATCTTGTGGCTGGGAGCCTCCTTCACTCACCTCAGAAGGAATGGGCTGGCAGCTGCACAGCTTACCAGCAGGGATTCCTGAACAGTGTGACCATGGACCTGCCTTGAGGCAGAAAGAGAATGCTGGCATGGGGCTTCTTCTTAGACATAGAATCCTCTTATTTAGCCAGCTTTATCAGGACTCCGGTGTGGCGCTCTAGTATCAATACTGGACTGCAAACCACAGGGTTGGCAGTTCAAACCCACCAGCTGATCCTTGGAAATCCTATACAGCGCTATGAGTGGAAACTGACTCGACAGCATGTAACAATACCAAAATGCTTTATTTAGGATTCCTGGTGGTGCTGTGGGATAAGCCTGCTAACTGCAAGGTCAGTGGTTCAAGCTCACCAGCCGCTCCTCAGGAGAAAGATAAGGCTATCTGCTCTGGCAAAGATTTACGATCTGGGAACTCTAAGGAACAGCCCCCCTCTGCCCTGTAGGGCGGCCATGAGTTGGAATCACTCGTCAGTGGTGGGTTTCTTTGTTTTTAGTATGCTGTATTTCTCTGTACCTGGCACTGTCCTGGGGTCTTGATGAGCATTATTACTTCAGTATCCCAGCCAAGGCAGAAAGCTGCTTGGTGTGTCCCCAATTGGGGGTTCTCCAGTTGCTGCTCCAACACTCCCCAGGAGCACCTCCTCAGAAGACAGTTTTGTTGGAAAAAAATGACTATTTCAAACAAACCCTCTTCATCTTGGTCCTGTTTCCAAAACCACCCAGAACAAATTAGCTCCCTTATTTACATGTGGTTCCTTGATTTTTCCTAAGTCCTTCCCCTAGGTGGGGACTGCTTTTAATAGAAGCAGCCCTGGTACAGAATTCCTGGCAGCAGACAGCCACCCCTGTACCCTCGGTGTCAGCCTTCTCCAGAGACTTACTGATGCTTACCTATTTATTAAGTAATAACGAAATAATTTACACTTGCCTAAAGATTGGCTAAGGAGCTCTGGTAGCGTAGTGGTTATGAATCGGGCTGCGAACCTCAGGGTCAGCAGTTCGAAACTACCAGCTGTTCTGTGGCAGAAAGATAAGGCTTTCTGCTCCCATAAAGATTTACAGCCTCAGAAACCCTGTACAGGGTCGCTATGAGTCGGAACTGACTCCACGGCACATAACAACAACAACAGCAACAAGATTGGCTTGGAGTCCTGGTGTGGCATGTAGGGAAAGCACTGGGCTGTTGACTGCAAGGTCAGCGGTTCAAACCTACCAGGCACCCTTTAGAAACCCTACGTAGGGTCGTTATGAGTCGGAACCAACTTGATGGCACTTAGCAACAACAACAAAGATTGGTGTGCTGTCATTGTTGACAGCAACCATTGAGTCAGCCTTAACTCATGGCCACCCCATGCACAATGGAAGGAGATGCTGCCCGGCCCGGATCCATAAGCCAAAATCACAGACCACCTCTACCCCCTTGACTTAGGCAATGACTAATGATGACTGTTGACCCGGATGCTGTGGCAGGAAACAAGCATGCGTTATCCACCTGTGTTCTGCCTTTATGCCCAAAGTCTTTTGAAGGGTTGGGGTCCTTCTGTGTTGACAGGTACAAAATAAACTTCTAGAGAAGACCTCCAGCCCCAGGTTCATTCATTCTACCCTCTGGCATGTCAGGACCTCACCTCTGTAGTCCCAGGAGCCAGTAGCTCTGGCATCTACAAGGGTGAGACCTAAACTAAGTCCCACCAGTGTCTGGTGGAAGCAGGTTGAGGTGGGGATGCCTTGGGCTGCTCCCGGAGGAACGGGATTTCCCAAGCTCCTGCAGAGTTGACCAATTAACCCAGATTTCAAAGATTACCAGTGACAGGTGATTCCTGACTGACCACAAGACTCCAGGAAATGGAAGCAGGTGACCATGCAGGCTTCTCTTCCTTACGTTTATCTGCTTGAATTAGCTATTTGCAGCTGTGTAACGAATCACCCCCAAAATCAGTGGTCCAAGATAACAATTTGCCTTGATTGTTTCAGAGGTAGCTGTGGCTCACGGTGTCTCATGAGGTTTCAGTCAGGATGTGGGCTAAGACTGTAGTCATCTGAAGGGTTCTTACTGGGGCTGGAGGATCTATATCCAAGGTGGCTCACTCACCTGCTGGTTATTAGAGGGAGGTCTTGGTACCTTCCCACGCAGGCCTCTCCCAGAGATCCTGGGTGTCCTTGAGACATGTGGGTGGCCTCAGCCAGAAGGAGTGATTGAGCGAGCATGCCAGATAGAATCTTTATTTTCTTTATGACCTAGCCTTCACATTCCATTCCTTAGAGGAGAGTCACCCAAAGCCAGTCCACACTCAAAGGGAACACTATTCAGCTCCACATTTTGATGGGCTCTGTATCCAGGAATTTGCAGCATGTTTTTAAAGCTCCACGCTACTCATACTGTGTGTTTCCCCACCATGCCTCTTCACAGCCCCAGTCCTGCTTTGATCCACGACTGATAAGAGCTGGCTTTACCTCACCACAAAGCCCACATGTCTTTCCATATGTAGAAAGTGGCCCCTAGAGCAGTCCTCAAGAGAGGATGTCCTCTCAAAACAAGACCAGTGCCAGTTCCCTCCTGGAGTGGAAGATTTTAGGGGCAAACTGAGGCTTAAGGCATGGTAGTTTAGAATTAGACTCTAATGCCAGAGACCTGGGTTCAAATCCCAGCTCTACCACTCACTAGCTTTGTGGCCTCTCACTAGTTGCTTCGCTTTGCCAGTGTCTCCCCAATGAAGTAGGTCTACTAATTGATTCTGAGGCTGTGAAGTTACTATGGAGTCTCATTATGTATTCCTGAGGGCTTAGTATGGTGTTGGGCTGAGTCAGCCCAGGTGGGCAGCCAGCTCAGGGAGGCTTCAAAAGTTGCTCCCCTCAAACCACTTCTTAACTAACAATTCCCCACCTGGTTTCTATTGGCAGTGTCCTTGCTTTCCTCTGCCTCCATTTGAGGCTTCACAGTGGGTTTGCTGTCTTCCAGAAGCCCACCGTCTATCATGTCTGCCCTCCCACTTTGTTCCCACTGCAGTGCTGGGCAGGCACCAACCGCTTCGAGGGCACAAAGCTGTCCATACTTGTTAGAGTGAACTGAAGTTACTTTATTGAGGGTCTAGAGAGCTGCCAGGTGCCAAAGAGGACAGACTTGGAGAGTTGTAGTTTATATTTATTATATGACTCAACTATAGATATATATAGATATAGATATAACTAGTTGTGGTTATATCTATTATATGACTCAGCTCTATTCCAGTTGACTTAAAAGACTTGTAGACCTTCTAGAAATGAGTGATCAATCCTAGGGCATATGATTGGTCCTCTGCCAGCCTTATGTTTGAAGGATTCATTCCTTCTTTTCTCGGTTTGCATTTCTTTACCTGTAAAGCTAAAGACCAAATCTTTTTCTTTCTTTTTTTTTTTTTTTACAAGCTCCATCGTACTATGGCAAAGTGAAGCCTTGTCTGTCTGGCCAACTTCTCTTAGTTTCATGAACAATCATTTTCTTCACAGTCCCATGAACCCAGTACCCAAATCCCAGGACTTGACCTAAACTTGTCTTCTCAAGAAATCCAGGACACTCCACATCCAGACTGGCCTGTCCCCTCTGTTCAGCATGCCTTCCTCCTGTGTGGTCCCACAGATCCTGTTGCAGACTTGAGCTTTGTTCAGTTGGTCCTCACTGTTACCCTTCTGAGCTTTGAGGCCACTCCTGCAAGTCCTTTTAGAAACACTGGACTGCAGGCTTGGCTCTCAGGACCACAGTTAACACCTTTAAGCAACAGCGGCTCATGCTCACTTCTGCACAGCCTTTCTCCTCCTGATTTTTGTTTGCCGAGCTCTGACCCTTCTCACCTCACTGTCTCTCACTCTGTGCCCACCTCAGCCTCTCACGTGTCTCTCTGATTCTTTCTTACTCTCTTCTTGTCCTTCTCAACTTCTTTACCCACTCCGCATCTCCCTCTATGAAATGTGGCTCTCAAGTGAATTTTTTATGACTAAGTTAACTCTCCATGGCGCTGTAGGATGAACACTGGACTGCAAGGTTGGTTTGAACCACAGGGTCAGTGGTTCGAACTCACCAGCCACTTCTCACAAATGCTATAGAGGGTTGCTATGATTTGGAATTGACTTGACAGCATATAACATCAACGACAAGTTGACACTCTGAGCCATATCACTTTTAGTCTGGAAATTTCATAAAAGTATGACCTTGAGAAAGCCTCATCTCTAACCATTTCAAGCCCAAACTGGGTATGCTTCCCAGAATATACAGTGAGTTCTCTGTCTTAGCTGTTCCTTGACCATGTGGCTTGCCTTCCTGCAAGACCACACATACACACAGTGATGACACTCATCTACAAAGACATAGATGCACCCACACAAAGACAGACCACCCACAGAGACATATGCACCCACACAAAGACACATCCACCCAGAGAGACATATGCATACACAACATATGCACACACAGATAATACACATATATTACACACATGTGAACACAGAGATACATGTGTGTACACACATACTTGTGCACATACAGGCCTGGTGGGTTCTGTATGTATATCCTTAAGTGTTTGATGATCATCTGTCTATACAATGAACCTCCTTCAGGGCAGGAATTGGGTCTCATTTGGCTTTTTTTTTTTTTTTTCCTTAGTGTCAGGTATGGGAACGTTAGTTTCTCCATGTGTGTTGGTTGGCTGAATGAATGGGTGAGTGAGTAAAGTAATTTGTCACATGATATGAAAGAAACCAACATGAGAGAAACTGACTCCCCATCAGCTGGCCTAGCACATCAGAGCCGTGTATGATGGTGTTCCTCCAATCTTAAGTGAAATATCATCTTTGAAGACCAAGAGTGCTCTAGAAAATTTTATGAGACACCTACTCAGTTCATTTTATACTAGGGTTCCTTGATAATCATGTTTGAACTTGCAGTTCACAAAGACTTTCCTAAAATCTCTTTCCAAATATGGTCTCAAAAAGGTGACACCGCTGGGTTTATTTGGAGAATCGTTTTCTTGCTAAATAATTTGATGTCAGGATAATGGCAAATACACATGTGAATAATTGTGAGCCAGTAAATATTTTTGTATTCCAACTTGTAAACTTGGTTTTGATATCGTGTTTTACCGGAGGCTGTTGGTCTCCTGGTTCAGGTTGGTGTCCAGTGGTTTCGGCGTGTTTGCAATGTTCTCTCTCTGATTTTCAGGTTGACTTTGATCAACTTCAGGATAATTTATGTCAGATGGAGAGAAGATGCAAAGCTTCATGGGATCACCTCAAGGCAATTGCAAAACATGAAATGAAACCAGTGTTAAAACAACGAATGTCAGAATTCCTAAAAGACTGTGCAGAGCGAATTATCATTTTAAAAATTGTCCATAGGCGAATAATTAACAGGTAAGAGGTTCAAGGGCCCTATGGAGACTTCAGTACAAGTCTTGTCAAAAGTTTTCTGTAAAACCGAGATCTGAAGGTTAAATTTATTTAACTTTTACTGTAAACAAGCTTAGGTAACAAGTACACTTTGTTTAACAATGTCCTGGGTACTTAGTTTTTTCTAACACACAACATATAATGCCTTGAAACCTTGAAGTTGGAATATCAGGAAGAATTTGCCTAACAATCCCACTTGATCAGGGCACTTCCTACCACCTGCCACCACTTCCTTCACCTTTGCTTTGTCACAGAATATGGTCATTGGGCCTTCACCCTGGTCTCCATAGTCCTGGGCCTTGCAGATTGGTGACCAGATGTACAGGACATGCAGTCCTACAGGCTGGGGTTTGCCTGGAGCAGGTGCCACTGATGACACCCCTCTGGAATTCCATTAGTGACCCTCTCCCTACAGTCTCTCACAGGGGTGCACATGCTAAGCGGGGTGCCAGCTAAGTGACAAGGCCTTTCCCAGAGCTCTCCTAAAGCCAGCTCTCTAGTCCTGCACTGGAGCACATGTTATTTTTAAACAATGTGTGGTGACTTCATTAATCCTTCTTTCCTATTTTGAATCATTTTGTTTCTCTCTCATCCCTCCCTCCCTTTCTAGCTTTCTTCCTTCCCTTCTTCCCTTCTTTCTTTTTCCTTGAACTCATACAGAACTTTTACAAACCTGGTTCTCTCATCTGACACGCAATCCCTCCCCCAGCTGGTGCCATTTGGTAATCAATCAAGCCTGGGTCTTGATTCAGGCTGGGAAGGGGGATATTTTTAAACATTAGACAAGACAGAAATAAGAACCAGAATCTTTCCTCCAGGTTGACAGCTTTACATTAATCAGGACTTTGGGATTTAGTTGTTTAACAATAAATCCCCCGAACTGTACTGTCATCTATCCATCACAGCTGTCCTCTGTGTTGGATCGTATTGTAAAAGCTAGTTTGTCGAATTTCATACTGGAATCAAAGTTCAGTAGGCTCTTTGAAGGGGAAGGCAGGGAAGTGAGTTAGTTTGGCCCTCCATGCTACGTATCATGCTAACAGTTTCCAACTTTAAAAAACAAAGTCTAAAATAAACAAGTAGTTTCCCTTTGGAATGTCATGAAACCAGGGCATTTTTTTTGAAAGGTTTATAAAGTTAATTTATCCTAAACTAATAAAATGCTGTAATGTGTTTACTCTGATTATCTTATTCTTGTTGGTAAACTGGTCATCCATAACGATGGTAGTTTCTGTCTGACCTGAAACCTTATCCATTGGTTTTTGGCCACTCCATTGGGGATGACCAGGATGAGCCAGGAATTCACTGCAGATATGGTGAGTAGTGAAAGTGATGTGGTGAAGCGAGGTTTGGTGATGCCAATCCTGAACATCTCAACCACAGAACCCTGGCTTCCCATGGAGTTCTTAGGAGGAGTACCATATGTAGAACTAGTCAAAGCAGAGATACCTTTTGAAGCAATATTGCCTGAAAGTGCTGGAAGATGAGCCCCTTAGGTTGGAAGGCACTCAGAACACACAGGGACCCCAACAACAGACTTGAGCCTACCAGCAGTGATAAAGATAGTATAAGGCTGGGCAGTGGTGTGGTCTGTTGTGTACAACAACAGCAACTAACCACCACAGCATCCTGTTGAAATGGTGGGCTTAGAGCCCCAGTGGTGTGCTTGGCCTCTTCTTTGAAACTGATGCCTTTGCCATGACTGTTTTTTCATTGCAGATTCCACTCCTTTTTGCTCTTTATGGGCCATCCGCCCTATGCGATTCGGGAGGTGAACATAAACAAGTTCTGCAGGACCATCAGTGAATTTGCACTGGAGTATCGCACTACCAGGGAGAGGGTTTTGCAGCAGAAACAGAAACGGGCCAACCACAGAGAGAGGAATAAGACCAGAGGGAAGATGATCACTGATGTACGTCCCATAAATTCGATTTATTTATATCATGTATATATATATATCATTGGTAAACACTCAGGTCACTTGCAAGCAAAAGGGAGACTTTTTCTGGGTCTTCGCCCTCACTCATCATATATTCTTACTACACTAGACTTGGGGAGAATAAAGGCTTTTTTTTTGTTTTTTGTTTTTGATGCTCCAGAACATGTTAGCATAGTGGTTACGAGTCAGGTTGCTTGCCTCAAGGTCAGCAGTTCAAAACTACCAGCCATTCCACAGGTTTCTTTCAGAAACCCCACACAGATTCATTATGAGTCAGAACTGACTCTACAGTGTACCACCTCTACTGCCACCACTACCCCAGATCATGTGTGGGACCTGTTGAGGGCTCTTGAGCAGGATTTTGTTCTCATTGTTTGGGTTGATGCTCATGAACTGAATCCATCTCTGTGTGGATTTGAGAAGCACATGGACTCACACTAACACAGGGAATGGTCCCAGTACAGGATGAAATCAAAGGGAGTGCCATCATCCTGGGGACTTCAAATCTCAACAGTGTGTGCAAGTCAGGCAGAGTTCTGTGGGGAGGAATGAAATCAACTTAGATGTCATTCTGCCTGCTCTGTGTGCTCACTGTGTGTTCCCATTAGACAGACAGTGCATGGTTACTGCTCCTTGTTGTTGTTAAGTGCTGTCGAGTCTGTTCTGACTCATAGAAACCCTGTATAGAGTTAACAAAGAGCAGCTGGTGGGTTTGAACTGCTGACCTTGTGCTTCCTAGTCCATGTCTGATCCAACGGTGCTACTGTATTCCTGAGCAATCTGCCCTCCATACAGAGACCCAAACACATTAACTGAGCTATTGTGTTGCAAATTTAAGGCAATTCCAAGAACAACCAGGAACTAATTTCCTCACCCTCTGCTTCCACCTGTATCCCTATTTCCATAGAGTTTTCTAGAACCTTAGGGATGTGCAGACAGTTTTCTATAGAAGGGATACTTTTTCTACCTCCTTTTAGCTGTTCTGAAAGCCATTACCATTCAGCCAAGTCTTCCTTCCTTCTCCTGAATCCCTGACTCTTCTTCTCTTCTCCTCCTCCTTACCCTGAAATCTGGGTTGAATAGATCTGCTGCTTCCTGGAGAACAGCAACTGGAAAGCCAGTTGACTTGACTTGGGCAAACTGTGGTCCACGTTTCATTTCAAAGGATTATTTTTTAAAGTTTTAAAAAGAGAGCACTTACCTGGAAAGAAAATAGATACATTGAAGAGTAAAAATACAAGCCAAATATGCTTATAGTTATGAAAAGACAACAAATTTTTTTTACCAAATTCTTGAGATTTCTAAAGATCCCACTAATTTATGAAATCTGTCCTTCTCTGAAAGCATCCAGTTTTCCTAGTTACAAATGTTTCTAGGTTTTGGTAAATATCTCTAGATTTTGATTCTATATTATTTATATGCCCATTAAAATCTGGACAGAAAAGGTTTTTCTGAGTTCATTCTCCTGGTAGCACAGGTTGTTAGCAGAAATGGCAATGTTCGTGAAGAAAGATTGCCATCTGCTGGAAAATTTGGAAATTGCCACATGCAGCAAAGTACAGACTCATTTTCCCAACTTTCAATCCAATCAGGAGTCCTGATATGGCGTTATGGGATAAAACACTGGACCATAAGGTTGGTTTGAACACAACTTTGTCGATTCACACTCATCACCCACTCTTGGGAAACCCTGTACAGGATCACTATGAGTTGAAATCGACTTAACAACACTTAGCAACAACAATCCAGTGGGCACCAAGAAAGGTGTGAGAACACAAAAAGACAGGCCTTATAGCTATGCACCAAGGATTTCACAATCCAACTAGAAAACAGCATATATACAACTTTAACAATGGACAGAAAGCCAGGAGATGGATTTAAAATCATGGAGCTCCAAGCATGAGCTAAAAGAGCTTTTAGAGAAAATTGTGTCTTAAGTTATTTGTAATGCAATATACTGCCCGAAATTCAAGCCGGATTCAGAGGAGGACGTGGAACTAAGGATGTCATTGTTGACATCAGATGGATCCTGGCTGAAAGCAGAGAATACCAGGATGGTGTTTGCTTTTGTTGTTAAGGGCCGTCGAGTTGGTTCCAACTCATAGCAACACTGTATAGGGTCTCCAAGGAGTGGCTCATGAGTTTGTAATGCCCACCTTGTGGTTCAAACTGACTTGCAGTCCAGCACTTATCCTACAGCGTCACACCAGGACTCCAAATGATGTTGACTTGTGCTTCAGTGAGTATGCAAAGACTTTTGACTACGTGGATCATGACAAACTATAGATAATATTGCAAAGAATGGATATCCCAGAACAGTTAGTTATATTCATGAGAAACTTGTACATAGACCAAGAAGCAGTCATTCAAACAAAACAAAGGACCACTGAATGGTTCAAAATCAGGAAAGGTGTGTGTCAGCGTTGTATACTTTCACCATACTCATTCAATCTGTATGTTGAACAAATAATTGGTGAAGCTAGATTATATGAAGAAGAGTTTGGCGTCAGGATTGGAGGAAGACTCATTCCCAAGCTGCAGTATGCAGATGATACAATATTGCTTGCTGGAAGCGAAGAGTACTTAAGATACATCCTGATGAAGATCAATAACTACAGCATTCAATATGAATTGTACCGCAATAAAAAGAAAACAAAATTCCTCACAATTGGACCAATACACAAATATCATGATAAATGGAGAAAAGATTGAAGTTGTCAAAGACTTCGTTTTGCTTAGGTTAACAGTCCTGGAAGCAGCAGTCAAGAATCCAACCACATGTTGTATTAGGTAAATCTGTGCAAAACCTCTTTAGTGTGTTCAAGAGCAAAGACACCAGTTTAAGGACTAAGGTGTGCCTGGCCCAAGTCATGGTATTTTCAGTCACTTCATATGTATGTTAGAGTTGGGTAATAAGGAAGACCTCAGAAGAATTGATGCATTTGAACTACCATTTTGGAGAAGAAGAATATTAAAAGTACCATGGACTGCCCAAAGAACAAACAGTCTCTTTTGGAAGAAGTGTAGCCAGAATGCTTCTTAGAAACAAGGATGGCGAGACATTGTCTCTGATTCTTTGGGCATGTTATCAGGAGGGACCAGTCCTTGGAGAAGGACATCATGCTTGGCAAAGTGAAGGGTCAGCAAAAAAGAGGAAGACCCGCAACAGAATAGATTGACATGGTGGCAGCAACAAGGGGCTCAAACATAACAGCAACCTGTAATTCCTCATCCTTATAGCCAAATGGGTTCTAGACAAAGCAGTGGCATAGACAAGGCCGCACTGTTCCTTTCCTCTGGCCTTTCTGTTGCTTTCAGATGGGTGACAAACACAAGCTGATAAATCTCGTGTTCATAGAGGACAGGGAGAAGAGAGCGGGTAGACCATCCTGTGTGAGACACTCAACCTCTCTCAACTCCAACGTCCTCATCTATGAAAAGGGAAGAATTATTTTTGGAAATATAGAAAAGACATGACATGTTGTATATGAAGCACCATGAATGTGTGCTAATTGCTGAAAAAGTGTCAATCATCATTGTTAAATAAATTAATTCTAAGAGTCCTGATGTGGCACTGTGGCATAAGAACTGGACTATCAAGCACAAGGTTGGCAGTTCAAACCTACCATTCACTCCTAGGAAATCATATATATGTAGGGTCACTGTGAGTAGGAACCAACTCAACAGCATTTAACAGCAACAACAAAATAAATATAGCGGAACAAGACTATTGTCTCTTGTCACAATGCCATTTAGTTTGGGCAGCAAGGAACACAATGAGCTCTAAAGCATTTTAGCACTACAACTTCCAAAAGCTTAATTCTCCAAATAAAACCTTGTGTCTAGACGTTTTGCTGGTCTGGTATTGTAACCTGGGTGAAAACACTTAATTTGAAAGTGTGTTTCATTTAAATTGAGAGATTTGTATGCCTTTCATCTTCAATTTATTTTTTGAAAAAGAGTATTTTATTTAAAGTTACTTAAAGAAGTGTGTAAAGAGAGCTGGTAGCACATTGGTTAAGCTTTAACCTGCTAACCGCAAAGTCAGCAGCTCCAACCCACCAGCTGCTCTGAGGGAGGAAGATGAGGCTGTCTGCTCTCATAAAGATTTACACTCTTGACAGTCCTATGGGGCAGTTTTATCTGTCCTGTGGACACCTGGAGTCCTACTGTGGTATCAGTACTGGGCTGGTAACCGCTGCTCTCAGAAACCCTATACAAGGTTGAGTCAGAGCCAACTAGACAACACTTAACAACAATTTTGGGTTGCTATGAATTGGAATTGACTCAATGTCGGTGGATTTGGTTTTTGGTTTAAAGAAGTTTATCTAGTATACTAAGAACCAAAGAATCTAATTTAATAAAAGGAGTTAAGTGACAATCCTGTTTTATTATTTATTGTTATTGAATTTCCAGATTAGACCTCCTAATTTACTTAACATTATGTAGAAAGAATGTGAGTGTTCGTACATCTCTGATCCCTTGAATTTGTCATTTCCTAATTAGAGAGCTCCTGGCATCCAGCATTTTTCTGTAGTCATCAATTATTGCATGACATTATTTTCTTACATTTGTAACTGTCTTAAAAGTGTCAATTATTTTTAAAGGTTGCCCAATGAAGAAAGAATAAGCCGCTATTTCCAAGTTAGCAACCACCAGAACGTTTTTTCTTTGTTTTAATTTTTCTTGTACTTTTGAGGTGTGTATGAGAGTCCACCTCTGCTCTGATGTCTGAATAGCTTCTCTGCCTTCAACCAGGTCCTCCCATTAGATGTATATGGGAGCAGAAAATGCTTTAGTAAATATGAAAAAAAAAAAAAAAAAGTTTGCCTAGTAAGAATGCATGAGATTGAAAAAGAACGTAGTGTCATGTTTTGAGGAGAGAAGAACATGAAACCTTCTGCTCAGACAGTTCTTGTCCAATCTTGCCTGTGTGTGGTTACCTGTAGCTCCAGCTACAGTCTGGGCAGGGAGTCTGGGCAGGGAGGAACCCAGTACCTGAGGGACCACAGCAGTTGGGCAGGGCCAGACAATTGATGCTGGCTCCACTTCCTGAGTCTCTGATGACAGGAAATGGTGGAGGGTTCAGCAGACTCTGGTCATCCGTGTGGCAGGGCAAAGACATGGGGGTGAGGTCTGCAGTGGCTGGGGAACCAGGTAAGCTAATGCTCAACTTCATGAGTAGGGTTGTGGAAGAAAATAATCCCAGGGACTGGCCTGGAGTCCTATACGTCCCTCCTGCCTTTGGTCAGAACTGTCCTTGGAGCTTGGTGGGGGAATATCCAGGCTCAGAGGGTCTGGCAGCTCCCACCTCAAGACAGTGTGCCACTGAAGTGATCTCCTCTTTGCTGACTTCTGTGCCTTCCTTCTAAGAGTTCCTTCTCTTTTCTGTCCTGTTCTGTCCTGTCCTCTTGGGTAGACTGATGAAGAAGATGAAGTTGAGGTATGACTGCTTGTGACTTATAAACCTGACAAATGCCACATTTAATTTTTCCATGAGTGCTGTTGAGTCTGACCCATGCATGTGATTTTCTTGTTAGTTTTTGTGTGATCACTAACCACCTTACACACATTCTCATTGTGTTGTGTACCAGGGACTAAGGGCCTAACTGCTTTAAATCCCAGCTGTCCGGGCAGAGTCCTGAGTCTTGGACTAATTGGTTGGTAGCCCTGGCAAGAGTGGAAGATACCTATCTTGCTCCTGCTTGAAAATTCTTGTTGAGAATTTTCCCTCCAGCCTCCTGCCTGCATCTTGTGACAAATCAAATCTTATAATTTGATCTAGAATAGCCAAAGAAAGAGCCCTAAACCCAGAGAGGGCTATCCCCAGTCTCAGACTGTACCCTTCTTACCCACAGCCATCAAGGGATCTGTGGTGGGGTTGGCAGGTGTGGGTGCAGATGTGAGCATCAAGACCAAGTGCAGATGGTACAAGTCTCCGATATGCCCTGGGTATTGCTGCCTTGAGAGGCATGGCAGGAAACGAGGAAGCCAGGAATCTGGGGAACTGCTGTTTGCAAACACTAATCTCACTGACATATTTTTCTTCCAGATGTTTGGCATCGTGTTCATATGACACAGTGGTCTAGCATAGCACTTTTAAAACATCTATGCACTGACCCTTCATTACAGTTAGTGCTAAAGAGTATCAGCATGTGTTTACAATGCTTTTTAAAACAACTGAGCCCTGGTGTGGTGCTAGAGGATAAGCACCAGACTGGTAAACTCAAGGTCGGTTAGTCAAACCCACCAACCACTCTCAGAAACCCTATACAGGGTTACTATTGACTTAGAACTGACTCAGTGACACACAACAACAACAATACTAAAATAACTAATTTTTATTTTGTGCAATCAGAAGCAGCGAGTGGTGCTGAGGTCAGTTTCAGCATGAATTTCTGTATCATGCTCTGACCTGGGCTCTGATTTCAGCCCTCTTAGAACCTTTGGCAAATCTCAGAGGGCCTCCATTCCTTCTCTAAAGAGATGTGGGACGAGAAATGCCTCCCAGCTCTTATTATCATATGATTCTGTGATTCAACTCCACTTATAAAATTCCATCATCATCCATGATATTTAAGAAAATTTTAGTTGTTTCTTGGCATACAATGATATTAATAAGTCTCAATACATTTTAATTCGGTTGACCTTGCCTTCTCATGGTAGGGCTTTGGTTAGGAATACATTCAGGCTTTGAATTTTTCCCAGAGTTGTTCTCAATCACACCCAGCAGAAACCCCCAGACACCGTGTCAGTGAGCTGAGACAGACCCACTACAGTGAAAGGATGAGGTGACCATTCTTCTGGGTCCAGGGGCTTTTCTTGCTGGTAAGAGGACTGCCTGCATGAACACATGGTTTGTCCTCAGTTACCTGACAACCTTGTTGACTACCATGACTGATGTATGTGGAGAATGTACCCAAACAACAACAAAAAAGAAATTGGCAGGAGAAGTTTTCCTGAACTAAAAGTTGTATAAGCTTGAATGAACTTTTGGCAGGGATTCTACCTCACGTTGTAACTCCTACTTGGTTTTGCAGTCTGGCAAGTTCTTGGGCAGTTCTCCGGCACCTTCAAGCCAACCACAGGGTCTGAGCTATGCTGAGGATGCTGCTGAGCATGAGAACATGAAGGCTGTGCTGAAAACCTCATCTCCCACCACGGAGGATACCACCCCCGTGCTGGGGGTCAGAACACGCAGCCGCGCAAGTCGAGGTAACTCCTGGCCAGGATGGGGCTTGTCTTTTCAGGTTGTCCACCATGGAAGTCTGGTCTCCATCTGTGCTCAGTAAGGACTGCTAAGGGCTGTCAACAGCCCAGGTCTTTCAGTGCTGACATCACACATCTTCCTTTACTCATACCTTCCTGGCTCATTTTCTTAAATTTTTTTTGTGAATTGAGTAAAGGTTTATAGACAAAATCATCATTTTTACATGCAACAAATCCTACACTTTGTTTCATCTCAACGACTGCAATCCTCTTCATACAACAGCAGTTAACCCACTTCCTCCCTGTGGTTCCCATCTCCACTTGACCCACCTTCCCATCCCATCTCCCCTTTGTCCTTAGGTACGTGTTGCCCCTTTGGTTTTGAATGATTGACCATTCTATTATTCAGAGTGAGCAGATCTTACTAGTTCCATTGTTCCCTCTGTATACCTGTCTACTGCTTGACTGAAACTTAGACCGTGAGGTTAAGTTCCTTTTCAGACCTGAAGGAGTGGTCGAAGGCCATAGTCTTAGGTTCCTCCAGTCTCTTTTGGACTAGTAAGCCCAGTTTGTTTTTTTTTTTTTTTTTTTAAATAATAATAATTTTGAGTTTTGTTCTACATCTGCTATTTCTCTATCCAGGACCTTCCAATGTGATCCCTTTCAGAGTGGTTGGAAGTGGTAGCTGGGCACCATCTAGTTCAGTCTGAGAGTCATGGAGATGTTCATGTATTCTGTTAACCCATTGGGCTAATTGATTCCAAGCATCTTCAATTCTCATCACTCTTCTTTGTTCTGCACAAGGAGAGACCAATAACTGCACCTTAGATGGCTGCTCATGAGCTTTCAAGATCCCAGGCACTCTAGTTACCAAAGTGGGATGTTTGTGGACTATGTTATGCTCATTTTCAAGAGCTTCATCCCAAATCCAAACAACTCTAGAACTGTTATTAGGAACTAGTCCTGATAGATTAAAGCAGGGATCAGGATACTACGGTCCACGGGTCAGATCTGGCCCAGTGCCTGTTTTTGTAAATGAAGTTCCATTAGAACACAGTCACACTTATTTGTATATTCTCTGTGGCTGTATTTATACTACATTAGCGTTGTTGAGTGGTTGTGACAGAGGTTATCTGGACCTCAAAGCCTGAAGCATGTACCATCTGACCCTTTGCAAAAAATAGTTTGCAGCCCTTGCATTAAAGCACAACCGTCCCCCCGCTTTTTTTAAATGGATGAACATTTAATTGATTTGTATTTTTGATCCTGAAGATCGTCGAATTGAGGCTCTTCCTTTGATGGAAAGATGTCACAGGCAGGTGGAGTGACTGGAGCAAGTATTCTGAGATGCCTCCAGGCTTTATCATTAGCTTAGGTCACAAATCTAAAGTCTTCAGAACCTGAGAGGGATTAAAGTGGATGAATCCAGCAGGTACAAGAGGAAGAACAGCGCTATGTGCAGTGGTAATGGAGCAGCGATTGTACCTACTGCAGTGTCTGGCAGTGGCGGGGGACGGAAAGCAAAACCCCTTTATATTTACATGTTTTAAATACTCAGAGGCCAAGATGAAAATAAAACTTCAAGGTAATAAAGAAAGGTTAGAATTTCCAAATCTATATTACATATAATTTGGAAGAAGTTTTTACCTTAATTTAGAATTGCGATGCATTTTTTATTTAGGAATGTTGACTTGTGTTTTCCTGGTCTCACCACGCACGTATACTGGTCTCATAGTAACCTTCCAGTATCCTAACAGACTATACACACTGTCACTTGAGGCCCTCTGGGGTCAGGTCCTATGTTGTGTCCCAAACTTCTTTCCACTTAACCGCACTTGGTTGTCATCACCTGTGTATCCCAAATCTCCCATGTTGCTCAGTCCGTCTCTGAGCTTACATTGCCCCTTCTTTATTGCCTGTCCAGTTGCTAATCAATCGCCTCTAGAGACTGTTTCCTCCTCTTCCAAAAAGTCCCCAACTCACCAGACCACTTTTCCCTTTGAAGCACTACCAAAATCCTCGTTTAGGCCTGCTACAGATTACGTATTTTGTATAAAGATTATAAACTTCTGGAGAGCAGGCTTTCATCTCTTAGTGTTTGCTGAACACACACTAGACACACAGCTAAGAGAAAGCATACTCATATAATTTACTGCCTGTGGAGTGTGAAAGGGAATGTGTAAGGAATAGTTAAACTGGGCCAATAAATAAACCCAAGCATGCCAGGTAAACTAGATGGTGGGTTACCTGACACACGACATAAACTCAGTAATGAATTCCTTAGGCAGTGCCTAGCAGACATCTTCAAAAGCTCTAGTGGACATTCCGAGTCACAAGATGACAGGAGGGCAGCTCAAGTCTAGAGGACTGTGAGCTGGGGAAAGTCTCAGAAGGCCCACCAGTGACTTCTAGTTGACTTTGTTTACTGATCAGTGCTCTTGGAACTTTTCTGCTATCAACTATCTTAAATACATAAAAATAGGAATGATAATAATAATCTCTCCAACACAGAGGGGAATAATCGATATAATCTCCAGCTCTCTTCAGAAGAAGGTAGGTCAGTGCTACGCAATACATATGGTGTCTCGGAGCTTCTTGTAAACCAAAGAGCCACACACTGACAATCCGGGGCGGGGGGGGTGGGGGGATCTTGAAGGGACTACAGGTTGTGTTCTAGATTCTGGGTGGTATTTTCAAGAAGTTGTGCTTCAGACTGTAAAAAACATAGTAATAATTGAATAATTTTCTTGTTTTCTGTGAGCATAGTGTCACTTCCCTTCTGTCTTAATGTTGGGTTTGGTCTTTGACATTTAGCAGGACTTCTATGTCAATGTGCAGCTAAATGCAACTGAGCTAAGAATATGCCAAGAAAGGGCAGCATCTCTGTCTCCTCCACACCCTCCCTTACACTAACTAGGATACGGATGACAGAGTTCAAGACTAATATTTCTTAATATTTTTTCTGTTACATTCCATTGAGTCAGTTCTGACTCATAGTGACCCTGTATAGGGTTTCCAAGGAGCAGCTCTTGAGTTTGAACCACTAACCTTGAAACACCTCAATTCAATATTCTTCAACAGCACCATAATTCAAATGCATCAGTTCTTCGTCAGTCTTCCCTATTCATTTCTTACCTTTCGTATGACTAAGAGGTAATTGAGAATACCATGGCTTGGGTCAGACACTTGTTAGTCCTCAAAATGACATTTTTGGAATGTATGAAATATGAATGAAAGACAGCTGGAAGTTGTCAAAAATTTAATGAAATGCTTGAAGATAGATATCCTAAGCATAAGTGAACTGAAATTGATTGGCAGTGGCCATTTCAAATCAGACAATCATATGGTCTCTGCCAGGAATAACAAATTAAAGAGGAACAGTATCACATTCATTGTCACAAAGAACATTTGAAGATCTGTCTTGAAGTATAGTGCTGTTAGTGATAGGATAATATCCCTCCACCTACAAGGGAGACCAGTTAATACAACTATTTTACAAATTTATGCACCAACCGCTAATGGCAAAATTTTAAATATTGAAGATTTTTGCCAATTTCTGTGGTCTGAAATTGATCAAACATGTAATCAAGATGCATTGGTAATTACTGGTGATTAGAATGTAAAATCTGGAAACAAGAAGAATCAGTAGTTGGAAAATATTGCCTTGGGTGATAGAAATGACACTGGAGATTGTATAATAGAATTTTGCAAGATCAATGACTTATGCATTGGAAATACTTTTGTTTCCCAACAACATAAACAATGACTACATATATATATAGAGAGAGACCTCACCGAATGGAATACACAGGATTCAAATCGACTGTCATTAAATAGTGAGCAGTAGATACTGTCAGCTAGGAGAGTGATGGTGTCCTGGAGTGGCAATATGGGTCCATGTGTTGGACTGCAAGATCGATTTGAACCACAAGGTTGGTGGTTCAAACTCACCAGCCGCTCCTTGGAAACCCTATCCAGGGTTGCTATGAGTCAGAACTGACTCGACTGCACTTAACAGGAGCACAGCAGGAGAGTGATAAAACAAGAATAAGAAATCAGTCAGCTTTGCACTGTTGCAGAGGGTTGGGAGGTAAGTCACTTGTACCTTGTGATACGCCAAAAGGCCTAAGACATTCCATGTGTGCATCTCTGTGTGCTCTGGCAGCTTCTGCAGACTGGGTACTCAGCCAAACATGGCCAGCAGGAAAGTCAGGAAGAGCATTATTGCCTCTATTCTACCTGGGTGTATACAAGGTCAGTATGATGGAAACCTTTGTGGGAGATAGAGCCCAGTGTCTCTTGAACAGAAACAGGTAGTGCTAATTTTAAAAGAGAACATAGAAAAGACAAAGAGAAAAATGTTATTGGATTTGTACAATATGGGTTTCTTTTTGTTGACTGACGAAAGGATTATAAAAGGAGACTGCTTTGTTTCTTGGCGCATGATGGTGGCAGTCCATCACTTTTGCTATGAAAAAGAGAGTGGGGGAAAAAGAGAAAGGATAAAATACAAAAACCTTCTTTTAATGATGTCACACAACCAGGAAAGGAAAGATGACTAGACAACTAGAAGTTCAGAGAGAAGAGCCCTTTTAGATGAGAGGCGATCAGTAGACACTTGCTTCCCTGGGAGCACTTGCCAACCCTGGGCACAGGCTAGGGATTGGGTTTACTATGGAAAAGAGTAGTCAGCAGAACATATAATATCCATGTGTGCTGGTATAAGAGATTGGAATCTAGAGTGGCCAGAGATGTAGAGAGTTTTCCTAAGAGACACTGGCTCAGGGTGACCTGAGGAGGCTGGGCCAGAACAGCAGGGCAAAATCTGCAGTGTTGCAGTACTGAGGAAGCAGAGGTATACTAGAGTAAGCACCTACAACAAATACAAACTAGAGATCTCAGCCTCAAGACATTTAAAGCCAGTGGTAGATTCTTAATTAAAACTACAGTCTCTGGCCCCCACCCCGCTCAGCACTGCTCAGCACCTCACTCTATTTACCTAACAGTGAAGATTCATTGGGGAGAAATTAACACTTCAGTCTCTGTATTCTTTTCTCAGCGAAGTTAAGTTCATTGTCAAAATTTCAAGCCAAGATTTGTGGTTGTTATTAAGTGCTGACTCAGACTCAGCAACTCTGTATAGCATTTCCAAGGAGCAACTGGTGGGTTTGAACTGCTGACCTTGTGGTTCAAAGTCCAGTGCTGATCCTACAGAACCAAACCAGGAGTCCTCAAACCAAGATAAGATCAAGAAAATGGGATGTACAATCAAGAAGGAATAGCAGCAGACCCATAGGTGTTTAGATGTTTGAATTTGCAGTCAGTAACTTAAAATAATCATTATGAATAAATTAAAGGAACACATACACCAAAGGAATAAAAAGGTGGATAATTTCTATGGAGAATTGAAATATACGGTATTTCTATGCAATTAGCAAGTGCCTTTTACATTTGTTCACCCCCCCAGAAGCTATTTTTGTAAGCATATGTTGTTATTGTTGTTAGGTGCCATCAAGTCAGTATCGACTCATAGCAACCTTATGCACAGCAGAACGAAACACTGCCTGATCCTGGGCCAACCTCACTACTGTTGCCATGCTTGAGTCCATTGATGCTGCCACTTGGCCACTTCATCTCACTGAGGGTCTTTCTCTTTATCTCTGACCCTCTACCTTACCAAACATGATATCCTTGTCCAGCAACTGGTCCCTCCTGACAGTATGTCTGAAATATGAGAGATGAAGTTTGGCCATCCTGGCCTCCAAGGAGCACTCTGGCTGCACTTCTTCCAACACAGATCTGTTTGTTCTTTTGGTAGCCCATCACACTTTGAATATTCTCTTCCAACACCATAACTCAAAAGCATCAATTCTTCTATGGTCTTCCTTATTTACTGTCCAGCTTTCGCATGCATATGAGGCTACTGAAAATACCATGGCTTAGGTCAGTCACACCTTAGTCCTCAAGCTGACATTTTTGCTCTTCAACACTTTCAAAAGGTCTTGTGCAGCAAATTTTCCTAATGCAATATGTCGTTTGATTTCTTGACTGCTGCTTCCATGAGTGTTGATAGTTGATCCAAGAAGAATTAAGTCCTTGACAACTTCAATCTTTTCTCCATTGATATGAATGTTGTTTATTGGTCCAGTGGTGAGGATTTTTGTTTTCTTTACTTTGAGATGTAATCCAAACCGAAGCCTGTGCTCTTTGATCTTCATCAGTAAATGTTTTAAGTCTTCTTCACTTTCAGCAAGCAAGGTTGTATCATCTACTTATCGCAGGTTGTTAATAAATCTTCCTCCAATCCTGATGCCACGTTTTCCTTCATATAACCCAGCTTCTCGGATTATCTGCTCAGCACACAGGTTGAATAAGTATGGTGAAAGAATGCAACCTTATCGCACACCTTTCTTAATTTTAAATCATTCAGTGTTCCGATGATCTGTTTGACCTCTTGGTCCATGTACAAATTCCTCATAAGCACAAATAAGTGTTCTGGAATACTCATACTTCGCAATGTTGTCCATAGCTTGTCATGACCCACACAATCAAAAGCCTTTGCATAGTCAATAAAGCACAGGTAAACATCATTCTGGTATTCTCTGCTTTTAGTCAAGATCCATCGGACATCAGCAATGATATCCCTTGTTTCACGGCCTCTTCTGAATCTGGCTTGAATCTCTGGAAGTTCTCTGTCAATATATGTTTGCAGCCATTTCTGTATTACCTTTAGCAAAACTTTACTCGCATGGGATATCAAAGAGATTATCCGATTATTTCCACATTCCATTTGGTTACCTTTCTTTGGAATGGGCACAAATACAGATCTCTTCCAATCAGTTGGCGAGATAGTTGTATTCCAAATTTCTTGGCAGAGATGAATGAGTGCCTCCTGTGCCACCTCACGTTATTGAAAGATTTCAGTTTTTATTCCATCAATTCCTGGTGCCTTGTTCTTTGCCAGTTCCTTCGATGCACCTTGGACTTCCTCCTTCAGTAGCATTTGCTCTTGATCATATGCTACCTCTTGAAATGGTTGAACATCAACCATTTCCTTTTGGTACAGTGACTGTGTATTCCTTCCATCTTTGATGCTTTCTGCATCATTCAATAATTTTCCCAGAGAATTTTTCAATAATGAAAGTTGAGGCTTGAATTTTTTCTTCCCCCAGCTTGAGAAATGCTGAGCATGTTATTCCTTTTTGGTTTTCTGATTCCAGATCTTTGCACATTTTGTTGTAATATTTGACTTTATCTTCTCAAGCTGATCTTTGAAATTTTCTGTTCAACTCTTGTACCTCCTCATGTCTTCCATTTGTAAGCATGTAGCATAGTGTATTTACACAAATATCTCCCAGACAGGGAGAAAGTGGTTGGCAAACAAATGTAGAAGGCATATATTATATGTGATAAAAATACAGTATAGGAGGGTAGTTCAAAAAGTATTGCTTCAAAATCATAGAAACCTTTTTTAAGCCACAATATCCAGTGTAGCTATTCTTTCTCAACATCATCACCATCTAGGTCTGTCCACTTCTGGAGGTGGTTCTGCCCTAGTGTGGTGCTGCAGGATAAGCACTGGACTGCTAAATGCCAAGGTAGGCAGTTCAACCTCACCAGTTGCTTCTCAGGGATATTATGCATCAAAATCGACTAGACAGCATGTAACAAAAACAACCCTTCCCTGAAGAATTCTGCATGCTTCAATTTACACCACATCAAAAGGGCAGTTTTGGCATCCTCAAGAGACTAAAATTGTGTTGCTTTTCAATGGTCTTTGAGTTTGAGGAACAAAAAGAGGCTGAAAGAACAAGATTAAGGCTGTAGAGTGGATGGGGTAAAGTTTCCCAGTGACAATCTCATAGGATAACCCTTGCTACCTTGAAGAATGAGCAAGTACTTTGTTGTGATGGAAAATAATTCCCTTATGATTGCCCTGATAAATAATATTGATAGATCAAGAAAATCTATCAAGATTACCCCTTGTATTCCCCAAAGCAGTTGCCATAACATTCTGAGCTGACCTCTCTGCCTTGAATTTAATTGGCCCAGCAGATATTTCCAGAAGTTGCTATTTTGATTGGACCTTTAAAGAAAAATTTAAGGCACTCTTATCACTATGGGTTGGAACTGCTCTACAGCACTTAACAACAACAACAATGGAGTCCTTGTGTGGTGCTGTAGGATAAGCACAGGACTACAAGGCCATTTGAATCTTAAGGTTGATGGTTTAAACTCACCAGGCACTCCTTGGAAACCCTATACAGGCTCGCTATGAGTTGGCACTGACTCGACAGCATTTAACAACAACAAAGAGACTAAGAACTCTTGGTGTGGCGCTGTCGGATAGGCACTGGAATGGAAGCTGCAAGGCTGGCAGTTCAAACCCACCAGCTGCTTCTTGGAAATCCTATACAGGAACTGACTCGACAGCACTTAACAACAATGACAAAATGAGACTAAAGGAGCCCTGGTAGCACTGTGGTTTAGGCGTTGGGCTGCTGACTGCAAAGTCAGTAGTTCAAACTCACCAGCCACATTGAAAGGGAAAGTTGAGGCTCTATGCTCCCTTAAAGATTTATAGTCTCAGAAACCCTATATAGGTTCACTATGAATCAGAATCAGCTTGATGGCACTGGGTCTGAGTAGTAATACTAAGGTAAGTATATCACTGAGATAACTTGTGTGCTGCCATCTAGTAATCAAAAAGACATGGTTAAACACATTTTATTTGAAATAAAACAATATATATATGTACTAAAACCCCAGTAACAACAGTTTTTGGATTACCCTTGTATATAAAGACTTGGATGCACATTCTGTAGCTATAAAATAATTTGCCTGAAATAAGGAACTCATTTGATGGATTTAGCAGTAGAATAAGGAGCCTTGGTGATGCAGTGGTTAAGCACTTGGCTGCTAACTGAAATGGTGGTGGTTTGAACCCATCAGCAACTCTGCAGGAGAAAGATGGGGCAGTCTGCTGTAGTAAAGATTTCCAGCCTTGGAAACCCAGCAGGGCAATCCCACTCAGTCCTGTTGGGTCACTGTGTTGTTAAATGCCGTCGAGTCAGTTCTAACTGATAGTGACCTTGTACAGGGTTTCCAAGGAGCATCTGGTAGGTTTGAAGTGCCAACCTTGAGTTTAGCAGCCCTGTGCTTATCCTGCAGCACCACTCCAGGACTCCTACCTAATAAAGCATATGAGTCAGAATCAATTCGAGGGTCACAGCAATGTAAAGTCAGGTTAATAGAATAGAAAAATGAAAAGAAATAGAAAAAAATATATGAGACTTGGGACAGAGACAGTGCTCTAACATATGTGTAATTGTAGTCACAGAAGAAGAGGAAAGACAGGATGAATGAGAACTAATATTTGAAGAGGTTTTTTGTTGTTGTGTGTCATCAAGTCATTTCTGACCCATAGTGACCCTGTATAGGGTTTCCAAGGAGCAGCTGGTGAGCTTGCACCGCCGATCTTGCGGTTCAAACCAACTTTGCAGTCCAGCATATGAACCCACAGTGCCACACCAGGGCTCCATTTGAAAAGATAATGGCCGAAGTTTCTCAAAGCTGTGAAAGGTATCTACCCAGTTAGTTAAGATACATAGCAAATCCCCAGCAGAATAAACAAATATAACCATACCAAGGCAAGCCGTAATAAAATGATAGAAAAAAGCAAAGGTTAAGATGTCATAGATAGCCAGAGAGAAAATGTACGTTCCCTTGTAAGGGAAAAACTGTAAGAAAAAATGCCTCGCTGTTCAACTATGGAAGCCTAAAGGAAATGGAATGACATTTGTTTAAATGCGAAAAGAAAGAACTCTTAACTTAGGAGATAAATTGCAGGGAATTCTCTTTCAGAAATGAAGCCAAACTTTTTTATATTAAAACAATGTCATATCTATTTTATTTTGTTTTGTTTTTTTAAGTTTTTGTAATTTGAGTGAAAGTTTACAGGGCAGATCATCAGTTTTACATTCAACAAATCATATACTGTGTTTCATTACAATGGCTATAATCCCCTCCATGTACCATCAGTTAACGTTATTTCTCTATATTCATTTTAGCTCTCTCTTTTTTTTCTTAAACTCTCAGGCATATATAATAATTTACAACGCCAAAGGGTACATTCTGCAAGCCTGTCTCCTGGCCGCCAGCTCTTAGTCTCTCTCTTTCCATGAATCTAGAGTCCTCAACTGCTCTCTATCTCCGTGTCCCCATCTCTGACTCCATCTCTGGTGTTGCTGCTTCTCTGCATAAGGTCCCGCATTCCACTTGTGCTGTTCTCCCTTGATTGTCCTAGGGTCCTTTGTTTCTGGACTGTGAGATTAACTACTCACAGTTTTTGTTACAAAACTTCTACCTTTACAATTGTGACAATCACAATTAGTCATAATAACAATTACTCACTATTGAATTATAGGAATCTTATTCCCATTTCTTTTTTCACCCATCTAGACAAGGTGAAAACTATTCAGTGGGGAATCTAACCCCCCCACACACACCTTTTTTTAAAAAATTGTTTTATTGTGAATTATGTGATAGTTTCCATGGGAGAACATTAGCGTTATATTCATCCTAGCGTATATCGTTTCATTGCCATAGTTACAGTCCCCTCCATGCATCATCAACCAACCAAAGGGTATACCCTGCAAGCCTGCCCCTTGGTCGTCAGCACACAACTCCTCTCTCTCTCTCTGGGTCTAAATTCCCAAGCTACTCTATCTCTCCATGTCATCATCCCTGCCTCCATCTGTGGCATCACTGTTTCTCTGGGTTGGGTCCTGCTCTCTGTTCTTCACCCTTGGTGGTCCCAGGACCTCCGCTTCTAGACTGCAAAGTCAATCACTCCCCTCCTTTTGCTACAAAACATCTACCTCTATGTTTCCAGCCCTCACAATCAGTCCTGATAACGATTATTCACTATTGTATCACAAGAGACCTATCCACATCTTCTTTCATCAGCCACCCAGACAGACTGGATACTACTCAGTGGAGATCCTACGTTCCTCTGCACCCTCTGGATCTAGGCTCCCTCATGAAAGTTTGTAAGCCAGTCACTTCTTGCCTTTTTAGCACCCCCCCCCCCCCCCGTTTTGGGTAGCCAATGTGTAATATCTATTTTGAAATAATTATTTTCCTTTTAGACTATTTCTTTAGGCTAGATTACTAGGAAGAAAAAATAAGCTATAGTGTTATGATTTCCATGTTTGTTTGTGTTTTAAAAAAGGAAGGCAGAATAAAGTGAAGTGAGACTTTAGAATACTTCATTCCCTCCATCACAGCTTAGTGCGTATAAAGGCCCTGCTAACAACTTGGGAGACTGTAGGGAGCCAAGTGGACATTGGTTTCTCTGATGGCTATATGTGTGTCTCTATGATGCCTGTATGTGGGTGGAATGATTCCAAACAGAGAAGCTTACATGACCTGGAAAAAGGTGCCTAATTGGTAACCAGGTAATTGAGATAAAAAATCAAAGGAAGAGGGGATTATAAAAGCATAGCCAGGAATAGAGCCATGAAGTAATAAAGTCTTCACAAAACTAAGTGTGACAATCCTGGACAAGATGTTCGTTTTACGCATCCCCTGACACCACTTATTATAGTGGAATTGATCTCTAGGGATGAGTAGGGTGAACAATATGAATGATTCTCAGTGGGAAGATCAGATGATGCGTTAATTTCTGGTCCAGTGCTCTGAAAATGTTATTATGAGCAAACACAATTGATTTCACTATGTGTGTTTTTTGGGAGAATAGTTTGGCGTTTCAAAACAGGACACAATTATAAATCAATAGGTAAAAGGGAAAACAGGAAATGACTGGGCAAAACACAACTGTGCTACTGATTGCTCTACTCTGAGGAGAGACTTTGTTCAAAGACCTGCAAAGTCTAGGTCTGAAAGCTGTATCACATGAGGCCCCTTACTTCCAATTAGACCACTTCAGCCACCTTGAGAGTATAGAAACACTCAGCAGCAATTTCAAAATAACTCATTTCTGAGAAGAGTCTATTTCCTTAAGGGTTTTACGACGTGCACATTTATCAAGTACCCTTGGGTTTAAGCAGAAAAAGTAAAATTTACTGTTTTTTGCATAAGTCACTGCTATAGTTATGCTCCAATTTAGAGGGGAAAAAATGAACAGATTTTTCAAATGGCATCATCATCATCAACCAAAAAAATCCTTGTCATTGCAGCATCATTGTTCAATAACCACAGGTCTCAACTGCATATAAGTATTGGAGCACCTGGGACCCCTTTTGGGAAATGTAAATTATTTATGTATTTAATTCAGTCATTCAACTCTGACTAGCAGAAATTATGACTAATTATAGTCATATTAACATATTTGCAGTTAAATCTCAACCACACACACACACACACACACACACACATCAATGAAAATCAGAAACTGCTAAACTGATATGTCCCCAGTTTTCCCATTAATACCCATTTGCTTTTTGCTCATTCATTACCAACCAGCTAATTGTAAGCACCAAAAGCATTTAAAAATTAGTGTGGGAGAACTCAAAATTTTTATATAAGCATTTATTGACATATTTTTCTCCTGTGACTTGGAAAAGCTGTCTCTTCGTCAGCTTTGGCGGGACCTTAGACTCCTGGGTATTTGTGTTCCATAGTTATAAGTTTTAAGAGTCCTCACAGACTTTTTAAAGTTGTGTATTTATTTCAAAACAAAGTGTAGGTAGAGGCGATTCATAATTTTGAGCTTATTTTTCCATATTTCCTCTAATGGAAGCATACTTACCACCTTATTGAATAGATTTCATTAAGAAGTCTATCTGTCACAAAGGCACAGTACTTGATGTATTAAAATCGCATTGACAATCTGTTTAGCATTCCTTGGAAACCCATGTTTTGGTGGTACTTTTCTTCTTGCTTGCCTTTATGCTGGAATTAAACTATCTTCACATATAGTTATTTGCAAATGTATAATATTCTGGTCAGAGAGCCTGTAAATGTACCAAACAGAAATTTATGTGAACTCCTCCTCTGCTGGTTGAAAAGGATAGTCCTGTGGTGACTTTTAAATGGCTAGATAATCCAAAATAGATGCGTTTATTATAAAATGGAATGGTTTCTGTTTAGCTTGAGAAGTTAGGGGTCACTGATGTTCACTCGGTATGTTCTTGTTGCTAGTTACTATCCAGTTGATTCCTAATCATGGAGCCCCTATGTGTACAGAGTAGAACTGCCCTGTAGGATTTTCAAGGAGACCTTCCAGAAGCAGGTCTCCAGGCCTGATTCTGAGTTGGTTTGAGCCTCCATCATGTTGGCTAATAGTCAAGTGCTTAACCATTTGCACCATCCAAGAAAGAACTGACTTGATGAATTCCTCAGTCTCTTATTCAAATGTATTACATTACTGGGCATCAGTGATGTGTACAGCAGGTCATCTGCCCTCAGGCAACCATCAGTCAAAGACCTGCCAGGTAGACTCAACACTTACATGGACAGAAAATTAGATGGAAATAAGAGACAAGAACGCATTATGTCACATGGTAGATGGGTCCTAAGTGTGTGTTTCTGGGAGTTCTGAGCTCATGGCACTCTCTGGTTGTTTGATTCTTCAGGATCCACTAGCTCATGGACTATGGGAATTGATGACTCACCTAATGTCACAGATGATGCAGCTGATGAGATCATGGACCGCATTGTCAAGTCAGCCACCCAAGTGCCCAGTCAGCGAGTGGTGCCTCGGGAAAGGAAGCGATCCAGGGCCAACAGGAAATCATGTGAGTGCCTTGGAGGAGTGGTGAGGCAGTCATCCTGCCTTCTCATTCTATGTGCCTGGAAGAGGCCAGGTTCCAACTTAGTGTCTGTGCCTACCTAGAGTTCTCATTTGCACTCTTCAACAAAATCTTTCTTGCTTGAGTCTCACTGTTAGTCATCGTGGAGGCGGGGAGTTGCAGCCCCTGTCTGGGCTTCCTCAATTCACACTCTATCCGTAGGAAAGTCTGGAAGCACCTTAAATGGCACTGGTGTGGGGGGTTTCACCCGTTGTTGAGTATTGAGAAGGGCTTTACCAGAGACTGTATTTCTTATCCTCACTCAGATCAGAATCTGCCCTCTCCTGATTCACAGGCTGTGTTTACGCTGTTGCTTAAAAACATAAAGAGGGTGTGTTTTCTTTTTTAAAGAAAAATAATAACAGGAATAGTAAACGATGCTTATGTTTACTGGGTTGTTTAAACTATTTAATGTTAGTGTAAGTGGACCTTTCTCTTTTTTCCTACCAAACAGAGGATTCAACTAAGTCAAATTGATGGGGTTTAAAATTGTTTTTAGTCTGAGTCTGCTTGCTCCTACTCAGTGAATTGATGGGTGTGGTGTTACCTTTGTAGGAGCAGTACCAACTCACAGGAACCATTCTCCATAGAGAAATCCGGTTCCTGTGAATCTTCTAACATCTGCCTGCATTAGCTGCAGCTCTCAGGTGTTTCAGGAGTGAGCCCAGCCCCTAACTTTGGCCATGCGAGGTCATTCAAGAAAAGGGGCATATGTGTCTCCTCCAGCTCTGCCTCTGGGAATAAGAGATGATGAGTAGGAAAGGCTTGTCACAAGAAGGGAGCCCTATGAAAAAAGTAAAAGGGGAGTGACTCCCAATACGTAAGGAGTTCATCAAGAACTCAAGCATATAGAAACTCCAGCTTGTCCCACCTTCTAAGATCCACACAGGAGGTGATTAAGGTTTGGACTGTGTATGTTGGGTCCCACACACACACCCCCCGAAGTGGTTCTGTTTGACCCATTGACATGGCTTGTTTCCAGGTTGTTGTTGGTTCTTTTATGTGTTCTGCTTTACTTTCGGATTGGAGGCTTTCCCCTAGAAAAGAAAAGAGCACTTGTGAGCTTCTCAGTAACCCCCTGAAAGCTTGTGGAAAAGCAATTCCTGTTCATGAGGTTGGGTGGGGTCCAGAGTCTGTTTCATACAAGCTCCCAGATGAGGTGGAGCTTGCTAATCCTTGGTCTGCATGTTGAGTAACAGGCTTTTAAACTGTGGTTCTCGACTGTGACTGTGTATTACCGTCTTCCCCAGAGCTTTAAAAGGCCCACTACTTCAAAACCTTGGATGGGGGCCCTGAAATCTGGCCCTGCTTCTGCCTCTCAGGTGCTTAGTGACATTAAAAGATGGGCTCTCCTTCCTTTGTGTGTGCCTTTAACACATTTCTTCCATGTTTTAAATGGAAAACAATAAACCAAGGCCTTTTACATCCGCAGGAATATGTTTGTGGGTTCTAATATCAATACTTAAGGGCGTTTACACTCCCCCTGGTCCCCCACACTATTTTGCTACTTTCCTATTGCTGCTGTACATTCACTGCATGTCGCGTGGTGCATCCGTGTAAGAATTTGACTAAGGCTTGCTGCTGATGGTGTGACAATGTGCTGCTGATGGTGTAACAAGCCTCCTGGAGGCTTGTTAGAAAGTGCAGATTCATGAGCCCCTTCCTAGGACAGCTGATTCAGAATCTGTGGAGAAGCCTGGGGCTATGAGACCAGGAGTAGAATTTTGGGATTTTGGGTCCTCAGTGTATGTCTTCATATGTGTTGTTGTTAAATGTCGTTGAGTCGGTTCCAGCTCATAGCAACCCTGTATAGGGTTTCCAAGGAGTAGCTGGTGGGTTTGAACTACAACCTTGCAGTTTGCAGTCCAGTGCTTATCCTGCAGCGCCACACTATGAGTCCACACCAGGACTAGATCCTGACTAACTGTCCAACAAGGTGGGCAAGCTAATCCTTTTTGGATGCTGGAGCTTACTTGATGCTCCTTGAAGCAACTGTCAACTTTCACCTATCTATTGTTGTTAAATGCCAAAGAGTCAGTTCTAACTCATAGAGAACCTGTATAGGGTTTATGAGAAGTGGCTGGTGACTGAACTGCTGACTTTGCAGTTACAAACTGACCTTGTGGTCCAGAGCTTGTCCTATAGCACCACACCAGAACTCCTTGCCTATCTGAAAGGGATAAAATAGTACTAGCATTTCCTTGTGGATTTAATGTGCATTCCCTGCCCGCTAGTAAGGTTGGGCCTCTTGCTGTTTGCATCTCTTCATTTGCCTACATTGCTGTTTTTCATGATAAGAAACCTACTTCACATGTAGTTTTTTCTATGAAATTTGCGAAGAACTTTTTGAAATCTTTAGATAATCTTCAGTACTTACGCTTTATTGCTTTCCTCCTATTAGTTATTTCAATTTAAAAATAAAAATGCAACTCATGGTCACCCCATGTGTGTCAGAGTAGAACTGTACTCCACAGAGTTTTAGTGACTGTATCTTTTGGAGTCCTGGTGTGGCACTGTGGGTTAATGCGCCAGACTGCAAAGCCGTTTGAACTGCAAGGATCAGCTGTTCAAGTTCACCAGCTGCTCCTCAGAAACCCTATACAGGGTCACTATGGGTCAGGACCAACTCGACAGCACTTGACAACAACAACAACAGTCTTTTGGAAGAAGATCTTTCTTGTGAGCTGCCTCTGGCTGCATTAAAATCACCAACCTACTGGTTAGTATCCAAGCATGTAGCCATTTGTGCCGTCTAGAGTCCTGGTGTTGCACTGTAGGATAAGTACTGGACTGCAAATCCACCAGCCACTCCTTGGAAACCTTATACAGGGTTGTTATGTGCCAAAACTAACCCAACAGCACTTAACACCACCAATAACGAGGAACTTCAATAAACCGGCAGTCAAATGACAGAAACTCCACACCAGTTAACTCATGGTCTCTCTGCAATGCGCAACATCAGTGCAAAAATAACCCATGGGAGGGGCTGGGAAAAGTAGGCAGGGAAATCAGGCCAAGGCAGAGGAGTGGCATAAGAGTGCCAGCCCTGCGAAAGAGTTCAAAGGGAGACAGTATGAGACCATGGCCCTGGGTGCACTTCCTGTATAGGTTAGTGACTCTGGTCTAGAGGAGAATTAGGTTCTTAGAGAGGCACACAATGTCATTTTGAAGAATAACTCCCGCACAATGAATGTTCCCTTTCATTCTGGCCAGAGATATTTTGCCTGTTTTTGTGGTTGACATAAACTAATTTCCTGTAGTGTTGTTTCTATTTCAATATTATTCAAAATAGCCGTATATTCTTCTTATTCTGCCAAACACATTTTATCCTATGATGCAATTACTACAGCCAATACAGCACTGCAGGTATGCAAGTGTTTATCTGTAACAGCTTAGTTTATTAGTAATGGCACTATCAACACACATTAAAGACGGTGGAAGGTAGACTTTGATTTTCAGTATAAAGAGATGAAACTCCAGATTCTTTCGAGAGGTCAGAGGGACCAGGAAACATTTGTAAAATCAATGTGAAGTTTAGTAGTGGTTTGGACTAAAACAATGTTGTGTTTGACCTAATTGTTAAATGGCGGTGATGAGGCATGTGGGTAGTAAATAACGCACATACTTGGTTGTAACTCATTTATCTGAAGACAGTAATAGTGCAGCTATTGCAGGAAATCAAACAGAATCCATTACATAACCTAGAAATTTATGACATATGCAAGCCACTTGAGGACCCTCGGGGGTAATGAAATGTCTGCTTGCGTGTTTGATCCCAGTAGCGGGGCCTGTACATGTTAGATGTCCTGCTAAAGCTGAAATACACAGTGTGTTAGAGTACACAGAGGGCATCTTAATCACAAAGCCATGGCTCCCCAGGCTCGGTTCAGATGCTTTTCTAGCTGATGCCAACCAGGATGTCAATGCAGTAAAATATTTCATATGGTCCAGTTGACTTCTAGCCTATTTCCTCTCCCACCCCAGAGCTCATCAGTGCCCTTCAATTGGCCAGTTAACTGGTGAGTCTGACTGACGGAGGGCTTTCTCCGAGCTGTTTTCAAATTTGTCTTTATCTTCTTTCAGCTTTTCTTTCTTTCTTTCTTTTTAATGTTTTATTGTGAATTATGTGATGGTTTACATGGGAGAACATTAGCTTTACATTCATCCTATTGTATATCGTTTCCTTGCCATGGTTACAATCCCCTCCATGCATCATCAACCAACCAAAGGGTATACCCTGCAAGCCTGTCCCCCTGGTCATGAGCACACAGCCCCTCTCCCTCTCTAGGCCTAGAGTTCCTAGCCACCCCATCTCCCCACTCTGCCATCATCTCTGCCTCCATCCCTGGTGTCACTGCTTCTCTGGGTAAGGTCCCGCACTCCGCTCTTCTCTCTTGAAGGTCTCAGGGCCCTCCGCTCCTGGACTGCAAAGTCAACCACTCCCCTCCTTTTGCTACAAAATGTCTGTCTTTACATTTCCAACCCTCACAGTCAGTCCTGATAACAATTATTCACTATTGTATCACAAGAGACCCATCCGTATCTCCTTTCATCAGCCCCGCCTAGACAGATCGAATACTACTCAGTAGAGTCTACCTTCCTCCACTCCCTCTGGATCTAGGCTCCCTCTTGAAAGCTTGTAAGCCAGTCACTTCCTGTCTTTGTACTTTTTTCTTTTTTATTGTGCTTCAGTTTTGTCCTGGTATCAGTTGTTCTCTTAGCTTCCTGGATGTTGGCATCCTCTAGACAATTCAGGAAAAGAATGGCATCTGTGTTTTCCTTTGCAGTTGAATTCACATGGACAGACCCTCATGGCTGGGGACAGGGGGAGGCCCAGGGGCCCCTATTTCTTCCTCTCTTGGACCCATCTTTGAACAGGATCTCTGCTAGGTGCCTGCATGTAGCCAGCAGCCCAGACTGTCAAAGAACAGAGCCAGGGAGTAGGGATCCTCTTTTCCCAGGGGAGCCAGGCCTTGTCAGAGCTGAGAAAGACTGGCATCTCCTTTCCTGCTGCGTGCCCCTCTAAGGGGCATCCGAGCCCAGCCTCAGATGTGACTATGAAGTTTTGGGCTCAGGGCCATATTTCTATGAAGAAACAAAAAAAACACCCCAATGTGATCTAGTCAATTCTGACTGACGGTGGCCTTATCAACTACCCTGTGAAGTTTCCAAAGCCTCAGCCTTTATGGAAACAGGCTGCCTCATCTTTCGCTTGTCGAATGACTGGTAGGTTTGAATCATTGACCTTTTGGTTAGCAGCCAAGCACGTAACCATTGTGCTACCAAGGTTATTATTTTGATGTGGCCCACAAATAATTGACCAGTGTCCTAGGTAATTAACAATTTGAAAGTGGGTCACCTCACAAGAACAGTTTCTTAGTGGGAAGAGCAGAAGCCAGATTCCAGGGACTGCTGGCAAGGGAACACGGAATTCTGATTTGGAATTCTGACTCTCATCCCCTCATACCGTAACTATCTCCTCTTCAGTGTCTTTCTTGAAAGCATGTGACAGAGCTCACATTTATTTAATGTATCTAAAATCTTGTTTTCTTTCATTTATAGAATATTGAGGGATGTAGCCAAGCTATCTGATAAGTAGAATTTCCTGGAAAAAAAAAAAAGTATTGAGTCTAAAGAGTCCTTTAGGGATTAACAAGATATCTGTCTCACAAAATATTAGATTCAGAGCTAGAGCTGACCAATACACAACATAGTACTCTTGTCTCTTTTTTACCAAAGTGTTGCTTGAAAATGTTCAGGAATTTTACCCAGTAAGTATTAAGAAAAATTTTACTCCACTTGTTTTAAGTAGTTTTCCCTTGTTTGTTCTGAACCAGTTATATATTCTTTTATAGGGGAAGTAACAGTGGCAATAGGCCAACAACTTTAAACTAATGTCCTTGGAATAGAATAAAATAAGATGTTAAAGGAAAGGGCCAAAGTTTCTCACTCACACTTTTGTCTTGTAAACAGCAAAGCCATTAATGTTTGCGCAGCACCTAATTGTTCACACATAGTGGCAGACTCACAGGGTTTCCGAGGCTGTAAACCTTTATAGGAGCAGAAAGCCTCATCTTTCTTCCACAGAGCAGCTGGTGGATTTGAACTGTTGACCTTGTGGGTAGCAGCCCAATACATAACCCACTACATCACCAGGGCTTTTGAAATGGTGGTTGTTGTTAAGTGCCATCAAGACGGTTCTGGCTCATAGCAACCCTGTATAGGGTTTCGTAGGAACAACTTGTGGATTTGAACCACCAACCTTGCGGTTAGTAGTCCAGTGATTATCTTACAGTGCCACTCCAGGACTCCAAAATTGTTCATAGAGCTCATTAGAGATGTACCGAAGGAGCTGCTTCCCCTCCTGTCCCTCATAGAACACAAAGACAGGAAGAACGGAATAAGCTCAAGCAAGAATCAAAAGTCTTTTCCTCAAGCTCAGGTCAAGAGTCACCCATCTTGAAGGTTCCTGCCCTTGGAGGAGTGCCACCATCACTGCTCCCCTAGGACCTCCCGGAGTATATTAACCAGAACAGGATGAAGCTGACAGTGGCTCTCTGATTCAGCTGGGCCTAGGTTAAGTCTGTGGTGATTTCAAGACCTTTTCTTTAAATAGGAAAGAAAGCCAGGAGGTGAGGAAGGCATTGGCAGCCTCTGCCATGCTTTGGGGGAGGGTCTTAGAGGCTGGTTGGATGAATACAGGAAAAGAACTTTTAAGGGAGAGTGTGTGTGTTAATAATGAAGTGATTTTAGAACTGGGGAGGAAGATGAGGCCCAAACCAGAGCAAGCGCCATCAGAACTGCAAACAGACTCTTAAGTCGCCCAGGCGCTGGAGACTAGACTAGACCCAGGGTATACAGGTCTTGGCTGTTGACCAGGACTCTAGTAGGTGAAGAAGTCAGAAAGTCAGGGCTCAGAGGGAAGCCTCTGGAGAAAGACATAACATGCAGGAAGAGTTTAAAAGTCTACAGATAGAGCTACCTCCCAAACCAGTGAAGAAGGAGACTGATGTGTATATCCTCCTCCATGTCAAGTCTGTCCTTCTTGCTTTCCAGAGCTATTCTAAGACTAAAGCAGAGGAGTCCTCTGAGAGTACTTTGGAAAGTTAAAAGCCCTTACCAACAGGAGCGTATAGTACTATATTGTGGTTGCAACCAAGTTCAAATGCTACTAAGTTGGGAGTTTGCCCATCCATACAACAGAGATGGAGACTGGGTCCCCTTGAGATGACGTGGCCTTTCACATTCTTGGCTACAATGTGGGCAGTAGTACTCGGCTCAGAAGGTGGTCATGAAACACCTATGACAGGCGCTTCATGTGGCCAAGTATCATCTCTCCACCCCCCACCCCCTCCTTTCCAGGCTCTCTGTCCTGCCCAGGAAACACAGGCCTGGTAGGAATGAGTCCCCTGCTCGGGGCTGCCATATTATTCACTTGCTACCATCAACCACCTCAGAATTTTCGACTTACAGAAAAATTGCAAAACTAAGAGTTGCCTTGTACCGTTCATCCACCTTCCCCTAATGTATTACCACAGCACAATTGATTAAAACTAAGAAATTAACATTTTATGACCTTAACACTTTTGAAGAGTACAGCTCAATTACTTTGAAGACTATCTGTCAATCTTGAGAACATCTACTTTTAATAAACAACATTTCTGTGAATAAAATGGTGTCAGGTGAAAGCAAGAGGAAAAATAATACAGAAGGTTAAGTAATTGGCATTAACAAACAAGTAGAACACAAACTTCACTGGAAGTCCCGCATCCAATCATTAAGAATTGTATACCTTAAAACAATTCCCTGCCTTTTAAGTTGAAAAGGAGCTTGATGGGACCCACCATTTTGACTTCACTCGGGAAACAGGTCCTGCAAAGAACAAGGAGAACATGAATAGACAATTTTAAAAAAACCTAAAAACCAAACCCACTGTCATTCGGTCGAATGCAACTCATGGCAAACCTAGATGGGGTTTCTCAGGTTGTCAGTCTCTATGAAAGCAGGCAGCCTCATCTTTCTCCTGTAGAGTGGCTTTAGGTTTTAACCACCAACCTGTGGGTCACAGCCCAGTGCCTAACCCATGGTGCCAGCAGGGCTCCCAAAGGGCTAATTACTTCCTAGCTGCAAGACACTACATTTAAAGCATCATAAAGTTATGAAACTAGTCTCTATAATCCTAGACATACTACTCCCAGTATGATGATGTTAAGTGCCATCGAGTCAGTTCCAACTCATAGAGACCCTCTCTATGGTTTCTGAAGAGAACTGATAGATTTGTGATTAGTAGTCCAATGCTTATCTTACAGTGCCACACCAGGAACCAATGCAAAATCTAGAATTTTGGGGGTTAAAAAGAAGTTATTTTCTAATTATGTTTAATATTGTATGTAAAAAGAAAAAAAATCATCAATAATCCAGAGGTGAAAGAGCACACACGGATTTCTGTCATGTAAGAAGACAGCTCTATGGATTTCCCATCAATATATTGCCGGGGACTGGCCTCGACACGGATGTTTGGTTCATGAGGTGGGGATATCTGGCGGCGATAAAGATATAGAAAGACACACAAGGACACAAAGAGAGAGACAAAGAGACACCCCGAAACCAGAGTGGATGCGGGACTGGCATCAGGCAGATCCTGCATTGCAAACATTTCAGCCATGAAGGCCGTAATATCTTGCATAGTAAACATCTTGGCTAAACAGGCAGTATGGTTGCAATGCTGGACTGAGCCTCCTGCATGCTGTAACGTGCACCTTGCCAGTCGTAATGTACCTGGATTCGTTCTGCACCTCCGTTTTATTTAGGAGAGGAACTATACACAAAGCTGGGTGGGACTAAGACAAGGTACAGCTAACATATGTAATTTTCCAGACATTCAGGCAGCTTTACATTGTACTTCACAGATTCGAATCTCACGACAGACTGCAACTTGGTTTCTCAAGCTTAATTAACATACCTTTTAGCACCTAGCCTCAAATGGGGGAAGGAAAAGGAGGATTGGGAGGAGTCCCATTGTGTCGGCTGCCCAGCCCAGGTTTGCAGGAAGAAGCCAGCCACCTAGGTGAATGGGCTGCATCTGGAAACACTTTAGGGAGGGCAATCCTTTTGTCCTTAGAACAAAGACCCGGGAAGCCACCCAATTTACTTTGACTGAATTCTCTGAAGGAAGAACTTTGCCTTTTTGGAATTTTACAGTCTCAACTTTTAGGAAAATATTACATTTATCTGTGGATATCAGGGCTTCATGTATGCAATTAATAATAAACCTAACTGAATACTAAGATGAAAAACAGTTTGCTATGTCTGCTAGGTGGCTAGAGTCTGTTCCTCAGCGCCTGCGGCCTGTACGGTCTGCAACATTTGGGCCCACAGGGCCTCGAACTCCTGACCGGGTCTGCATGGTCTGCAACAATATATGAAGGGTTGTCAGAAAATGGCCAGCCAGGCTTTAGCAGGGCACACTTTTTCCAGGGTGGGCTGTGATTCAGTCATCCTGGCTTCAAATCACTTACTGGGGTTGTACTTTTGATCCAGTGATTTGATCTCTTGGTGCCATCATTTGTTCACTTACTCAAGAGAGATGATAACAATACTCACCTCATAGGATTTCCTTAAGACTAAGTGAACTCTGAAGAAATGGCATCTACCATTGTCATAGGAGTGCAGTGGCTCTGTAGGAAAAGCACTGGCCTTCAAATCACGAGATTGTTGGTAGTTTGAGCCACCAGCTGCTCTACAGGAGAAAGATGGGGCTTTCTGCTCCTATAGATTTACAGCTTCGGAAATTCTATACATGGCTGCTATGAGTCGGCACTGACTTGATGCCATTTAACACCACCACTGCTGTGATTCTCAGATTCCATTCATCTGAGAACTCCTTTGTTTAATTTTCAATCTTATGCTAAAAAATGAGAGAGAAAAGGAACTCATAGCTTTCCTGTGTCCTCAGATTCCCCTGGGCTGCAGGATGACAGTAGAGATGCCCCCATGTCAGGCCCCCCTGCCACCACTGTGGCATCCTGAGAGCTGTCACAAATGTCTGGGGTACACAATGTCTGCTGGTACCAACAGAGTGACCCACGCTGTCTGTGGAAGACCCGTGAGGCAGACAGGGATAAACATTTCCACAGTCTGTTCTCTGTTAAACACTGTGGGGGCAGGGAGGCAGTCACGTGTGACAGGGTGGAAAGCAGCTACAATGCAGCCAGAGCATTCAAGCAGAAAGTCAAAATGGGGAGCAGAGAGGGGCCCAGATATGGTATCAGATCCTCAGCCAGCCCCCACCCTCACCCCCAACATTTGGGAGAATCCTGTATTTGGTGAAAGACATGTTTGCACTGTAGAAGTTCATTTTGTGCAGTTCCATCTCCTGACAGCCTCTGTTTGCTACTTCCCCTCAGTCTCTTGTTTCCCAGCCCCTTTTTGCTGTCTGGAAAGTTACTGAGCAACTCCCTGTCCAGACAGGACCTGCTGCCCTGAGCATTTTTCCTTGAGCCGTGGCGCTGTCGGCTCCTCCCGGCACCCCAAGACCTCCTTGATCAACTTAGTGATCACTGTGGCAGTAGTCCCAACCCTTGGCTCAGAGCACATTCTAAGATAACATTTAATGAATTAATGAATGCGCAAACAAATGAACTGACAGGCAGAGGGAGGAACATACATCCAAAGAGGCTCTTTCTTATGTATGACTTGAATCAAGATACAAACCTGATGTCAACTACCACCTTCATTCCATACATTCTGTCAAAGTGGTGAAGTGCATTAACTCTGAAGCTTTCACAGAAAGGAACCTGGTGGTGTGGCGGTGTTACACGGTGGGCTGTTAGCCACAAGGTCAGCAGTTCAAATCCATCACGGGAGAGAAAGGGGGATTTCTGCTCTGGTAAAGATTTATAGACTCTAAAATCCTACGTCGGGTCATTTTGAGTCAGGATTTACTTGGTGGCAGTAGCCTTGGTTTTGGTTCTTTAACAAGGGAAGGATTCCGATTCTTTATGCTAAGGCTTTAGTATATTTCTAAGACAGTTTATCTACATTGCCCTAAAGACCCATAGTAAATAGGATTCCATAATCATAACAGATTTCTCTACAAATACCCACTTTTTTAGGGACACATCTGACAAATAAAAGGGGATGAAACCTGAACTGGCCTCTCCCCACAGTAGAGACCCCAGGCAGTGTGGGTGGTGAGAGTCTCTGGGGTCTATAGTATCAAAATTGCTAGAAGGCCTGTGAGGATAAGGGCGGAGCTATCTGTGGAGTCAGGCATTTTGTTTTGTTCTGTTTTCTGAGCTTGTCCCAGACAGGCCCTCCCACTGCCCAAATCCATTAGGAGACTATTACATGTGCTTAAGGCGCCAAGTTCCTTATTCAGTTATTGAAATGAAACAAATACTACAGGCACAAGACTAAAGCAAATGTGCAGAGTGTTAAAAAGCATCTTCAGATGTCCTCATGGGCAAAATGCCGGCCATTCTGTGGAGGCTTCTTTCGTCATCTGGGCAAAGACATGTACTTAAACACACAGAGGCTACATCCATAGACAGGTTTCATGCTACCATCTGTGAATGAGCTCACAGAACTTCAGATACCCAGATGGTGCCTCATGGACTTCCTCAGGCAGTATTTTGTATATTGGTCCAGAGGTCTTAGCAGTCCTTCCTTTGCAAGACTGGCAGATACTTTATCTTATTTATGCCATTAAAATGTTATCTTTCTTAAACAAATACTTAAAGGAACGTTTAAAGAACATAAAAGGTTATTATAAACTAGTATTTTTATTGCTGCCCCATAGAACAAATTCCATTACTCAGTTAAATGCAATCTGCCTCCAGCCAAGACTTTGGATCCAAGCACTTTGTCTGGATGAGTTAGACGCTCAATCTGGAGCCCACAGGGGAGGGGGTGGGCCAGTACAAGAGCAGCTGCGGACGTAAGGCTCAGGGGTCCACAGATGAGCTTGGAAATACAGTAGTGTGTATAGCTTGATTTGAAAGCATCCACCACAGATCCTTGTGTCGCTATAAAATAAAGTCATGTTTGATGTCTGTGAGCCATTTTAAGAGTTTCAATTCTTTGAGTTAAATGCTCAATACACTGTGTTGTCCATAAATAAACTGTTGATGGAAGGATTGATGTTGACCCCATTCAAATTGCTGATCCCGGGGAGAGAAGAAGCCATTTATTAATGGATGTTAACAGCTATTGATTCTCCCATGGTCATGGATCTCAGATCTTTTGTAGACTAAGCGAGCTTTTGCCCAGGGGATGACAGAGTCATAGACCATGGAGTGTGACCTGCAGAGGCCTTTGGGAAGCCTCAGTAGACCCTCGCCCCCTGCTCACACAGAGCATGAGTAGGGCTGGATCTGGCAAGAGACTAAGGGAGAGCTTTCTTTTCTCCACACTCTTGTCTGGTCTGGAGCCTGCCCTTTTCATATCAGGAACTGTGGCAGATTTAGGATTGAGGATGGAAGATGATGGATTCATAACACACATCAGAAAATAGAACAGAAGCCCTAAACTCTGTATGACCTTTAAAGAAACACAGAGCAGACCAAGTACATTTTGTAAATGAAGAGATATGTGATTAGTGACCTTTCACATGAAAGGACTTATCTTGAAAGGAATAACTTCTCTTCTCACCCTTACCCAGACTTTATTTTGATATTGAAATTGATCAACATTGAACAGTGGGTGGAAATCATCATGCCAAGCTATAAACACAAGCCAGTTCTAAATTATTTAAATCTGAGTGTCCCTCCATCTGTTGATTGTAAGCCCCTGTGAAGGTGGTCACAGGCCCCGCTGGAGGATTTTGCAGAGAGCAGCCACCACATCTCTGCAGTTTGTTCCTTGGCATCTGCTCTGCAAAGAGTCACTGGCTGTGTCATAATTCTTTCTGGAGGCCCTTAGATGAGTCCAGACTAAGATCTAGAACACCCATGGGGAGACATCCTGACTTCTGCCCCTTGCCCTGGGTTCTTTTAACACCTTCCTGGGTGGGACCACAGCATCATTGCTCATCCTACAGATTTGCAGGGTTATTGGAGATTGCTGAGCCCTGACTCTGCCGTACTTATCTTACGTAGTTTACATCATTGGAACTCGCCCTCTCCTGTCCTCTATAACTACTTGTCTAGATTATTTCTTATGCTGCTTAGATGCAGCTTGCACCCATTTGAAACCTTGTGTGGTGGTCCTCTCCTCTCTTCTCCCCTCTTTACCAGCTCCCCCTCCTCTCCACGTCAGTGTCCTTGCTATCTTCAGTCCTGCCTATTGCTGCCTCAAGGCTTTTCCTGCACTGGCAGATAGCCACTGGCTTTACCCACCAGGGCACTTCAGCAACAACAGGATGGTGCAGTGTGTCTTTGAGCCTTGAGCTTCCCTGGGATTCTGGGAAGGGGAGTGGGGTGACATACTGCCTGCCATCGACCTCAATGCTAATACCTTGTTCTCTTCTCATTCCTTTGACTGTGCTTTGCGGGTGACCTGCAGTGCGAAGGACCCTGAAGAGTGGCCTGACTCCAGAAGAAGCCAGAGCCCTGGGCCTGGTTGGCACCTCGGAGTTGCAGCTGTGACACCTGTGGGGTGCCCTGAGAATGTGCCCGAGGAGTGTGCAGACGCTTGCTGGAAGGAAGCGCTCCAGTTGGGGTGGGGGTGGGAGCTGTACATTTACCATGGAAAGGAATGCTCATTTCTAGGTGTCTCCCCATGGTTTGCTGTGTCCGATGTGCATCGATGTGGACTGTTAGGAGTCTCCTTCCCATCATCTCTTCCATGATCATGTCGCCGTGTTTCTCTTGTTTCCTTGAGACCTGGTTTCGTAGTTCCAATGCTTTTACACTACTTCTGTGTAACAAACATCCCTTTTAAGGAGCAAATCACTTCTGTCACCATTACTATACTAATATGAGGCAATTTGACTAGACTCACAGACTGGGATTCACAACACCAAAACATCCAGATGTAAACGCCAAAATTGTACACAGAAGAAAGCACAGCTTGTTTACCAGTTGTGGATTTTAGTTGTACTAAATGTTTATACAAATACATAAATGTACACCAACGTTTCAAATACTAAATAAATAGAGTTTAATGTCATTACCAGAAATGTTTGTTCTCCTGGGTGTAGGACCTGAAACAACTACACAGGCTTGTCTTTCTCTGAATCAGCAAAACCTCTTCTCAGTTTTCTGAAGAAAGACCCTTGCTCCAAATGACCTTTAGGTCCTTTGGGTTGTGTTTTTGCTAATAGAGTATATAGCACCAACGCATGTGCTCTTTACAACTCTTCATTTAGTTAGGCATTCGTCCTTGTTGCAGGACATACTAGTTAGTAGTAACCTCATATATATTACCTAGCCCATGTGGTTCATTTTGCTCCACTGTGTCATCGAACCAAAAATTAGAGTAGCATTATAAAAATCTATATTGTTCTACAACTTACGAAAAACAACAACAAAAACTCATTCTCAGCCATTTCCTAAGTAACCCAAACAACACAGAAATTCTATGCTTTGTTCACAGAAAGCGTCAGAGTCACAAATTTCGTACTTGGCATTCCAGTACATCAAGCTAAGGTTTTCAGAGGGGATGATGTAGTGGGGTGTGGGGGGGGCTCTTATCAGCCACAGGTGACACTGAGAGAGCTGTTGTCTGCTGATGTCTGAGCCAGACATGCCCCAGAGTTGCAAGACACCCATGAAGAATCTCTGCCTCCAAAAATGGGAGAAGTAAACCATCGCAGCAGGTATTGGAGGAATGAAAGATTACTAGGCACTAGTTTTGTCTTTTGTCTGACTTCCAATGACTCTCGACGTATGGGATTCATAAAAAATATGCAGTCATATTGCCTGAAAAGCCAAAGATAATATATTCCTCACACAGGCCTCTTGACCAGGTCTCCCCTGCCTTCCGCCTCAGTGATTGAGAAACAGGGAACTCTTTCAAGCAGGCATTTGCCAAATACCGTGTGATGGATGTGAACGTCCTGCAAGTTAGATCTGTATATTACAGACAATTGTGTTTGATCCACTTCTTATTTACAGGGATGCATAGGTTATTAATATTCATTCTCCTTGTGATTCTAAATAACATGCGTAATTTTCCACATATGGTTTAGTGCTTTGTGAAGGCATTGTCCTGCTTCCGGAATACTAACATGGAATATCATGGGATAGCGATGTGCAAACAAAGGAAAGATGCATTTTGCCCCACTGTTTAGTGAACAGATACTTGGATGCCTTTCCTGGGGCTCTGAGTTCTGCTCAGAGTTACTGCTTCAGAAAAAAAAAAAAAAAAAAATGTATTCAGAAGGAAGTGCCTGAACACATCAATGTTTATTTCAGGGGTTAAAAATATTCTCAGAAGCAGCAAACAAGGTGAGCTAATTTCTTGGTTACAGCTAGGTAAAGAGGGCTTCTTGTTATTGGGAACAGTCTCCTGAACAGTCCCAATGGAGATGGGAATAAGATAGGCAGTGGGTTCCCAACCTAGTCTGCACAGTAGACTAATGGGGGAGGGGAGGCTTCAAGAAATACTGATGCCTTAGTCCCACAACCAGAGATTACAATTTAATTGGTCTGGGGTTGGAACCTGGGCTCTAAACATTTAATTGATCCTCTGCCTATACATGGAGTCCTGGTGTGGTGCTGTGGGTTAATGCTCTGGACTGCAATGTTGGTTTGAATCAGAAGGTCGGTGGTTCAGGCTCACCAGCCGCTCCTCGAAAACCCTATACAGGTTTGCTATGAGTTGGAACTGACTTGAAGGCACTTAACAACAATTACCTATACATATTCCCTTACCCCCAATTCTAATATAAAGTCAGGTTTGGGAACCACTAATACACAGGATGCTTTTTTCTCTTTTTTCCTGTGGTGGAGATAGAAGTTGGAGACTAAAGACAATGTTGTTGAAAACCTGAAAAACCAAATATAATTCCCCAAGAGAGAACTGGTTTTTAATCACTATCAGCTGATCACCCAGTACCCTGTGTGCCCAGGGAACTATGACCCTTGCCATGAAAGCCAGGAGGGCGTGACAGTTGAGTCCCTCACCAAACATCTGTTCATGCTCAGAGAGGGAAACGGGAAGTAGTGTTCGAGGCCAGCTCTTGCCATCTCCTTGTCCTTTTTCCCTCCCAGAGAAGTGCCTATGGCCTTAGAAGCAGGACAGTTTGCTTTACTTGGAGGTATACCCTGAGACCCTGTTTGCAGGGGAGATCTGAAACTTTCTGTTCTAGATCATTTTCTTCCTTTGAATTGCTCGATTCTTCCTGAAGAAATAGATGTATCTAAAGGACTCAGAAGAGCCTGGGGAAAACTAATCAGCATCTTTAAATTTAGTGATGAGGCTTTCTGCTCCCATAAAGATTTACAGCCTTGGAAACTCTGTACAGGGTCGCTATAAATCGGAACCGACTCCACAGCACATAACCAACCAACCAACCAATTTTTAGTTTAGTAGTAATTTTTCTTGTTGCTCATTTCCTTTCTCATTTTTGCCACTCATTCTGGCTGTCTCTATTAGGGATTTCTAATTCAGGCAATCAAATTGCCCTAGGAGACCTCTGAGAAACAGCAACATCACTGGTACTTGCAAGATGTTATTGTTCATCTTTCTGATGATCACTGTATACATTCTTGCTCCTGTTTCTTAATATGGATTGAATTTGAAAACTACCAGCAAAGTAAACAAAGCCAACACTTTTCTGTTAAAGACGTTTGGGTTTTGTTTTCTTTAGAATTGTAAAATTTTTCCTTTCTACTTTAAAAGTAGCTTACTTAGGGATGGAGGTTGGGTGCACAGGGTCATGATGACTGAAGATTCAACGTTGTTTTCTTCCAAGTCCATGTTTCAACACAGTGAAAGGAGGATGCACATAGGCCAGGACTCAGAAGGGCTGGACTCTCAGCTCCTCACCTTCAGGTGACCACCACATCACCCAGTTCCCAAGCCCATTGCATCTGTGCTCATGGCCCTTACATGATACATTACCAAATGCCACTGTGGTACGCTGAATAACAGCCACCCAAAGATTGTTAAGAGTTCTGGTGTGGTGCTGTGGGCTAATGTGCTGGACTGCAAGTTTGGTTTAAGCCACAAGGTCAGTGGTTCAAGCTCACGAGCTGCTCTTCAGAAACCCTATACAGGATTGTTATGAGTCGGAACCAACTCGAGAGCACTTTACAACAACAATAAAGTTGTTTTCAAGTGCCCTTGAGTTGGTTCCAACTCATAGCAACCTTGTATAGGGTTTTCCAAGGAGTGGCTGGTGGTTAGCAGTCCAGTGTTTACCATATCGTGCCACACCAGGACTCCAAAGACAGCAGCCCCTAATTCCTGGAACTGTAAATGTTACCTTGAAAGGAATAAGAGCCTTTGCAGTGCGTTCAAATGAGATATCTCAACATAAAGAGTTCTGTTGGAAAGTGCATCGAATAGGCTCCAATTCATAGTGACCCTGTATAGAGTTTCCAAGGAGTGGCTGGTGGGTTTGAATTGCTGACATTGAGTTAACAGTCCAGTGCTTATCCTACAGTGCCATACCAGTTATCTAGGGTGTCTTAAATCCAATCACAATTGTTCTTATGACAGAGAAGATTTGATACATACAGAAACGGAGAAAGTGACACAGAGATGGAGACAGAAATTTCAGTGATGCAGCCACAAGCAAAAGGGAATGCTGACAGCCACCAGAAGCTGAGCGAGGCAAGGAGCTGATTGTCTCTAGAGCCCTTAGAAGAGTGAAGCCCCATCTGGATTGCAACCCAGTGAAACTCAAGGTGAACTTCCAGCTTCCAGAACTGTGTGAATAAATATCTGTTGTTGTAAGTCATGGAGTTTGTGGTAATCTGTTATGGTTGTTTCTTTTGTTGTTAAGTGCCATCAAGTCAGTTCCAACTCACAGCAACCCTGTATAGGGTTTCCAAAGAGCAGCTGATGAGCTTGAACCACGAACCTTGTGATTTAAACCAACTTTGCAGTCCAGTGCATTAACTCACAGTGCCATACCAGGACTCCTACACTAGGAAGATAGAAATGCCCAAATGTCTTTTTTTTTAATGTTTTATTTTGAATTATGTGAGAGTTTACACAGAGGAACATTAGTTTTACATTCATCCTATCGTATATCATTTCATTGCCATGGTTACAATCCCCTCCATGCATCATCAACCAAAGGGTATACCCTATAAGCCTGCCCCTTGGTCATCAGCACACAGCCCCTCTTCCTCTCTGTGTCTAAAGTTGACCATATTGTGCCACTCCCAGCTGCTCCATCTCTCCACGTCATTGTCTCTGCCTCCATCTCAGGCATCACTGCTTCTCTGGGTAGGGTCCCACTCTCCACTCTTCTCCCTTGATGGTCCCAGGAACCTCTGCTCCTAGACTGCAAAGTTAGTCACTCCCCTCCTTGCTACATAACGTCTGCCTTTACATTTCCATCCCTCACAAGCAGTCCTGATAACAATTATTCACTACCAAATGCCTTTATAAGGGATTAAATGGTAGCCCTAGGAAACTAGGAGAAGTGCCAACCACAGATGTGCATGGAGGACTTGTTATAGAGCCTAACAAACAATTCTGTTTGCTAGTCTATTCATTGCAGGGAATCAACTTTCTGGGTGATTTTTAAGATAGTTAAGTATTATATGTTGATGACATCTCTGTACTGATATGTATTACTACATTTGATATGTACTATTTTATATAATGCTGTCGTTAAATGCCGTGAAGTTGGTTCTGGCCTATAGCAACCCTGTATAGGGTTTCTGAGGAGTGACTGGTGGGTTTGAATGCCGACGTTGCAGTAAAGCACATTACCCTGCAGCGTCACATCAATAATCCATAATGCATATAAACACTATGAATTTTCACTTTACATATGATTAAGCTGAGGATGAGAAGTGCTAAATAAGTTGGTAACTTTCCCCAAGGAAGTGATAGATTCTGGTTTGTCTCACTAGTTTCTGGTTAATTTGTTCTTTAGAATCCTTCAGTCAGCTGTTTGTTGGATGCCAATAGGAGGCTATGCTTCTGGGCACAAAACTTGCACCACAGACTGAATCGAAGGTGGGGCTGGTGGAAGTAGGAACCAGTCCATTCCATCTTGACCAAATGAGAAATCCTTGAGGCTTGATTAAAGTACAAAGTTGTGATGGTGGTAAATGCTGCTTACTCACAGTGACCTTTTAGAGGGTTTCCAAGGAGCAACTAGTAGGTTTGAACCATCGACTTTGTGGTTGCTTATCCTACAGTGTTTACCCCATCTAAACTCTCTTTATTCAAGACTGATGACCATAAATTTTACAGCAACTATTAATGACTGGCTATGCATTTATCTATCCATGTATATTGAGCACAAATAGAGGACGTTCAAAAGTGTCTTTTATGTGGGCATAATGGGATGATTCCCCCTCTGGTGAGTGGATATGGTGAGAAGTCATTAGGGCTGCTACTCAATTGCTATTTCTAGTCTCTTCAAGAGCACTATTGACTTAAAAAGAGTTTTTGTTTAAGAAAAAGTTCACCTGAAAACGAGTATATTTTTTGACTTAGGAAATCTCAGTTGAAACGTATTTCAGCTGTTAACAATAGTGGAAATTGCTTATAAGTACTGGATGACTGGGACGTTTGAGACCATTGTTGGCAGCTGTTGTGTAAGTCCAGCTCATTGAGTTTCCCTCATATACAATGGTCCTCTACCAAACATGATGTCCTCTAATGATAGATATTTTCTGATGACATGTATAAAGTGAGCCAAAATCTTCCCATCCTTACTTCCTGAACTCAACCATACCATCATGAAGATGAGGCAGGGCCAGGCAAATTGTATTCGGTTGCACATAAAGTCGCTATGAGTTGAATTGACCAGACAACAACTAGTAATAACTGGATTGGCAACAGTGGTTTGTTTTCAGAATGTTTCATATTTTAGAAGTAGAACATGTACTGGAAATTTTAATAAGCTGGATAATTATAAGAAACGTCTGATGGGGAACATTAGCACATAGTGACCATAAAACCGAGGAATTATTGTGACCTTGCAGTTCAGTATGTCCTGAAACCACTGTACCTCCAGGACTTGATGCCACGGGCCTTTTGCACATGGCTGGTGAGGCAGGAAGAAGTTTGCATGGGCCAATGCCCATATCTTGAGACTCATACATTCTTCTCTCGATCCCCAGTTTCTATTTATCATATTTTCTTATCTTCACTGTGATATCATCTATAAGCTATCTAGTTTAGGTAAAAATAGAAGGAAATGGATCTTGTTCAAATACAGAAGACATTCCACAAAGGGTTAGCACAGCATGTTACAGATGCCTTACATCAACCATAAGGAGGGCACTTCATGTTCCTTCAAGTCAGCAGCTGGTTTTCCTTGACTATAATAGGTCACTGCAGTACTTGGACTACTCAGTTGGCCCAGCTAAGCAGAGGGCTTGTTGGTGTTTCCTTTTTAGAAAATAAACCAGAAGTTCATGTCCCTTCAGAGAGAGACTCTGTTCCAAAATATCTGGCTAGAAATGCCAATACATCCTTGTCTTTCTGTGAGCTGATGAGAGTTGTACGAAGAATATATAAACTAGAAAAGGATGCTGTCTTAGAAAAAGTATCTTAAAATTGAGCAAAAGCCCCTGTTCTTTGTAAAAAGACTTTTCAACAGAGTCATTCTGAAAGTTGTAATATGAAAAGAAACCCTGAATGGTCTAAGACAGGACTGCCTAATAAACATCCTCTGATGTTGAAATGGTCTGTCTATAGGCATTAGCCATATGTGATTATTGAGTATTTGAAATGTTGCTAGAGAGACTAGAAATTAAAGAGAAACTGAATTTTAGATCTTATTTGAATTGTTTAAATTTAAGTAGCCATATGCAATGTAGCTAGTGGCTACTGTATTGGACAGCACAGGTAGAAGAAAATATGTATACCTAACTCCTTATCATATCTCATATATATATATATATATATTCTATATTTCACATTTAAGACTGGTAAAAAAATTATCCAACTATTTTTTTTTTGCATTAGCAATGTAGATCTGGCAGTAACAAACACCAGGATGGGAAGTGAAAATTAACACTTGCTGTGTCTGCTTGGCTGGGCAGTGATTTGACAGTTCTATAATGTTTACTTTAGCAGTTATATAATGATGTAGTCATCGTCCATTTTCACATAATATTGATTTTTGCATAATGGCAATAGTAAAAAATTATTTGACTGGTCTTTGGAACTTAACTATGTCGATAAGTGAGAAGTATACTATTTTTCTATTTTGATTATTCATTTTACATAAAGGACATTTTTCATAATTTTGAATTATCTATAAAATTGCTTTGAACCACTGTTTAATCCACCAAAACTTTGAAGCAACGTGTAAGTCTCTTAAGTCCACCTCCTGCCTAAATTTTGTTTCAAGTCTTAGGAATTGTTGTCCTCAAAGGAGAATTCAGTGTGATGGTTGGTGCTATTCATCTCTTCGGACATATTCCTCCTACAAGATATAATCTTTGCTCAGCAAGAGAGCACATCTGACTTGTGTGTGCAGCCTTGCTGTGTGCAGAGCAGAAGTTAAACCCACCTTGTAATAAAGCTTTATAACGTACCACTGCATTTCTTGTTTGTATGATACTCTCTGGATGATCCTCCCTACTGCTTGTCCTCATCTGAGAGGTTTGCTCACATCAGCTGTTATCCACATGAAAGCAATAGTTTAGGTACTGAGAAGTATCCAGTTATACAGTCTCATTTATTCTGTTTGCTACACTTACTTACAGAAGGTGGGTACTGGACAGGGCATGGTACTAGTTGTATTGGGGACACAAAGATCCCAATTTCTAAACCATATGTCATGGCACAATGATAAAAGTTTTTGAACCACAACCAATGAGTACCAAGAGGCAGTCTGGCCAGAAGAAGTAGATGGTGCCCAGCTACCACTACCAACTGCCCTGAATGGGATCACATTAGAAGGTCCTGGAAAGAGCAGCTAATGTGTGGAACAAAACTGAAAAATTATTTTAAAAACAAAACAAAACATGCTTACGGGTCAGAAGACTGCAGGAACCTGAGACTGTGACCCTTGACTGCCTTCCAGGTCTGGAAAGGAACACACCCGCTTTCAGCCAAGCAGTGGCTAGGTATACAGGGGGAACACCACCACTAGTAAGGTCTGCTCACTATGAATGATGGAATGACCAATCACTCAGAATCAAAGGGGCACAATGTACCTAAGGACAATGGTGAGAAAGGATGGGAAGGTGAGTGGAATGGAAATAGGAAACCACAGGGAGAAAGCAGGATAATTGTTGTTGAATGGAATCAATGATTGCAATCATTGAGATGAAACAAAGTGAATGATTTATTGATTGTAAAACTGATGCTCTTGTCTGTAAACCTTCGCTCAATTCAAAATAAAAATTAAGTTTGGGAGATACAGTTTGGATGCAACACATTGGAATATCTTCAAGTAATTTTGTGATGGTAGTGTTTTATGACAGAGGTGATCAGTGGCTGGACTAAGAAACCCTGACTAAAAGCTGTTGTTATGTTGTTCTTAAGTGCTGTCGAGTCAACTCCAACTCACAGCAACCCTGTATAGGCTTTCTAAGAGCAGCTGGTGAACTTTAACCACTGACTTTTCAATTTAAACCAACTTTGCGGTCTAGCACATTAACCCACAGTGCCACACCAGGACTCCTTGACTAAAAGCAATGGCTGTCTTTTTACAATTTCACATAAAGATTTAAATTTACAAGTAGCATTTTAACAACTTCTTATTATTATTTTGGTTCCCTATTCCTGCTCATAAATATGAAATAGTTCTTGATTCTGCATGAAATCATATATTGGTTAATTTGAGGTTTAATCTTTTAATAGTTCATGAAGTATCACACCAAACATGATGGCTTGCCAGAGAACCACAGAGTTCCTGCATCAATAACCACTGGAGACATAGGAAACAAGGAAACCTGGCCAAGAGTTAGTTCACGGAGTGGTAATGACAAGAAGAAGGGTCTTCTTGTGGGCTAGGGATTCACACAGAGCTCTCATGTGGGGGTAGACTGGAACTGAACTTTGGGAGGCAGGTAAGTGACATTTGGTCCTTAGTGGCTGGGAGGAAACTACAGGTGTAAAAGCACAGGAGATGCAAGCAAGTGTTTTTGGAAGGAAAATGAGCGGATCAGAACCAAAGTGCTGCTGTAGAAAACATAGGAAATGCTGGAAGGAAAAGTTGGGGTCACATCATAAAGCAAGGAGAGAAAATAGCTCTCATCAATGTATTATGTCATTTAATCTTCACAGTAACTCAATACAAGAGACTTGTATATTAACAAGAGAATTGGTTGGAAAAACAGAATTCACCCAATGTTTTGACGTAAGACAAAGAAGGAAATTCATTACAAAATTCCAAGGGCAAGAATTCAGCTAACTTGGATTGGTATTTACTCAGTGTCCAACTGCAATCAAGAGATCAGAGTTATTCTGCACAAATACAGCTACCAGGGATACTGTGTATGAGCCCCAAGGAGTGCTGGGAGATAGGAAGACACTCTACAAGCATCTACTACAGCAGAGTGTTCTGATCAGGTTAAGTTTGCCAAGCCAAGGGTCTCTTCTAACCTGGTCTTGAAATCTCTTTACCTCAAAGCAATGAAATAGTACCATCCTGGAAGAGATGGGAAAGCTCAATATCATCAGCCAATACAAGGCAAGAGGTCAACTGCAGAACTATCAGTTGTTCATATGCTAGTTCAGGGAGAAGCTGAAGAAAAAAGTCCATGAGACTTAGAATATGACCTTGAACATATCCCACATGAATTTACAGACCGTCTTAAGAACAGATTTGGTGCATCAGACACTAATGACTGAAGACCAGAATAGCTGTGGGATGACATCAAGAACATCATACAGGAAGAAAGCAAAAAGCAATTTAAAATATAAGAAAGAAAGAAAACAAAAGGGAGTTCTGTGGACTGGGAACCAACAAGAACAGACAACAACCAGAGATTGACATATGTGGCAGCATCTCCAAGAACGAAGTCATCAGAAGGAAGAGTCAAGAACAGAACAAAACTGTAAGAACAAACTCAGAGAATCTGGGAGGTCAGTCTATGATCAAAACAATTACAATGTGAAAGAAGGTAAACACATAGGAACAAAGATCCAGATGGTAAGAAGGTCAAGTAGATTACAGGATAAAATAGACTGCAATAAATGAATGGAAAAGTTAATGGAATATAAGGTAACCTCAAAGAAAATCAACACTTCACAATATACCAAGAAAAAAAAAATCCAAGAAGAACATGGAAACATTAAAACTATGAGGAAACTCACAAGAAAGAACACAAAAACCATGAACTCAGCACAGGAAGACACACAGAACAAAAAAAAGCAGCAACCCCACATACACATGAAGGAAAAAAAACAAAACATAATGGCAGCAATTAATCCATACCTAAGTCTTTCAATTGTGTGGATCATGACAGGCTATGGACAACATTGTGAAGTATGAGTATTCCAGAACACTTAATTGTGCTCATGAAGAAACTGTACATAGACCAAGAGGCAGTTGTTTGAACAGAACATGGGAACACTGATTGGTTTAAAATAAAGAAAGGTGTGCAACAAGGTTGTATTCTTTCACCATACTTATTCAATTTGTATGCTGAACAAATAATCCGAGATGCTGGATTATATGAAGAAAAATGTGACATTTTTGGAGGAAGACTCATTAACAACCTGCAATATGCAGATGATACAACCTTGCTTGCTGAAAGTGAAGAGGACTTAAAATATATACTGATGAAGATCAAAGAGCACAGCCTTCAGTATGGATTACATCTCAATGTCAAGAAAACAAAAATCCTCACCATTGGACCCAATAAAAGATTGAAGTTGTCAAGGACTTCATTCTTCTTGGCTCAACTATCAACACTCACAGGAGCAGCAGTCAAGAAATCAAATGACGTATTGAATTAGGCAAATCTGCTGCACCAGACAGACCTTTTTAAACTGTTGAAGAGCAAAGATGTCAGCTTGAGAACTAAGGTGTGCCTGACCCAAGCCATGGGATTTTCAAGAACCTCATATGCATGTGAAAACTGGACAGTAAATAAGGAAGCCCGTAGAAGAATTGATGCTTTTGAGTTATGGTGTTAGAGGAGAATATTGAAAGTGCCATGGGCTGCCAAAGGAACCAATAGATCTGTTTTGGAAGAAGTGCAGTCAGAGGCCAAGATGGCCAAACTTCGTCTCTCATACTTTGGACATATTGTCAGGAGGGACAAGTTACTGGAGTAGGATATCATGTTTGGTAAGGTGGAGGGTCAGAAAAAAAGAGGAAGACCCCCAACAAGATGGATTGGCCAAATGGCAGCATCGATGGACTCAAGCATGGCAACAGTAGTGAGGTTGGCCCAGGATCAGGCAGTGTTTCGTTCTACTGTGCATAAGGTCGCTAGAGTGGAGAATGAAGTGTCCAGCTGATAAAAAGAGAGGGCATATGCACAAGAACACCCACACTTGCAGATAATACCCACTTGACCTACCTTCAAAGGGTGGATGATCAGAGCTCAACTAGAAGAAAGAAGAGGGGAAAAAAAGAGCAATCTGACATACATTGATGAACTTGACCTACACCTATATATGCAGTAGCTCAAAAAAGGGAACAAATCTTTACAGCAAGGATCATCCCCACCCCCTCAATACACAGGGAAAACAGGGATGGGCAACTTGGACACTGGCTACCCAAATTGGGGGAGGGGAGCCTACAAAGGCAAGAAGTGACTGGCTTACAAGCTTTCAAGAGGGAGCCTAGATCCAGAGGGCGAGAAGGAAGGTAGAATCTCCACTGAGTAGTATCCAATCTGTCTGGGTGGGGCTGATGAAAGGAGATGTGGATAGCACTCATGTGGTACAGTAGTGAATAATTCTATCAGGACTGACTGTGAGGGTTGGAAATGTAAAGGTAGATGTTTTGTAGCAAAAGGAGGGGAATGGTTGACTTTGCTGTCCAGGAGCGGAGGGCCCTGGGACCATCAAGGGAGAAGAGCAGAGTGTAGCACCCTGGCCAGAGAAACAGTGATGCCAGAGATGGAGGCAGAGATGATGACGTGGAGAGGCAGAGTAGCTGGGAAGACCCAGAAAGGGAGAGGGGCTGTGTGCTGATGACCAGGGGGCTTGCCGGGTGTACCCTTTGGTTGGTTGATGATGCATGGAGGGGATTGTAACCATGACAATGTAATGATATACAATAGGATGAACGTAAAGCTAATGTTCTCCCATGTAAACGATCACATAATTCGCAATAAAAATAGTTTTTAAAAAATCAGCTGTAAAGCAAAAAAAAGAACCCATAGTACTGAAGGAAGAAGTCCAAGCTGCATTGAAGGTAATGGCAAAAAACAAGGCTCCAGGAATTGACAGAATACAAATTTAAATCTTTCAACAAGTGATGCAGCATTGGAGGAACTCATTCACTTATGCCAAGAAATTTGGATGACAGCTAGCGAGCCACCCGATTGGAACAGATCCATATTTGTTCTCATTCCAAAAAGAGGTGATCCAACAGAATGAGGAAATAGTTGCACAATATCATTAATACCACATGCAAGTAAAATTTTAAGATAATTAAAAAATGGCTGCAACAATACATCAACATGGAACTGCCAGAAACTCAAAATGGATTCAAAAGAGAACATGGAACTAGGGATATCACTGATGACATCAGATTAATCTTGGCTAAAAGCAGAGAATACAGAAAGATGTTTACTTGTGCTTTATTGACTATGAAAAGACTTTTGACAGATCTACAGATCAGGACAAACTACGAATAACATTGTGAAGAATGGGCATTTAAGAACACTTGATTTTGCTCATGTGGAGCCTGTACATAGATCAAGTGGCAGTCATTTTGAACAGAACAGAGGGACACTAAATGGTTTAAAATCAAGAAAGGTGCGTCAGGGCTATAGTCTTTCACCATATTTATTTGATCTGTGCGCTGAGCAAATAATCCGAGAAGCTGGGTTATAAGAAGAAAAACATGGCATCAAGATTGGAGGAAGACTCATTAACAATCTGCAATATGCAGATGATATGATTTTGCTTGCTGAAAGGGAAAAGGACTTAAAATACTTACTGATGAAGATAAAAGACCACAGCTTTCAGTATGGATTGCACCTTAATATAAAAAACAAACAAACAAAAAATCATCACAACTGGACAAATAAAATAGAGAAAAGATTGAAGTTGTCAAACACTTAATTTTGCTTGGATCCACTATCAACACTCATGGAAGTTGTTGTTGTTAAGTGCTGTCGACTTGGGTCTGACTCACAGTGACCCTATAGAGGGCTCCCAAGGGGCAGCTGGTGAGCTTGAACCAGCAACCTTGCAGTTCAAACAGACTTTGCAGTCCAGGACATTAACTCACAGCACCACCCCAGGACTCCATAGAAGTAGCAATCAAGAATTCAAATGACAACTAACTGCACTACGTAAATTTGCTGCACTAGACCTCTTTAAAGTGTTTAAGAGCAAAGGTATCAATTTGTGGTCTAAGGTGCACATGACCCACATCATGGTATTTTCAGTTGCCTCATGCAAGCAAAAGTTGGACCATGAATATGGGAGACTGTAGAAGAATTGATGCATGAATTTGAGTTATCAAATGGTGAAGTAAGTACCATGGACTGCCAGAAGAACAAACAAACCTGTGTTAGAAGAAATACAGTCAGAATGCTTCTTAGAAGCAAGGATAATGAGAGTTTGTGTCATACTTTGGACATATTATCAGGAGGGACCAGTCTTTGGAGGAGGACACTATGCTTGGTAAATCTGAGGGTCAGCAAAAAAGAGGGAGACCCCCAACCAGATGGATTGACACTGTTGCAGCAGCAATAGGCTCAAGTGTAACAATGCTTGTTAGTGTGGCGGAGGAATGGGCAGTGTTTTGTTCTATTTTGCATAGGTTTGCTATGAGCTGAACTGACTAGATGGCTCCTAACAACAATATAAGTGTGCCAAAACATAAAAATGTATAAGACACATCCTTCAGTATGGTTATCACAATTTTACAAGTGAAGAAAATAGGGCATTGAAAGGTTGAGTCAATTTCCCAGTGTTGCATTAACTAATAAATGGAAGATAGGGACTTTCAAGTAAAGTTTGGCCTCAAATCAGGTGACTTTCCCAGTAGACTACCTTACCTTAAGACTATGGAACTATTCTTTATAGAGACTTCTAGCAAATCCTGCTGTAAAGTTTGATACCCTAAGAAAACTCATAAGAAACTTTAATACACACTACTCACAGTCCAAGCCAGATCAAGTAGGCAAAAAAATAACACTCTCTGATAACAATGCAACAACCAAAAACTATAAACACCCACCCATCCCTGAAAAAAAGGAAAAGTTTAAATCCTTCTGTTAACTCTTGAGTGAAAGGAAAAAATTTTTTTAAATAACAGGATTTCTAAAAAAATAATAAAAATACTACATAACTAGAAGATGTATGTTTAAAAAATAATAATAATAATCTGAAAAAATGCATGGCATTAAAACTTTTACAGTAAAAATGAAGATAAATGTCCAGTCAAAAAGCTAGAAAGGGTATGACAAAGCAGACAAAAGAGACAATAGCCCTAACCCTACTGGGTGCTCCTGCTCATTTTCTGTCCCACTGCCCCAAATAGAGGAATAGAAGCAGAAGACTCTGGTAGGGAGTGTGTGTGTGTGTGCTTGTTTGGGAAAGTGAGGTTAGGGAGCTATGTTGTTGTTGTTAAGTGCCTTGGAGTTGGTTCCGACTCATAGTGACCCTGTATAGGGTTTCTGAGAAGTGGTTGGTGAGCTTGAACCATCAACCTTGAGTAAACCAACTTGCAATCCAGTGCCCTACCCCACAGCATCACAGCAGGGCTTCAGTGCTAGGGAGCTATACAACCATTTAAAAAAATGGCACCAACTATCTCTCCCATAGCACTCTGTACTCAGCAATGACCACAGAGAACTCAGACACCGTACTCACAGGTGTGGCATTTATTAAGGAAGTTAACAGGCTACAATTCAGGGTCAGAAGTGCTCAGGGAACAGCTCTTTTGGTCAGGACAGCCTCTCTGTTCATACCCACATAGTGGTCTCTCTCAACCCAGGCAATGTAATGTCAACATAAAGGCACTTGGCTCTAGCTCTGTAGATCACCAAACCTAGTTCCTCCAATTAAGTTCCTAGAGCACCTCACTTGCAAGCAAGCCTCTTGCCCAAAGTCACTCAGCTTTATTTGCTCTGTGGGCTGGGAAGCGCACCACTCAGTCTTGTACTCTGGCTCTTGGTTCTGTTGCTGTTGTTCTCTGCCCCTGTTCTGCTGTCACGGTTTTCTACTTCAGGATTCATGCACGTAGATCTTGGGGTCCAAAGGACATGCTCCAATCCTAGTTCTTCTGCTTTGATGCTAGTGAAATTCCCACTTTTGCTTCCAAGATGGCTCACTTTATATCCAGCAGAATAGCAAACTGACCAATTAGAATTAGCCCTGTTACTAATCCCTCACAATTAAATCATATAATTCATCTGTATCTTCCCCCACCTTTTCTTGCCCTGACCCATCAGGAAAAAGTGGTTTGGAGAGTTTACAAGACTATGGCTAGGAGACATTAAATTCACTGCACCACAACAAACAAATCCCTGTTTAAGTGACTTTGAGGCTGGGACTAAGTACACTCCACATAGCCAACACAGTGGTGGTGGAGGTGCATGTGGAAAACACAGTCTTTCTGGAGCACACTGAATTAGTTAATATGTCTCTTCTGGCCATGTTTCTGTAACTCCCACCAAACAATGTTTTCCTGATGGGTCTGGATAAGAGAAGGTGCTTATAGGATTATATGGTTCAGTTGTGAATGATTATTAAGAGGGTTAATTGTGATTGTAAAAACTTGGAAATCTAACAAGGGCTTGGTCAATTTTGCCATCCTGCTCGGTATAAAATCAGCTATCTTGGTGATGTGAGTGGACTGTGTGTTCCTTTGCTTGATGAGCCCAGTTTGCTTCCATCTGACCTCTGGTTCTTGGGACTTGAGCCTGTTTGCCAGCTTTCATAGCCTTGTGAGTCAATAGCCTAATTCTGCATAAGAATCCTCCAGACTGATGACTCAACTGTGGATTTGGGATTGGCCAACCTCCACAAACATGTGAGTCATTTCGTTGAGTTCTGTGAGCTATTTCACTGAATTATGGAACCCTGGGATGTAGTGGAGAATACTGTTGAGGGAGGAAGTACTGGTTGATATCGGGGATGATAGGGCAGTATAATAGCACTTTAGAAAAGTCGGACATCTTAACTTCCACCTCATAGGGACCATCCTCATGTTGATTCTGCTAAAAGAAATTATCATTGCACTTTCTAACTTGGAAAACCAGAAAAGTGAAGCCAGAAAAACAAGAATGATGCAGAGAGTGTGGAATCCAAGAAGGTAAAGAGTAAAAGAGGGCTCCTCAATCTCTATATATTGGCATCAAACAGTGGGTGGATAAATTTGATTTTAAATCCATTTTTCCACAGACTTTTTGAGTTCCCTGTATATGTGTGTATATATATGCATATATCCATGTATACAAATATACATACATACATGTTTGTTGTTAAGTGCCATCGATTCATTTCTGACCCATAGCGACCCTGTATAGAGTTTCCGAGGAGTGGCAGGTGAGCTTGAACTACCGACCTTGTGGTTCATACCAATCTTGCAGTCCAGCACATTAACACACAGCACCACACCAGGAATAGAGGTTGAGATCACCCAAATGTGATGAGAGACGGGTACATGTAGATACAAGACGTTAATGAACAGGGAGCCAGTAAATGTAAGTAAGTGCCTGCCAAGGCCCATCATATTCAAACTATTGAAAGCCAAAAATAAAAGGCACATCTTAAAAACAGCAAGAGGAAAACACAACTCGATTGAAAAGTGAATGGGGTAAGATATGCTGTGCAAGAGTAAGCACTGGAAGGCAGGAGTAGCTCTATTAATTTCAGATAAAAATGATTTCTAAACAAAATGGTTTCCTACTGAGAAGGATACTTTTATCATGAAAATATGTTGGAGTTGGTCAAAAGCCTTCTCTGTGCTGTGAGAAGACTATGTGGTTCTTTTCCTTTGTTCTATTAGCATAACGTACTATGTTAATTCATACAATGTATATATTAATTGGCGTCCTGGTGTAGCACTGAGGATTAATGTGCTAGACTGCAAAGTTTCTTTCAACCACATGGTTGGCGGTTCAAGCTCACCAGCTGCTCCTTGGAAACCCTACACAGAGTCACTATGGGTCAGAACCAACTTGAAGGCACTTAACAACAACAACAACATATTGATTAAAATATATGTAACCATTAATGACTGATTTTCTAATGCTGATCCACCCTTGCATTCCTGAAAGGAATCCCACTTGATCATGAAGCATAAGCCTCTTGATAAGGTTTTGAATTTGGATTCACTCATATGAAATATCTAAGACAAGTAAATATATAGCAATTACAGTTGAATAGTGATTACCAGGAGTTGAAGAGATGAAAAATTAGAGGAATCAATGTATAGTGTAGCCTCAAGTTTTTGTTTATGGGGATGGAAAAATTGGCAAGGATATCGATGATATCGCTATAGTTGGTTTTACTGAATTGTACACAGGAAAAATGTTGAATTAGGAAATGATTAATCTTAACTTTTGTAATAATAAAGAAGAGCAAATCTTACTAATGACTCAAGGGTTATATCATCAGGCAGGCATAATAATTATACATATGTATTACCCAATAATGGAGTCTTGGTGTGGCGCTGTAGGATAAGCACTGCACTGCTAATCACAAGGTCGACTGTTCAAACTCACCAGCTGCTCCTAGGAACTCCTATACTGGGTCACTGTGAATCAAAACTGATTCGACGGCACTTAACAACAACAACAATTATCTAATAACAGAGCTTCAAAATACATGAAGTAAAAGTTCACAGACTAAAAGGGAGTAAATAAGAGACTGTTGTTGTTGATAAGCACTAGACTGCAAGGTCGGTGTGAACCACAAGATCAATGGTTCATACTCACCAGCCATTCTTCAGAAACCCCATGCAAGGTCAGTGTGGGTGGAACTGACTCCTCGGCACTTAACAACAGCAACATATCCCAACAAAGCAGAGCAGACATTATTTTCAAGAATGCACATGGTATAGTTACCAAAACAGATCATATTCTGGGCAATAAAATAATTCTCAATAAACTTTAAAAGACTGTAACGATACAGAGTATATCCTTCAACTATAATCAAATTAAATTAGAAACTAACAATAAAATAGCCAGGAAAATTAAATTATGTGGAAATTAAATACCATACTCCTAAATAATCATTGGATCAAAGAAGAAAATCACATAAGAAATTAGGAAATATTTTTAGTTGAGTGCTAATGAAAATAATAGTATGTCAAAGTTGTGGGATACATCTACAGCTATTCTTAGAGGAAAATTTATGCTGTTAAATGTTTATATTAAAAAAGAAAAAAGATCTCAAATCCATGAATATAAGCTTCCAGCCTAAAAGAAACAGTAAGCTAGAAGGAGGTTGCACAAGAAAGGAATAAAAATAAGAGCAGAACCCAGTGATACAGAAAACAAAATATAACAGGAGTTTTTTAGAAAAGAAAATAGAATCAGTAAACCTCTAGCTAAGTTAGTGATGAAAAAAGAATAGATCAAAAGAAAAAGAACTTTTTAAACTACACTTATTTGCAGACATGACCGTGTGTTAGGAAAATCTAAGGAATTTACAAAAAGTTAAAATGAATGTATCAATGTTGTATGGTACAAGACCCCCCCACCTCAAAATAATAATCAGTTGTATTTCTGTATATTATCAATAAAACAGGAAAAATAAAATATTTAAATCAACTCCATTTCCAATAACATAAAAGATTAGTAAATTTAGCAAAATACATATAAAAGTTGTACCATAAACAAATAGAAGACAGTTCCTGATTTGGAAGTCACAATATTAAGATGACATGAATCTCTAGATTCCATATAATCTTAATGAAAATCTTAAATCAAGTTTTTAAAGAAATTGATGAGCTAAGGGTTGTTTTGTTTTGTTAATTTGGAAAGGCTAAGGGCTTAGCAGAGCCAAACAATTTTTTAAAAAGGACAAAGTTTGAGGACTTACACTATCTGATTTCAGGATTCACTATAAAGCCATAGTAATCAAGACATTGTGGTAATGGATAAAAATAAACATAGATGAATTGAGTAGTATCCAGCAATAGACCCATACTGGCACGGTCAGCTGATTTTTGTCACAGATAATTCATGGGGAAATGAGTCTTCAGCAAACATTACTGGAACAACTGTTATCTATATTAACAATAATCAACTGTGATCCTCACACCATACACCAAAATAACTAAAAACAGATCATTGTTGTTGTTAAGTGCCGTCGAGTCGGTTCCGACCTATAGTGACCCTGCACAGGGTTTCCGAGGGTGTAAATCTTTACGGGAGTAAAACAGATTATAGAGCTAAAATAATTCAGGTTCCAGAAAAAAACGTAGGATAACATAATATGTGACACTGGCTTAGGAAAAGGTATCATACATGTTATTGTTAAGTGCCATCGAGTCAGTTCTGACTCATAGCAACTGTATAGGGTTTCCAAGGAGTGGCTGGTGAATTTGAACCACCAACCTGGTGGTTAAAACCATCTTGCGATCCAGTGTTTTGTCCCACAGTGCCACATCAGCATGACAAATGCCTAAACCCATTCCTGGCAATTTTAATAGGTCTGAAGGGGCTATCCATGGTGTTTCAGTGGTGAAACGCTTGACTGCTAACCAAAAGGTGGCTTCAACCTACTAGCAGTTCCACAGGAGAAAGATGTAGCAGGCTGCTTCTATTAAGGTGATAGCTTTGGAAATCCTATGGGGCAGTTCTACTCTGCCCTCTGGGTTACTGTGAGTTGGAATTGACTTGTAGCAGCAGTGGGTTTGTTTTGCCCCTGGCTTTGAAGATGGAAGACAGGGCCAAGTGCCAAGGAATGCACCAGAATCTTGAAAAAGCAAGGAAATGGATTCTCCCCTAGAGTTTCCTGCCAACACCTTCTGACCTCCTGAACTGTCAGGAGGATAGATGTGTGTTTTATTTCAAGTCTGTGGTAATTTGTTACAGAAGCTACAGGATCTGAATACAGATGATAATAGAACATCAGTCCAGGTTAGAAAGGAATTCTTTGAGAGACTCTCAAAGCCATTTAATGCAGTTACTGAACAAATGACAAAAACTAACTCCCTGTCCTTTGCTCTGTCCACAGAAGCTAGAGTTAAAGCTAGTTTCCAAAACAAACTAAGGTGACTTTTAGAAGAAGAATAAAGACCTAACTTAAGAAGAATGTTGAAGGAATTTCCTGTATTCTCATTGAACCAAGTCCTTAAAAAAAGAAATCATCATGGATAGATTTACTATTAGCAGTCTGGGTCCAGGAAGGAGCTAAAAACCACACAGTAGGCTAAACAGGATACGTTTAATATAAAGAGTTATTCTTAAGTACCATCAGGTTGGTTCTGACTCACAGTCACCCTGTATGGAGTTTCTGAGGAGTGGCTGGTGGGTTTGAACTGCCAGCCTTGGGGTTAGCAGCCCAGTGCTTATCCTACAAATGCCACATCAGGAATTACTAACTGTGATAAAATATAAGGAAAAAAAGGCTGAGAGAAAGTATCAAAGAAAGGCCAACATTGGGTGAATTTAAACCTCCTTGGAGAAAAATGGTCAGTCCACCGGAAAGTCGAGAAGTTGGCGGGTCAGTCTAGCGCTGGTCTGCAGTCTCTGAGAAAGCAAGACATCCTTCCAGAATACAGCCAGGAAAGCAGACAGCAACAGAAGGTGGCACTGGCAGGCAGTGGGTGAGCACACAGGGTGGGAACCTCCTGGGCTTGTACAAGGGCCTGCACAAGGGCTTGTACAGGGAGTCAGGCACTGGTGGGGACAGGAGGCCTTCCAGAACTGGCTTTCATGTTGAAGGACAGCAGAAAGGTTACCACCAGGCCATGCTGCAGGGCAGAGAGGGCTGCGTTTGGGGCTAATGGCTACTAAGAACTCCATGGAAAGTCCTCACACCTTCAGCTCTGAGCCCCATGCTGTGTCCAGAAACGGCAGGAGCCGCTTGCTTCTACAATGTACTTCTTTAGAGGTTTAACATCATGTTCACTTTAAAGAAAGAAAAAAAAAAAAATGCTTTAAGGAATTCTGCTGTTCATCACAGGTTATGTATTAAATAGTTCATTTGGAGTGGAGAGGCAATATATGGATAACCGACACATTCATGTACACATCTATATTCCTGGTCATTTGTTTATAAGTAATTAATTCTTTAATACATAACTCATAATATGTGACAAAAATAAGACTTTGTTATTTCCACAGTTTCCTTAAAATGAATGCAGGGATAGCAATTGCCCCTGTCTTGGATGAGAACTTCGGCCAGATGAAACGAAAGATTCTGCTACTGCAGCAGGGTGAGGTTGGTTCCATGGGAAGGGCTCCTGACAAAGGGGGCTCCACAGATGGCACTGCCCACCCCTGCCTCTAAGGTTTTTGGCATAATGGGGAGGTTAATAATGGATGAATCTTGGCTATCTAAAATGAGTGGGCAATAAAGTCATGAAGTGACTGGCTTACAAGGTTTCAGGAGGGAGTTTAGTTTAAGAGTATGTGTGTGTGTGTGTATGGGAAGACAGAGTCCCCACTGAATAGTTCTCATCTTATCTAGATGGGTCTGGTGAAAAGAGATGGGGATAAGATCCTTATGATTCAATAGTGAGTAATTGTTATGTTGCCTAATTGGGACTGTCGCAATCGTAAAGGTAAAAGTTTTGTAACAAAAACGGTGGAGTAGTTAATCTTATAGTCCAGAAGCAGAGGGCCCTAGGACCATCAAGGGAGAAGAGCACAAGAGGAATGTAGGACCTTATCCAGAGAAGCAGCGATACCAGAGATGGAAGCAGAGATGGGGACATGGAAAGGGGAGTAGCTGAGGACTCTAGACTCATGGAAAGAGAGGGTCTGAGAGCTGGCAGCGAGGAGGCAGACTTGCAGAATGTGCTGTTTGGTGGTATAAATTATTATATATGCCTGAGTGTTTTTTTAAAAAAATAAGAGCTAATATGAATAGAGAGAAATACTGTTAACTGATGGTACATGGTGGGGATTATAATCATTATAATGGAACACAGTATATGATTTGTTGAATGTAAAACTGATTATCTGCCCTGTAAACTTTCACTCAATTCACAATAAAAAATTAAGAAAAAGGGAGAACAAACAAGATGGCGGATCGGGTGGTTGTATAGCAGAGAGCTCCGCCAACAACAACACAGAATACCCAAACAAGCATGCTCAGGGGCTGGTCCCAGAACTCTGAACCACATATAAAGGAATACTTAGAAGGTTGGAAGGATCACAGCTGGAGGAATTTGTGGCAGAAGCAAGAAATCTATTGCTTTCTAGTCTGGGACACTCAGTTGCTCCAGGAGCCGCCATCTTGGGTGAGACCACGTGGGGGAACTATCGGAGCGGCCACAGACGCCTGGCAGAACCGCAGAGATAAAGGTGTGGACATTCTTCTCTTTTGGTAGCTGTTCATTGGTCCCTCGCTGTCTGCGCACCTCCATTCTGGTGACTATAGGGGTGCCTGAGCTAGTGGG
>NW_006408533.1:18282687-18301703 GCF_000296735.1 Chrysochloris asiatica
GAATTGTTGAATGTGAAACTGATGATGTGCCCTGTAAACTTTCACTCAATTCACAATAAAAACCTTAAATTTAAAAAAATAAAATATTGAGATTAAGAAAAAAAAAAAAAGGATGAATCAAGGTACCACTGAATCAGTCAAAAAATTAGCTGCAAGTAACAGAAGTAGTAGACTCAGGGTGATCAAAGCAGAAAAGTTTATTAAAAGGATCCAGTGAACAACCCAACACACTGTGAATGTGGGTCATTCTATAAAAACAGTCAGTGCCTTGGAACACAAACAAAACGGGTGTCTGGGCTGGGGCAGTTGCTGATCACAAGATACATAACCAAATGTAATGTATAAATCTTGATAAGAGCCTGAACCAAAAGAGGAAATAAAAGAAAGAAGAAGAAAAAAAAAAAAAAGCTGTAGAATATACTTTTGGGGACATGGGGATAACTGGGGAAATCCAAATATTTGTTACATATGATGATGACAAGGTGCATCCTAGTCTTAGGAGATGTAATGCTGAAGCATTTAGTGAAAAGAGTTATTATGAAAATTGAAACTTAAGTGCAAATAAACAAAAATATAAACATGAGGGGGCTTCAAAAAGTTTGTGGAAATAGAATGAAAAGATAATGGAATGTTCCCACGAACTTTTTCAAGCCTCTTTGTATTTATATGTGTGTGGTGAGAGAAGTACAGAGAAGTATAAAGAAAGTATAGAGAAGTATATGGAAGTGGCAAGAATGCATCAAACAATAGGTAAATCTAGGCAAAGTGTATATGGGTATTTATTGTACTATGTTTTTCACTATGTCTTACAGATTTGAAATTTTTCAAAGTGAAATTTTGAGATAGCCATATAAAAACAAATAATTTTCTAGTTTTTAAAAAAGGGTTGTGTGGCTCATTAGACTTGTTGAGAAGGATGAAGAACCAGGCTTACTGGTGACACCTAAAACTCCTCCAAAATGAGACTTCTGCCAAGCATCCAACACTGGCTTGGGGTGCTGCCACTTTGGTGCCAAAGATTTAATTCTGAAGTCATTGCTGCTTTGCTCCAGAGTCTCGTCCCTTTGTGTGTGCTTTTCAACACTGGCTGTTCAACACTACTGTTATCACCTGGGGAGTTTTAAAAAATAATGATACCTGGGCCCCAGGCATCTGCTTTCACTGATTTGTGGTGGAGCCTGGGCTCCTCAGGTGATTCCAATTAGTAATGAATGACTAATTGATATGAAAAACATTTCAGAATTGGTGGCTCCACCTTCTAATACAGCGTCTTTGTTAGTGTTACTACATGAATTGTCACATGGTTTTAAAGGCTCAGCTTAAGCAATTAACTTGGAAGTGCCAAAATATCTTCTAAAGGGAAGATGTGAAATAGTCATATCCTGGTGAAAAACAAAAGCTTAAATGACCAGATAGAATTGTAAACAATGAATGCTGGGATTGCAAAAGTAAAAGGTCTGAGGTATTTCCATTTTAAATAGTTCCCATTAGCAGGAATGATAATGGCTGATGTATACCAATGTCCAAGCAAATGACTAAGCTATCCCAAAGACTGAGGGCATTAATATTTTGAGCTTTGGGGATATTACAAAAATGGGGAAGCAGCCAGTCCATGCTTGTCTGAGCCTTCCTCCTTGGCCTCTCCCATGACTTTGGGGAAAAAACACTGGTGGTGTTGAATGTGTAGCAAAGTCCTAGTTCATAAAAGGGCAACCTCTTCAGGGATTGTGGAAAGTTTAGGTGGAGGGAAGATTGAAGTTCCCATTTCACTAACACTATGGTGGTGGTGGTAGTGTGGCAAGGAGTTGGTTCCGACTCATAGCGACCCTTCATAGGGTTTTCAAGGCTGTAAATCTTTATGGGCGCAGATAGCCTCATCTTTCTCCTGCGATACAACTGATAATTCTGAACCTGACTCGTAACCACTAAGCTACCAGAGCTCCTTGTCTAACACTACGGTCAGCAAAACAAACAAACGATAAAAACCCCAAACCCCTGAAACTTCATAAATACTCAACATGGTTTCAGAGCAAAAGTACTGGTGGAGAATTCTGAGGACTGCTTTTAGCACTTCCGTGGGTCATGGAAGAGAAAACTCTGTGATGAGCAGGTAGAGGCAGCAAAGGAAGGAAGCCTAGCCAACCAATATGGTGGAAACAGAGAGAGGCACCAGCTAGGATTGAAATAAGCAAATTTTAAAGACCTCTGCCCCTCACGTCTCAGAACTCTTCATTCTCCAACCTCTGGGACTCAATACAAAACTGCTTTCACCCAAGGACTTCACCAAGGGACCAGGTGTTTTCCCTGCTAGAAAGTAGAATAAGGGCCTTGCTTCTGCCCACTGCCAGCTATAGAGTGAGACAATGTGAGAGGGAAGGTTTAAAAAGTTTTTTGAAAAATGCCATTATCTTTTGATTCAATTTTCCCCCGAACTTTTGAAAGCCCCGTTGTATATTCAGATATTCCCATTTGAAAGCCTGAGCAAACTTCTCTATAAAAATTCCATGAAATGTAGTAGATAAGATTCAGATTTATTTTGGGTCTAATATTAGACTGGCCCATATCTCTGTGCTATCCAGTATGGGAGCCACTAGCCAATTACTATTTGAAATGTGGATAGTGCCACTGGATAACTAAAATGGTAATTTAATAATTAAAATAGCTACTTGTGGCTATTAGCCACCAATTGAACAGTGTAGTTCTAATGCCTCATGGGTCAGAACCAGTGGTTTCGTCAGGACATTTCTCTGATCACTGAGAGAAGGGGGAGGGTGCAGAAAGAGAAGAAAACTGTCAACACTTTGGGTCACTTCAACCAGATTGAAAATTCTCCATGCTTCCAGAGACAGGATGGCACCACCCGCTTGCTGTGAGGGGTATGAGGGAAGGACACCTGAGGAGACTTCAGCCTGCCCTTCTGACTTGTGGCTAATGCCAATGGGGGGAAAAGGCCTAGGATTTGGGTCACTCAGGATGAAGTTTATGGTTCAACACACAAAACCAGAGACTTGGGCCACTCTTGGGGTCAACTATTCATGGAGATCACCAGTGTGGCCTGGCTGGCAGTGAACAGGAAGTGGGAGGGCTCATCTTCGGACAGTGTTACCAGAGCCAGAGGAGGATTTAGAGCTGGAGGAAACGGGGGGCCCTTTCTGGGTACCTGCAGGCTGCATAGGCCCTTTCTTTTTGGGTATTATGGCCTTGTTTTTGCTCTTGAATACTTTGCTGGGATCCAGCTTGTTCACAAAGCAGTCAGTCTCTTCTGTGAGCAGGTTTGAGTTGTAGGTGATGGGTTTATACATGTTGAACCATTGCTGTAAGGCAGAATTGAGAGAGAAGGTCATGAATCAATGGAGAAATGCCAATCTCTATGCTACTTAGTGAAGCAAAAGAAGAACAGAAACATGGGGACAGGGAGCTGGGGAGATGCAGCTGAGAGAACAGAGGGATTTTTTAATGAAAATTGCCTTGCAAATTGATTAGCACTTACTTGAAATCGTAGGGAGGACATAGCCATGAAACTCTAGTAAGAAATACATTATGATTTCAGATGTTCAGTATGCTTTAATGTAAATGCTGTTAGGGAAGACTCTGAGTAAACTCCCTATGTCTGATCTAGTGAACCCTAAGGCTGGGGTGCTGCATCTCCAATCACTGGGAGGCAGGATCCTTTCAGTTGTTCTGCCCTCAACTTAGCTGCTCCTCACCAGTGAATTTGGCAGTACCCTCCCCGAGAGACCAGCTGCCAGGGTTGGGGTTCCCTTCTAGGTAGCTGAGGACAAAGTACCTCCACATCTACTGATATTTCATTGATCACCACCACTTCCACGACGGTGGCCAAGAGGATGTTATCATTCTGTTGACACTTGAGGAACATGTATAGGTAAGGAATGTACTCTAAGATAGAGTGTTACGTGAAAAGACTAGGAAGTGGAACAATGTAAGTAATATTTTGCATTTATTATTCAGGAAAAAGGAAACAAAAACAGTTCTGTACACATGCAGGCTGTACACTGGTAGCAGTGACTGCCTCTAGGGCAGTGTGATGGTTGTGAAGGTGGTGATGGTGATGGTGATGGTGGTGGTGGTGGTGGTAGAGCTGGTGATAGAAGTGATGGTGGTGGAGGTGATGGTGGTGGTAGAAGTGGTGGCAGAGGTGGTGGAGGTGGTGGTGATTGTGGTGGTGGTGGTGTTAAAGGTGGTGGAAGTGGTGTGCTGTCGAGTTAGTTCTGACTCATAGCAACCCTGTATAGGGTTTCCGAGGCTGTAAATCCTCATCTTTCTCCTGCAGAGTGGCTAGTGGATTTGAACCACTGGCCTTGCTGTCAGCAGCCCAACTTGTAACCCATTACACCCCCAGAGTTCCTAGGGAAGTGCACTAGCAGGTTGGAATCAGAGACTTTTCGTTCTTTTTCTGTGTATGTGCGGCCTATCTCAATCAGACTTAATTCCCATCTCCAAAGACAATTTTATTAGAAATAAATGTGCTCCCCAGTTGAGTCTGAGATTCAGCCAGGTTTGGGAACCACTTAACTAGACAGGTATAAAGGGAGGCAGTCCACCTATGCTGGAATCAGCTGCCTAAATGAAAATGCAGGTGCTGAGCTCTACCCCTGACTTTCTGAATCAGACAGAGAACCTGGGACTCTGCAATTTAACCATGTCCTCAGATTCTTGACACACAGCACAGTTTTGAGATGACAAGTGTCTTTCACTTACCTTGGCCTGGGGACTAATGCCATAGTTGGTGAAGGCATACTGCCACTGGGGCAGACCCAGGTGGGTGATGAGCAGGCGATAATAGGCGGTAAAGGTATCCGTGAGAAAATGCCAATATAAAGCTCTGTCCAGAAACCAGACCTCAGTGTCTTGTGCTAATGCTGAAATAGTAGACAAAGGAAATAAAGGATAAAGGATGGCTTAACACTTACCCCTTTATCCATATAATTATATGTTGTTAAGCACCATTGAGTCGGTTCCAGCTCATAGTGATCCTATATAGGTTTCCAAGGAGCAACTGGTGGGTTTGACTGTCAACCTCATGGTTAGCAGTCAAGTGTTTATCCTAAAGTTCCATACCAGGACTCCAAAGTTATATGTATTCATGGTTTTAAAAAAAGCCCAGTAGTAGAAAGAATATAAAATAAACAGTAAAAGTTCCTTCTTTTTTCTTCTAACCTCCTAGTTCCATTCGCCAGTGGCCACTGCTACCAGGTTCTTTGGTACTCTACATATTTTTTCAGTAATTGATCAGTTAATTGATCATCTGTTGGGCTTTGTCCATCAGGTAGTGCACCCCTTCAGTGCAGGTGATCAGCACTCTTCCCCCAGTGCACACACACTGTGGCCTCCGCTTTCCTGATGGAGAGAAACTCTGAACGGTTCTGGCTTTTGTGGCGAGGTCTCTCTCAGAACTCAGTCAGAAGTGCTGTGAGAAGCCACCGTGGAGAAGGCCAGCCTACTCTCCCAGGCTGTTGAGTGATGTCCTGGTAGAGCTACTCCTGACTGTTTCTCTTTCTGACCCTATCCTTATTCATCTGTGTTTAGCTAGCTGTAATAGCTGCTAAGTGACCTCTATCCTCTGATCTCTTCCTCTTCTCTAACTGCTTGTGATCACATAAATTTTCAATGGAATCCTGTCATTTTCCTGCTACACAACTCCCTACTGTCTTCCGTATTGTGTCCAAATTCCTTTACCTGGTTTTCAAAGTTTCTTAAGACACACACACAAAAAAGATCAACTGGTTTACTAGCTTTGTCTCCTCTTCATCCACAAGGTGAACTATTCAGTCCACTGAACTGACATTTTCAGTCTCCTGAATCATTGTACTTTCACATGGCACAGGTTTAACCCTTTGCTTGGATGTTGCCTTTACTCCATCAAATCCCTGTCACTTCATAGTTAACTCCTACATAGTGGGTGATGAGTTGGGCTGCTAACCAAAAGGTCAGCAATTCAAATCTACCAGTTGCATCTTGGGAGAAAAATTAGGCTTTTCTCCCTCATAAAGATTTATAGCCTCAGAAGCCTTATACAGGGTTGCTGTGAGTCGAAACTGACTCCATAGCACACCACCAACACCACCATAGTTCAAGATGTAGCTGGAAATGATTTCTCCTCCTCTGAGGACCAATGCATCCTTCCTGTGGCACTGAGAGAATATAGGCCATAAATTCTGGTGTCTGCATCGTCTTAGCTCTCCCAGGCAGAGCTACTAGAAGAGGTACAGCTTGGCAGATCCACAGTCCCTAGTCTCGGACCTGGGCTGCTAATGGGGGAGCAGGTGTTCCAGCTGCTGCTCAAGGGGCCAAATCTTTTTCTCTTGATTTCCTATATGGGGTTTTAGATTGAGAGCTAAATTCAGGTTTTCATTGCTATGAATTAGTCTGCTAAATCTGAAGCATAGAACAAAGAGAGCATGCTTCCTGGATGTTTGTCTAACACCTGAATCTGCTGGAGGACTATATAACCAGATGGGTATTTCTTTTAGCTTGTACACACCTATTATCCTAACTCCATAGACTGTTTTGTGGTAACTCATAAATGATAATGGAGGACTGAAGAGGCTTTCTGGGTCTTGGCACCTCCAGGAGACCTGGCAGAGTCTGAGGAGGCCACAGAGGAGAGTGCTGTTTGTGATGGCTGGCAAGCAGCCAAGGCCATATTCAAACTACAGGACCAGACTTGTATAGGATTCTTACCTGGTTTCCCGTGTTTGTAGACAAGGCAAACCTTCCCATTTCCATTGCAAGAATCCAGCTCAAAGATCACACTGCGGGAGTCAAAGTGAGGCTTCTCTGGCTGGTCGTCATTGGCTGCAAACCCAGAAGGGAATGGTAATGTTCAAAGGTACTCATTACAAACACGCATTTATTCATCCAGCTTGCTAGGATGAAAACAACAGCATATTCTTAAATATGATTTCCAAATGTGGGCCAAATGAATTCTGTACCCTAAATGTTCCAGCTTTCATCCATGGAATCAGCCTACTGTCTGGGCCCCACATTACTAATCAACAGTGTTACTGAATCTAGGGGGAAGGTGGCATGTATGTGTAAACCAAACATTTGGGATCTGGGACTAAATAAAAAAATAATAATCCGGTGGCCTGATATTGACATATTTTTTTTCTTTATCCCAGATAACTCGCTTCCTCCTCATTTATATAGGCTTTTGATTAGAATCAATGTTTCTCTGTCTAATATGCCTATTTATTATATTTAATTATAATGTTGTTAGGTGCCACTGAGTTGGTTCCAACTCACAGTGACCCTCTGCACAACAGAATGAAACGCTGTCTGGTTCTGCCTTATCTTCACTACTGTTATGCTTGAGCCCACTGCTGCTGCCACTGTGCTAAATCTGGTCAAGTTGAAAATACCTACTTAGAAACCAAATAGCATAGAGCATCAGAGAAGACAAATTCTTACAAATGTACACATTAGAAACCTTCTTTCTGGCATCTTCATTATAGTTATTACGTAATAAAGATTAGTATGATGAGTTGGGTGTGGGGTGATTCATAAAACTAAGAGATTAGATATTCCATACAAAAAATTAATTATTTATTAATACATAAATCCATACTCTTCTGGTGTGGCACTGTAGGATCAGCACTGGACTGTTAATCACAAAGCCGGTAGTTCAAACCCACCAGCCACTCCTTGGAAACCATATACAGGGTCGCTATGAGTCAGAATCAACTCGACAGCTCTTACCAGTAACAAGTTTATAAACATACTTGTTTATATATATATGTATACATACATATGATTCTATATAAATGTACAAATATTTATATTTCTAATTAAAATATTTTTTAATTGGATTTCTTCTGCCACAAAGGTAACACTTTTATATTCTTGATCTCATATGGTCCTAGACAAACATAGGAATACATTTAAATTTTGTCTTCAGGATTGTTTATTGTATAAGAATGGGGGTATCTTTGATTTATTCTAACAAATCTATTTGTACATTTCTTTGGATTTCCTAAGAGAAAATGATGTCATCTGTAAATAAGGACTTAGGTCTGCTAGTTGAGTTATCCTAGAAAGCATGAACAGAGCAGGTGCCCGAAATGCTTTATCCCCTTGGGTATATGGGACAATATGGTGCCTACCTCTTGAACTCTGTTGCCTACTTTTACTCTTTCAGCTTCCAGGGCAGAGCAGACTTAGCTTCCCTCCTAGGGATTAGAAAGCCCCAGCACAAACACATGAGGCCAATAGGACCTCCTCCCCATCTCAGTCACTTTCAACATTTACTCATGGAATCCTTGGGTGATGTTTTCCAATTGCTTGCCCAGTTGAAGGAAAAGACCTTGAATTCTTTCTTGCCACCAGGATTTCAATGAACCCTAAGGTCTTAGTATAGAAGAAAATCCTAGTTGCCTATTCAATATTCATTCTCTCTTTCTTAGTAATAAAGCCCTAATTTTGTTTGAGGAGGCATTCATGGTGGTGTTAGTGCCACGGAGCCCATTCTGACTCAAAGCTACCCCGTATAGGGTTCCCAAGGGTGTAAATATTTGTGGAAGCAGAAAGACTCATCTTTTGCTCAAGGAGCAGTTCGTGGGCTTGAATCACCCACCTTGTGATTCACAGTCCAGTGTTTATCCTACAGAGCTACTGGGCTCCTGTTTTTGTTTGAGGGCGGCACTGGTACATAGCCAAAAATACTCACCTCCTCAGTCTCCCCGCTGGTTGTCCTGTTCTGGCCAGTAAGATATAACCAGAAGTCTATGGGGAAGGATGTTTGGGAAAACTATCATTTTCTTGATAAAATGGGTCAGAGTCTTTCAAAAGACACTTATTTATTTTTTGACGTTTATTCTTTTTTCCTGCCTGGAACAGAGATTGGAAGCCTGGAGGCAGAGCTGACATTACTCAGTCATGAACATGAAAACCAAACCCAAAGTCTAGTGTTCCAGGAAGCCAGAGGAAGACTACCAGTGACTTTCTCATGCAGCTGTACCAGTTTAGTTCCAGATTTTTTGTGAGGAAACAAATAAACGGTTGAGTTTAGACATTGTAGTTGGGGCCCTGCTTTTATGCCATCAAATATGGTTCTGATAGAAGTCCACACTCATACTTAGGGACTCATCGGGTTTAGCATCCATTTCACTCATGAACCACTTCACTCAGAAGTGGCAAATAGTTGTAGGCAGGAAAGGAGCCATGTTCCCGGAATGCTCTAGAGAATGTAATGTTGAGTGAAGTTTGAATTACAACCTTCATTCATACACCAAGTATTGACTGGGTACATACTGTGTGCCTTTGTGTTCCTGCAATGACTAACAGCCTTGGAAACCCTATACAGATTCGCTATGAATCAGAACTGACTCATGGCACTTAACAACAACCACAAGTTATGTGCCAGGTATTGATTTGGGTGCTAGGAACAAAACAGATAAAGATCCAAATACTGGCATTTTCTTCATGAAAATTTCCTTTTTTGGTGTAGACCATTCTTTACTTATTCCTGGGCTTCTAAGAAGACACAGGAAGCATGACAGTTCTGTAGGATAAGTACTGGACTACGAGCCACAAGGTCGGTGGTTCAAACCCACCAAGACACACTGTGGGAGAACGATGAGGCCTTCTGCTCCTGCAAAGATTACAGCCAAAGAAACCATATACAGGGCTGCTTTGACAAAGATGAAAAAGGAAGGAAGGAGGAGAAGAGAAGGAGGAGGGGGAGCAGAAGGAGGAGGAGAAGAAGACATGGATGGTAAGACTTTTGGTTTGGAGGAATATATGACAATGTCTTTCCATGGTCTCCAATAGTGTAAACAAGAAACAAGCAGAATGAATTCTAACCCAAAGCAGAAGTTCCTCTAAATACCTTCATCCGGATCATCCTCCAGGTCTGCAAGAGTCGGTGCATTAGGAAGTGAATACATGGAAGACTGGTTGAGTTGAGTCAGTTTCGAGATGCTGTTAATTGCCATGCTGCCCAATGGAATGATGTTCTCTATGGGAAAATTGAAAAAGAGTTACATGGAGTAACAGCCTAGTCACAACTTTCAGCAAAGGGCTTCTGCTTAATTAATCTAAAACCCAACTACTGGTTGGTCTCAGGACTAAAGAAGTGATGGAAAGAAAAAAAGAAAGAGTCACTGCATTACATGCCCCAGAGCACCAAAAGGAAAAACAACAACAACACACAAAACTACTGGGGCATTGGGTGAGCCCCCACTGCATGTATGAGTGTAGAATGTTGGAATATGTGCGCAAGGGGCCCCATTTGAAAGGTAAAAGATTTTAGAACATTTTTCCTCCCTTTTCCTTTTGTTACACCAGCATTCTGTACAGAGTTACACTTTCCAAAGGAGTCCTGGTGTGGTGCTGTGGGTTAAGCACTAGACTGCTAATCAAAAGGCTGGTGGTTCAAACCCACCAGCTGTTTCTCGAAAATCCTATGCAGGGTCGCTAGGAGTCAGAAGTGACTCAATGACTTAGCAACAACAATGTTATTGTGGTTATGGGCCACTGAGTCGTTTTTGACTCTTCGTGCCCACATGTCATTTTCTTGGCCATAATCTTTACATGAGAAGTCTGCTAGGGCTTTCTTCCATGGAGCTGCTGGGTGGGTTCAAACAACGAATCCAAATGCAGTCATGATAGTCATCATGATCTACTGAGCATTTGCTATGTACGGAGCTCTTGTAGCGTAGTGGTTACAAGTTGGGCTGCTAACTTCAAGGTTAGCAGCTCGAAACTACCAACAGTTCCATGGCAGAAAGATGAGGCTTTCTGCTCCCGTAAAGATTTACAAACTACCAAACCCTATACAGGGTCGCTATGAGTCAGAACCAACTCCATGGCACACACCACCAACAACAACACCACCAGGCACTAGGAAGCTTCGACTGCTTCCCAATGACTTCGCTCAACACCACCACGAGGTGGATGAATAGTAATAAGGAGCCTGGTCATGCAGTAGGTTATACTTTGGGCTGCTAACCATAAGATTCAAATCCACCAGCCTCTCACAGGAGAAGGAAGAGGCTGTCTGCTCCTGCAAAGATCTGCGGTCTCGGAAACCCTAGGGAGCACACTTCTACTCTATTCCACAGGATCATTATGAATCACAACCAACTTGATGGCAGTGGGTTTTGTTTTAATAAGTGGTGGCAGAGCTAGAGTTCAAACCTAGTTAGCGTTTTCTCCCTTAAAATATTGACTCTTCACCTCTCCCATAGCAGCATGCAAGAGGTCAAAAGGGAACAACCAGGCCTATGAAAGAACAAGTACTGGTGGTCAGGAGACAAAGTCACACTCCCTTGCCTATGGCCACATCTCTCTTGGAGACACTAGCCCCTCCCATGAGCACTTGTAGCTGTCATACAGCTTAACCTGAGAAGTTTGCTCTGAGGTGGAATCCTCAGAGAATTTAATGATGTTAATGATTAATGTTTTTCTCGGCCCTCATCCAATAGGAAGTCTCATAATTGTGCTTCTAGTAAACTACTAGCTAAACTCTGGCAGGTGTTGGGTGAAGTAATAATGGTACTTGTTAGTAGCACTCATGGAAACCATTCTGATTCAAAAACTCAAAAGTCAGGCAGGCCCCTCAGGGTTTTCTTATCCAACCTCTCAGCCTGGGAAACATTCTCCTCCAGCAAAGGGGCCAACTCACCATCCAGCTTCACACTCCAGGTCATGTGGAAGCCATTGGTCATCAGGTAAAAATTCTTCATATCTTCAGGCAACATACAGTTATTTTTCTATAATCACAAAGCAGCTGAGTATTAGGTGAGGGCTGGGCTACACTTCAAAGCAGATCCTGAAACTAGGAGACTGTGATATTACCCTATAAACTGCTCTCACAGAGGCTTTGAGGTCAACATAGTAGAGTCACTGATTTGATCTTGTTTTTGCCTCACCAGACCAGGGAGACTAGCTGTCTACTCTGTCACGATAAGGCCTCAACAGAGAGCTATTTGGGAAGGAGATGACTAGAACTGGTTGAAGAGGAAACTTAGAGGAAGACCGTGAGAAAGTCCTAAGCAAAGTATGACGATGTTAGAACAAAGTAATTAACATAAATTTTAGATCCATGCTCATAAATTATTTCCTGAAACAAATTATTGGAAAAATAAGAACATCTTACACATGGAGAGTATGTACTTCTAGAGCGTTTAGTGCAATTAGCCTATTCTAATCGTGACAGTTCTTCAGAGCAAAAAAAAAAAAAAAAAGATGAAACTAGATAAATTCTAAGTAACATACAAATTAAGTAGCCTTTATGCATATTCACAGGCCTGACAAGTCTTCACTAGTCAACCAAAGCAGTGGTATGCACAGAATGCCTTTCTCTCATGCCAGGCACCCTGACATGAGAGGCCTACGGTAATCAGTATTCTGACTAGGCTTTTGGTCCTTCTGTGGCCAAAAGCCCAGTATCCACTCTGCAATTTGGTCAGTTTGCCATCTAGTGGTAGAGACAAGGAAACTACTGTTTACCTGCCTTTTCTCTCTGTATGTGTTCAATGAAGTAAGTTCTGGTGGCTTCATTCTTTTTTAGAACATTAAATGTTTTATTAAATCTTTTTATAATGAATGCTGATCATTGTTGAGGATATCCGTAGCAGAATACACATCATTTCAACAATTTCTACATGTATTTATCTTTTTATAATTGAGTTTTGTCACTGTTGAGAACATTCATAGCAGAACACACCATTTCAACAATTTCCACATTTAAAGTTCAGTGACACTGACTACATTCTCTGAGTTGTGCAGCCATTTTCATCCTCTTTTTCTGAACTCTTCCTCCTCCGTTAACATAAACTCACTGACCACTAAGGTTCCTGTCTAATATTCTGAGCTACTATTGTCAATCGGAGATTGTAAAGATACATCTTAAAAGAGCACAAAGCTCAAGGCAGACAATCTTTACTAGTTAAGCTATTGCTGGGTATTAAGAAGACTTCGGGGCATATTTTGGTTTAAGGTTTAAAGGTTATCTCAGGACAATAGTTTCAGAAGTTCACCTAGCCTCCATGAGAATTTGAAATTCTGTTCTACATATCCCTTCTTTATCAAGATTCTTGCACAAAATTTCTGGTAAAAATGTTCAGTAATGGTAGCCAGGCCTGTAACAACAGCAGAGCCATGAATAGGAGCAGGACATGGAATGTGTGGTTAATTGCCTCTCTAAGGAACTGCCGCCTTTGCTGTGTTGGATGGAGTCCACCTACTGGCCTTTCTTAACAGGGGCCTGACAATGTACATCTTACATTAAGGTGGAAGATTCTAGTAATGGTGACTGTATCAGTTATTATAGCATTTATTCCATCCAAGAAGGAAATTTGGGTATTATTTTATACCAGTATTAAAAAAAATTCAGAATAAAAAATAAATCCATGAAATCAAATATTTAAATCATTTTCAATACTGGAATTTATAAACATACAAAATGTCAAGCATAGAAATCATATAAAAATTAATCCTACATTATAATTCTAACATAAATTATTGGTGACCCCTGGCTCTGCTGCTTCCTTGGTGTTTTGTCCTGGGCAGAAAGTCCAAAGGGAGGGATGAAAGTGCAGACTGGTTATAAAACACTAGTGCTGCATTCACACAGATCACAATCTCTAGTCCAATGATGGCTCGGCTACAAATCCACTGTCTCCATGTTCCCCTCCCAAGAAGGCTATCTACTACAGTCTCACCGAGCTATTCCAGAAGAATCCACCACAAGCTGAGTCACTTCTTCATCAGCAGGAGCCTTTCTTAGGTTTTGGGAGCTGTCGTGGATTAAACTGTGTCCCTCCAAAATATGTGTCTAGGGTCTGCCATGATCCCCGTTATTGGGTGGTGGTTCCCCATTTCTGATCTGATGTAGTTATCTTCCAGTTTGTGATATGTGTTGTAAATCCTAAGCTTTATATGTTACTGAGCTAGCATTAATGTGGGGTATATCTTGGGGTAGACCTTATAAGAAGGCATGACTCCAGTCCCACCCTTGCTTGAGTCACACATTTTATTTTATAAGACATAAAAGAAGACAGACTCCTGGTGTGGCACTGTGGGTTAATGTGCTGGACTGCAAAGTCGGTTTGAATCTCAAAGTTGGTGGTTCAAAGTCACTAGCCGTTCCGCGGAAACCCTATACAGGGTCACTATGGGTTGGAATCGACTCAACGACACTTAACAACAACAACAAGCAAAGAAGAGAGAAGTAAGCAGACAAGAGGGACCTAACCACCACCAAGAAAGAAGAGCTGGGAGCAAAGCATGCTCTTTGGACCTGGGTCCCTGCCCTCAGAACCTCCTAGAACCCGGGGAAAAACTGATACCAAGACACAACTAAGCCTACAGATGTTGAAAGGAGACAAGGATCTTCCCCCAGGGCTAACAGAGTACAACTGATGCCCTGCATTTGGATTTCTAGCTTCCTAACCTGTGAGAAAATAAGTTGTTTATTTAAAGTGATCCACTTGTGCAATTTCTGTTGTAGCAGCACTAGAGAACTAAGACAGGAGCTATCAGCTGGATTCTTGGAAAACTTTCATGAGCACTACCTAAGGAGCTCTGGTAGCACAGTGGTTACGAATCGGGCTGCTAACCTCAAGGCCGGCAGTTCAAAACTACCAGCTGCTCCGCGGAAGAAAGATGAGGCTTAAAGATCAGTTTGAACTTCAAGATTAGTGGTTCAAGCTCACCAGCCGCTCCTCAGAAATCCTATACAGGGTCGCTATGGGCTGGAACTGACTCAATGGCACTTAACAACAACAACAACAACTGGAGCCTCAAGGGAAAGGCTAAGGATTCATTCTTCCTTTCTGCTCACCTTGTCTATGTCTGGGAAATTCTGCAGCCAGTGCTCCCTCTCCTTTTAGAGGCCACTTGAGCAGGGAAGGGGCTAGGAGGCAGATGCAAGATTGCTAACAAACAAGATGCTATGGATTGAATTGTGTTTTCCCCAAATTATATGTTGGAATCCTAATCCCTATACCTGTGGATGTAATCCTATTTAGAATAGGGCTTTCTTAATTATGTTTGTGAAGCCGTATCAATGTAGGATGTGCCCTAAACTTTATCACTTCTCTGAGTTCTAAGGAGCAGCACAGACTTAAGAAGACGGATGTCACATGAAGACCACCAAGGAACTGAGGAACACTGAGGCTATGGAAGCTGAATGAGACAAGCAGCGTCCTTAGAACTGACACACAGACAACCATTCCCAATAGCTCGAATCCAGAATTCAAATTTTCTAGCCTCCTGAACTGTGAGAAAATACATTTCTGTTCTTTAAAGTCATCCACTTGAATGTTTCTGTAGGCACTTGCCCATGCTGGGCAGGATCTCCATGAACCCATTTGTAACCACAATCAGAGGGCTAGCTAGACCCTTACTGGAAACATGAAGTACTGAAGACAACTGCTTCTATGCAAACTCCTCTCAGAAAGGCCGTGAGTGTGGTGGGAGAAAACCCCAGATGGGCTGAAGGCATGGACTCAGAACACCAGAATTCTTAGTGCAATGTCAAACACCCTCCTTCATCTAAAGAGGGTGGTTATGAATTGGGCTGCAAACCTTAAGGTCAGCAGTTTGAAACCACCAGCTGTTCCGCAGGAGAAAGATGAGGCTTTCTGCTCCCGTAAAGATTTACAGCCTCAGAAACCCTGTACAGGGTTGCTATGAGTCAGAACCAACTCCATGGCACATAACCACCAACCACCACCTTGAAGTAAGGCCAAGTGGAGGGCTTGGTTCAGTCTGGGGTCAGAGCTGAATTGCTTAAGACTCAGAGTAGTAGCAGCATAAACAACAACAACAAACACAAATCCACTTCCATCAAGTCGATTCTGACTCATAGCCATGGAGACTGTAAATCTTTATGCAAGCAAACAGCCTCACCTTTCTCCCAAGGAGAAGCTGGTGGGTTTGAATTGCTGACCTTGCAGTTAGAAGTCCAGTGCTTTTCCTACAGCACCACCAATGTTCCGTACTCTTCCCCAAATCACTTTCCCTCTAAAAATACACGATGAAAACCATATAAATATTGACCTGTGTGTGGGTTACCACATGTCTTTGTATAGCTCTGTGAATGGCAGACATCAGCTCATCCAGAACAGCAGTGTCCTCAGGCTTAACCAACCACTGAGATTTTACAATTGGGGAGATAGTGGGGGAAGTCTTTGAACTTGCAGATGGTGCCAGTGGTAGCCTCACTCAAAGTACTGAGAGGAAGGAATGCCTGTGGAAAGTAGCTGGGTGACCCTGGGAAAGTTCCACACTCTTTCTGACCTTGGTTGTTTTTCTTAAATTCAAGCTCATTCATTAATTCATCCATTCATCTGACATTTATTAAGTATCGCTTATGGAATAAATCATGGGAGAAAGATAAGGCTTTCTGTTGCAAAGATTTCAGCCTCGGAAACTCTATACAGGGTCTCCATGAGTTGCAACCAACTCCACGCCACTTAACAGCAACAGTGGAATCAATACTGTGCTGGGCACTAGAAATAGAATAGGAAATGAGACAAGGTGCAAGGGACTGTGGAGGACACGTGGGTTACTTATTCAAATCCATCTTCCTTCTTGAGAGAACACTGATTTTGTTGGAGATCATGTCGTATTTATCTAGTGTTGTTATAACAGAAATAACTCCAAGTGGATGGCTTTTAAGGACCAGAAATTGATTCTATCAGTTTAGGACATTAGACTTCTGAACTCAGAACACCAGCTGTGGAGAAAGGCCCTTGTCTCTTTTCAGCATCTGTATACCCAGCATTCCTTGGAGTTCTCCATGAGTCTTGGCATCAATATTCCTCTAGGATCTAGGCGCTTCACAGTACAGGGACCACAGATCCAAAAGACATATTCCACTTCCAACTCTTCTAATCTTGATGGTAGTAGGTTACTTATTTTCTGCTCAAGTCTCTCTCCTTTTATCTCTTTTTAAGATAAAAGATGTTGCATGCCACACCCCTGGAAGTCTTCTGTAAATTGGATCAGGGTGGTTGTAGGACAATGTCAACAGTTCAATCCGACCAGCTGCTCCTTGGAAACTCTATATAGAGTCAGAACCGACTCAATGGCTCTTAGCAACAACAACATCCCACCTTTAATCCTCGTATTGATTTATCACAGCAAATCACATCATGGGGGATAGCTACATTTCAACTGCCAAACCACAGAGAATCTTAGCCTAGTCAAGTTGACATAAAACCTTAACTAATGCAGATGGAAATGGACCCAGTACAATGCTTGTTTTCAGAGCCTCTTCTGCCAACTAGTGCTGGGCATTAAAATGTAAATCGAAGCTCAATCAGGGAGTTTCACTTTTCTGTTCAAAGTGACAGATGTGGCTGCCAGATCCCTTGTCTCTTCTTCTTGCCTGGATCTTGAAGGTGATAGGACATAGCAGTTGTTTTCCTCCAGGGATGGAAGAGGTCAGAGAGCTACGAAGACAGTGGTTTAATGTTGTCAGGGCGGATGAAATAACTGCAGCAACTGTCGACTTTAAAACTTGTTAAGCAAGAAAAAGTCATTTCTATTTGTTTATGCTATTGTTGGTTTAATATTATATTTCTTCAAGCCAAACATATTCCTGATATGTACAGAGACAAATGTGTAACAGGTCTAAGTACTGTGGAGTTGTACAGGGCAACAGCAATTAGGAAAGTATAGAGAGGTCAAGGAATCACAGTGTGAAGAGGCCGGTGCTTTAGAATCCAATGGAAGACAGAGTCAGGCAGAAGAGATGGTTAACAGTGAGAAAGTCAGGAGAAAGACATCAAGTGAGATGAATACTGTTTCGGCTATGAAGTGATTTCTATCATTGGAATGGGGTGGAGAAAAAAAGGCTGAAGAATGCTGAAGGGTGGCTGGGAAGTGAAGAAAAAGGACAGTAATTGAGACCTGGGGTTGACACACTATAGGTCATTAAACCTATTTGACACCCCCTCCCCCCACCACCTGTTTTTGAAAATAAAGTTTTATTGGAACCCAGTCATGTTCATTTATTTATGTATTATCAATGGCTGTTTTCAGTGCTATGATGCCAGAGATATAAGAATTGCAACACAAAGCCTAAACTATTTACTGTCTAATCTTTAAACACAACTTGTCTGACTTCTGGTTTAGATCTTTTTTTAACATTCATGGCTGTGCCAAGGAACAAAGGAAGAGGAGCTAGAGGGAGACCAATGCTGAAGGTCTGTTTGTGTTTAATTTTAAAGAGAAAGAAAAGACTTGAGCATTTTTACAGTCTCTGGGGAAGATGCTAGTATAGAAGAAAGAGTTGAAGCCAAGGAGAAAGAGGGACTAGCCAATGAAGGAGAAGGCAAAGATATCTGAGGCATGAGGCAGGGGAGTCACTGTGGTATGGCATCTGCAGGCTGATGCTCCTACCAGGATGGTTTATTCCTAACAGGCATGTTCAGAACCTGTGCTCTGCAAACTGTAGAAAAAGTGAGGTTGGAAAGAGAGGGGGATATTTCTGGCAAATCATTTGGTCTCTGTAGGCTATAATTATACCATCAGTAAAATGAAGTTTTATCTGGGGATTGGAAAGTCTAACAAATCAAGAATTGCAAAGCACTCTGCAACTATAAAATGTCACTGAAGTGCTTAATAATAATAGAATTCTCCAGGCAGTGGGATGTTGTGAGAATTAAAAGGCAGATGCTTCCATGGTTCCTGAAAGATGAAAGGCTTGGTGTAGACATTAGATATTATAACCACCATCATTACAAAAGGCACAGCACACATGAGTCATACAACTGCACAAAACAAGGCAGACGGAAACTGCTTTTTAAAGAAGAAACAAGGAGGAAAAACATTAAAATGGGAACAGGTTGTTCACTTTTTCTTTTAACCTTAGGGGCTACAGCAGGTATATGACCATGTATGTAGGTTTTAGTTTGCAACTGTTTCTTCTTGGATTTGAACCATGCCTACAACAGTTTCTGTATTACCTTTAGCAAAACTTTACTCGCTTGAGATATCAAAGCGATTGTCCAATGCTTTCCGCATTCCATTGGGTCACCTCT
>NW_006408533.1:18309113-18310260 GCF_000296735.1 Chrysochloris asiatica
TCCCCCTCTTCCACTTACCAGTAGACCAATGTGGTCACCAGCAAGCTATCATGCCTGCTCATGTTTTCTCTTTGAGTTTCAGTCTTAGAGGGGGGTTTGTCCTGAAGGAACTTGATTGCTTGCCTTGATGGCTTCTTGGTGAATAATTTGCTTATTCTTGTAGTAGCAAGTCATACTGCCATTTTTGTTTTGTTTTTTTCCTGCTGATCTTTCTTTGAAGAATTTTTTTGTTTCTTTACATTGAGTTCTAATCCATACTGAAGGCTGTCTTCTTTGATCTTCATCAGTAATTGCTTCAAGTCCTCTTTGCTTTCAGAAAGCATATCTCAGGTTGTTTCTAAGTCTTCTTCCAATCCTGATGGCCTTGTTCTTCATATAGTTCAGCTTGTTGAATTACTTGCTCAGCATACAGATTGAGTAAGTATGGTGAACAGATATAACTCTAACACACACCTTTCCTGATTTTAAACCCATTTTCTGCTTGAATGACTGCCCTCTTAGTCTACGCACAGGCTCTGCATAAGCACATTTAAGTGTCCTGGAATTCCCATTCTTTCCAATGTTATCTATAGTTTGTTACAATCTGCACAGTTGAATGAATGCCTTTGCATAGCCAATAAAACACAAGTAAACATCTACTGGTATTCTCTTTCTCAGCCAAGATGCATCTGACATGAGCAATGAGATCCCTCATTCCACATCCTCTTTTTTTTTTTTTTTTTAAGTTTTTGTTGTGAATTGAGTGATAGCTTACATGGGAGAACATCAGTTTTACACTCATTATTTCATTGCAATGATTACAATCTCCTCCGTACGTCATCAAATAGTATTTGCTTCTATTTCCTTTGTTTTCTCCCTACTTTTTTTTTTTGGGGGGGGGTGTACACAAAGACACTCATGAGTATATAATCATTTAAAAAAACCAAAGGGTACATTCTGCAAGCCTGCCTCTTGACTGCCAGCACACAGCCTTTCTCTTTCCATAAGTTTAGAGTCCTCAGCTGCTCTATCTCTCATGTCATCATCTCTGCCTCCATCTCTAGTGTTGCTGCTTCACTGGATAGGGTCCCACATTCCACTCTTGCTCCACTCCCTTGATGGTCCTAGGGTCCTCTGTTTCTGGAGTGTAAGATTAACTACTCCCCCC
>NW_006408533.1:18311380-18314483 GCF_000296735.1 Chrysochloris asiatica
CTCAAGCATGGCAACAGTAGTGAGGTTAGCTCAAGATCAGGCAGTGTTTCATTCTGCTGTGCATAAGGTCGCTATGAGTTGGTACCAACTCAATGGCACCTAACAACAAAAGTGGAGTTCTGATCATCAAGCCATCAAGGCAATTGATAAGTTTGGGCATTCTTGTGCATCTTCCCAAAGTACATATCAGTTGGATAATTCACTGTCAACTCTAGCCCTCCGTGGCTATGTCCTTGTCCATGGGCTCAGGAGTTCCCAGGTCTCACCACACTTCGGGCCAACCAGACCTTCGTCTTATCTCTCTCATCTCCAGGTCAACCGGAGTCTTCCGTATCCTTTTTTGAATCCGGCTCCAATTTCCGGAAGTTCCCTGTCAAGGCAGTACTACTACTGTTTGTGAATTATCTTCTGCAAAAATTTACTTGGGTATGAAATTAATTATATTGTTCTATAATTTCAGCATTCTGTAGGGTCACCTTTTTAAAGAATAGGCACAAATATGGATCTCTTCCAGATGGTTGGCCATGTAGCTCTCTTCCAAATTCTTGGCACAGACAACTGAGTACTTCTAGCACTGCATTAGTTTGCTGAAACATTTCAATTGGTATTCCATCAGTTCTGTAGTCTTGTTTTTCATAAAGCCTTCAGTTCAGTTTGGCCTTCTTCTTTCAATATTATCAGTTCTTGATCATATGCTATCTCCTGAAGTGAATGTTGATGAATTCTTTTTGGTACAATGATTCTGTCTATTCATTTCATCTTCTTTCAGTGCTTCCTGCATTGTTCAGTATTATATTATCACAATTATTATGTTATTATTATCAGTATTGAACGATGTAGGATGAACAACTGTACTTACCCTTTAATGCTATGTAAATTTGGCCTCACTATTAAATAATTAAGCCAATCCCTTGCTGATGTTGCTAAGTGCCGATGAGTCTGTTTCAACTCATAGTGACCCTGTACTGGGTTTCTGAGAGGCGGCTGGTTGGTGTGAAATGCCTTGTGGTTAGCAGTCCAGTGCTTATCACACAGCATCACAAACTTGAACAAATTCTTTATCATAATCACCTTAATTTGTTGCATATACTTTTAAATCACTGAAAAGTTCTCAAGCCTTTCCTTGAACTAAAAGTAGAGTTAAATAAGAACTATATGCACCTGTTCCAAGTTCAACTTGAAGACTCATTAGGAACAGGTTCTTGCTACAAGGGCTGTCTGTAAATACCAAAAAAAACCCTTCTATCGTCAGAGTTTGCACATTAGCATTTAAGCATCTCACAAGCTTAAGGAAAGCCCAGATATGCCAATTGCTCCCGTGAAAAACCCATTTTTATATTACGGATCCTAAAACTGTTTGTATTTTGTTGTCATTGTTAGGTGCCATTGAATCAGTTTCCAGTCATAGCAACCTTATGTACAACAGAATGAAACATTGCCTGGTCCTGCACCAACCTCACAATCATTGTCAAGCTTGAGCCCATTGCTGCTGCCACTGTGCCAATCCATCTCATTGGGGGCTTCTTCTTCTCTAACCTTCCATTTTACCTAGCATGATGTACTTCTCCAGAGCTGGTCCCTCCTAATGATATGTCTGGATTATGAGAGATCAAATTTTGCCATCTTGGTTCCTTAGGGGCATTCTGGCTGTATTTCTTCCAACACAGATTTGTTTGTTCTTCTAGCAGTCCATGGTACTTTTAATATCCTTCCCCAACACCACAACTCAAATGCATTAATTCTTCTACAGTCTTCCTTATTCACTGCTCAACTTTCACATGCATATGAGGCTCTTGAAAATACCATGGCTTGTGTCAGGTGCACCTTAGTCCTCAAACTGACATCTTTGTTCTTCATCACTTTAAAGAGGTCTTGGGCAGCAGATATACCTAATGCAATACGTCATTTGATTTCTTGACTGCTACTTCTATGAGTGTTGATAGTGGTGGTTATATGCCGTGGAGTCGGTTCCAACTCATAGTGACCCTGTACAGAGTTTCCAAGGCTGTAAATCTTTACATGACCAGAAAGCCTCATCTTTCTCCCATGGAACAGAGTGTTGATAGCAGATCCAAGCAAAATGAAGTCTTTGACAAATTCAATCTTTTCGCCAATCATTTATCGCCATTTATGATGTTATTTATTGGTCCGGTGGTGAGGATTTTTGCTTTCTTTATGTTGAGGTGCAGTCCATACCAAAGACTGTAGTCTTTAATCTTCATCAGTAAGTATTTTAAGTCCGCTTCACTTTCAGCAAACAAGGTTGTACCAGCTGCATACTGCAGATTGTTAATGAGTCTTCTTCCAATCCTGATGCCACGTTCTTCTTCATATAACCCAGTTTCTTGGATTATTTGCTCAGTTTACAGACTGAATAAGTATGATGCACCCCACCTCTCCTGGTTTTAAACCACTCAGTGCCCTCTTGTTCTGTTCGAATGACTTCTTGATTTATGTAAAAGTTACTTATGAGCACAATTAAGTGTTCTGGAATACTTGTTTGTCAGTTTGTCTTACTGTTTGTACTTTGGTCTGAGATATTTCAAGTAAAGGACTCACCGGAAAATTCCAAATTGATGTATGTTATTATTCTGATTTTTTTTTTGTATGTTTTTTAAGCTTTTATTGTGAATTGAGTGACGGTTTATAGAGCAGATCAGTTTTATATACAACAAATCATACACTTTGTTTCCTCTCAAGTATTGTAATCCCTTCAAAACAACATCACTGATCCCACTTCCTCCCTGAGATTCGTGTTTTTATTCCTCCGGCAGCCCCCTTCTGAATTTTGTCCTTAGGTAAATGCTGCCCTTTTGGTCTTGAATGGTTAATCATTCTATGGTGTGTGTGCTTCACTAGTGCTGTTGTCCCTCTTACATACATATCTACTGCTTGTCTGAAAATTGAGGCACGAGGGTGAGCTCAGTTCCAGACGTGGCAGGTAATCAAGGACCATAGTCTTGGGGTCCCACCAGTCTCTATTTGACTAGTAAACTTGGGCTTTTTTATGATTTTGAGTTTTGTCTCTTAATTTCTCCCACTTTATCTAGGACCTTCTAATATGATCCCTTTCAGAGCGATCGGTGTAGTAGCTAGGCACCAT
>NW_006408533.1:18314858-18341583 GCF_000296735.1 Chrysochloris asiatica
TCAGTCATTCCAAGGGAGACAGATGAGGCTTTCTGATCCTGTAAACATTTATAGCCTTGGAAACCCTAGACAGGGTGACTATGAGCCAGAACTGACTTGATGGCACACAACCACCACCACTATCCTCTTCCACATTCATGGATATGTTAGCAGCAAAGGTAAGTAAATAACCATGTACAAATATCCACTGTCAAGTCTTTATACATTTGTGTGTAGATTCCCTCTTTCCCTCCCACATCCGTTCAGCCTGTGCATCTGCCTGTGTCTATTATGAGTGTTTTCACAGAAACACTACAACTGAGTATGTCTGAAGAAAATACCCCATTCACTGTGTTAGATACTTAAAAATTTCTCTTCACTCATGCTTACCTCTCAATTCTTTCAGATCCCCAAAAGTGGTTACGAGTCGGGCTGGTAACCTCAAGGTAAGCAGTTCAAAACTACCAGGGGTTCCACAGGAGAAAGATGAGGCATTCTGCTCCCGTAAAGATTTACAGCCTTGTAAACCCTGTATAGGGTCGCTATGAGTCAGAACCGACTCGACGGCACTAAACAACAACAACATAACAACTTTAGAAGTCCTGGTTTGGCAGTGTACGTTAAGCATTGGACTGCTAAGCACAAGGTTGGAGGTCCACACCCACTAGCTGCTCTTGGAACCCCTATACAGTGCCACTATGAGTGGGAACCAACTTGACAGCACTTAACAACAACAACGTAACGACATTTGGAGAGCTGGGGGCGCTATAGGATAAACATTGGACTGCTAATCACAAGATCAACAGTTCAAACACAGCAGCTGCTCCATGGGAGAAAGATGAAATTTTTTGCTTCTATAAAGAATTATAGCTCTGGAAACCCTATGCAGGGTCAGTATGAATTAGAAATGACTTGATGGCACTTATCAACAACAACAACAGCATAACTACATTCAGAACCCTGGTGGTGTAGTGGGATAAGTGTTAGGTTGCTAACCTCACGATCAGCAGTTCTAATCCACCAGCCATTCTGTGGGAGAAAGATGAAGCTCTCTGCTCCCATAAAGACTTACAGCCTCAGAAACCCTAGGGAACAGTTAAACTCTGCCCTATAAAGTTGCTAAGAGTCAAGCTTGATATGATGGTAGCAGGTGTTTTGGGTTTATAACTGTATTTTCCAAGTGTCAATCTAATTTGGAGCCCCATGTTATAATGTCTAGATTTCTGGGACAATTAAATCTCACCAACATCAAATGTAGGCTCTATCCCTGACAAGCAGCTGTGGCAGGCATGCTCACAATGTAAGAACTACAGTGTGATAAATGGGAACAAGTGGTTAAAGAGAACTGGACAATATCTAGTACAAGACACAAAGGAAGAAGATGCCGTAGAAATACTTCATTAACTAAGTACTGCAACATGATATTGTCTTGATGGTGTCCTCAATGGTGTCCCGAAATGTATTCCTGTCATCTCTTCCTCCCATCCAGGTCTATGACTTGGGTTTTCAAGCCAGCAGGGTTCCACCTCATTAGTAGACAGGGGAGTACTCTCTCTTGCAGCAGGATCCTGAGGCAGTTCTCCCCCGAGGGCTGACCTAAGCCTGGAACAACATATCGGAAGGGATGTCCTCAACTATATTTTTTCCCTCAATGTCACTCCTGACAGTGTCAATAAGGCTAGACTGGCATAGCCACAGCAGCACCAGAGGCAGGCTCTGCTTGGAACAGCCAAAGACAATTCAACTATCAGACACTGGTTTGGAAAGCCCTTTTGCTATTATAGGCTGTGAATGCAAAGGGGGCCAGTTGCTGAAGTGAGCCCACAAGAAAACTGCTGCTGAACCCAGGTCCTGGTGGGGAATCTCAACTATGGTTACTGAGCTGCCAGGATGGCAGAGACACACAAACATGCACACATACTCATGGGCTGACTGCTGAGGCCAAGACTGTGTCAGTATGGTCTGCCAGTAGAGCGGATGCACGGCAGCGCATACAGGGCATGCGCTTAGAGGCAGGCAGCTCTGAGATCAAATTCAGACTCTGCTATGTGGCAGCTACATGACCCAAGCAAATGATTTAATCTCTCTTTAGCCTCAGTTTCTTCTTCTATAAAAACGAAATAGCAATAAGTATACCTTGTTATTATGAGGATTAAATGAAATAAATCATTTGACACATTGTTAGCAGGCACTCATTGAATGGAAGCATAATTTCTTGCCCCCACTCAAATCTGTTTGCCACTAGGTAGCCACAGAAATCCAGTTTTGCTAGTTCTCTACTTAAAACATTTCAATAGTTCCCCCTTTCTCCTAAGTTAAAGAGCAACATTCTGAAGACCTGTGAAGTCTTGCATGGTCCTTGGTCACTTCTCTTCCTTGCCCTCCTGTGCTCCTGCCTCATGGACTTTATTTATACTCTTGTTGTTGTTGTCAGATGCCATCGAGTCGGAACCGACTCATAGCGACCCCATGCACAGCAGAATGAAACAATGTCCGATCCTGGGCCAACCTCACTACCGCTGCCACACTTGAGTCCACCAATGATGCCACCTGGCTGATCCATCTCGTTGGGGGTCTTCCTCTTTTTATCTGACCCTCCACCTTACCCAGCATGACATCCTTCTCCAGCGACAGTCCCCTCCTGACAATTGTCCAAAGTAGGAGAGACGAAGCTTAGCCATCCTGGCCTCCAAGGAGCACTCTGGCTGCACCTCTTCCAAAACAGATCTATTGGTTCTTTTGGCAGTCCATGGCACTTTTAGTATTCTCCTCCAATACCACAATTCAAAGGCATCAAGTCTTCTATGATCTTCCTTATTCACTGTCCAGCTTTTGCATCCATATGAGGTTATTGAAAATACCATGGCTTGGGTCAGGCGCACCTTAGTCCTCAAGATGACATCCTTGCTCTTCAACACAAAAAGTTCCTGTGCAGCAGATTTGTCCAATGCAATACGTCGTCTGATCTCTTGACTGCTGCTTCCGTGAGTGTTGATAGTTGATCCAAGAAGAATGAAGTCCTTGACAACTTTAATCTTTTCTCCGTTGATAAGAATGTTGTTTATTGGTTCAGTGGTGAGGATTTTTGTTTTCTTGACATTGAGATGCAATCCATATCGAAGGCTGTGTTCTTTGATCTTCATCAGTAAATGTTTCAAGTTCTCTTCACTTTCAGCAAGCAAGGTTGTATCATCTGCATATTGCAGGTGGTTAATGAGTTTTCCTCCAATCCTGACACCATGTTTTTCTTCATAGAACCCAGCTTCTTGTATTATTTGCTCAGCATACAGTTTGAATAAGTATGGTGAAAGAACACAACCTTGTCACACACCTTTCCCAATTTTAAAACATTCAGTGTTCCCATGCTCTGTTTGAACAACTAATCCTTGGTCCAGGTACAGATTTTTCAGAAGTACAATTAAGTGTTCTAGAATACTCATACTTCGCAATGTTGTCCATAGCTTGTCATGATTTATACTCTTAGAACAACGTAATCTTCCCATCTCGAAGTACTCACATAGGCTAAAAGTATGTTCTTCCCAGACCTCTTCTTGAACCTCCCAACTAGCTCAGGCCTCCTGACACGCTCTCTGGACCTTTCCTTCACAAGACTCCATACAGGCTAGGGCTACACTAGTCAGAGCAATCTGCACTGAGTCTTAGACAGTACTGTCAGGAGGTAAGGAATGTGCCTTGTTTACATTCCCACTGAATGCCCAGGGTTCAACACCAAGCACAAGGCTTGCCCAATCTAGAAGCTTCTGTTGAATAAATGAGAGAGTAATATGGGAGTACTACTAGTCATTGATCTGGTAAGCAATTCTCTGTAGCACACATTCTGCCAAGCATGATGTTTATTTTATATTTTACCGTCTTTGCTATAGTTTTAGCTTTGTTATATACAACTTTGAATGTTTCACTGTCTTCATAGTATGTCGTTGTTGTTAAATGTTGTTGAGTGGATTGTGACTCATAGCTACTCATAGAGTTTCCAAGGAGTGGCTGGTGAGTTTGAACTGCTGACCTAGTTGTTCAAACTGACCTTGCGATCCAGTGCTTTATCCAACAGTGCATCACCAGGACGGGGTTTAAAGCAGATGCTCAATATTGGAGAAACATCACTGGGTGGAGGAGAATGTTAAATGGACTAAACTAACCATTAACAGAGAGAAGGGTGAACTCTCCCTTACGGCAGCTGTGGCCTGAGACAAGAATAGGTTTCTTGCCCTAATCTTTCCTTCTTTGGGATATCTAATTTGGTGTCTGCTTATTGACAGTTGAGAACCACACAGAGCATTACTTACTTGTTCCCAGGAAGAAATCATATGACGTTCAGCAGGGGCCTTTTCTGTGATAGTCACCTCTGTCACTCCAGGGGAAGATTCTGGAGGAGGAAAAAGAGAGTCTGTAGAGTTGCAACTGACCCCTTCTTACCCATTTCAACACACGAGACGAGCTATTTATTGATGTCTGTCAACAAGTAGGAATATTAGCTCCTTCTGAAAAGCATCCATTACTCCTGTGAAGAAACAGGCAGAGCTGTTTGGATTCTCAAAGGCACTTGATTCCATGATGTAGGAACATTTAGTCTACCTGATAAAAGGGCACCAAACATAAAGTGCTCTAGGTGCAGTTGTTGCTCAGTCATTTTGCTTATTGACCAAAGATCAGAGAGTCTAGATTTCTGGTGATTTTTACAGCCAACTTCTCAGTCACCTAACCCTACACACTTAAAACATTGTGAAGAGAAATAAACAGTGACACCTCAATATCTTTTAGATCTAAACATTGCTTTCTAAACTTTTTTCTAAATAAAGTTCTTCCTGAACATAATCTTCTACTCTCTGAGATCCAGAATTTGAAGCTAAACTAACATTTTGAAAAATGGATTCAAGCCAGAACTGTATCAAGACCACATTAAGCCATATCTCAAAGTCCTCTCCAGATAATCTGGTCTTTCCTTGAGGAGTTGTGCTCTATCATTTACTCTGAGGTAATGAGAAGCCTTTGAGTCATAACACAACAGGTTTCAATACTTTCTCCCACATTCTCCACTTGTCTGTGGTCATCCAGACCCAATATTTGGAGTCCTTAATTTAGGACACAAAACTGTCATAAAATCCGATCCATTTTTCCCTTTGTGATATCACTTAGATTACTTCCATTGCCATCATTCTGCATTAGACACACAGCAAGGCTAGATGAAATCATAGCCAGATTCTCTCTTCCTTCTTGGGGCCAACCTTAGCACATCTTCCCCATATCTAGGCTTTCTGCCTACCAGAGCTTGCCTGCTCCTTCCTTTGATGTGGATGAGAAGGCACTTATTATACTTGCTTTTATCTTCTTTCACCTCTGTCCCAGGTGTGTCAGTTTCCTCCATGTCCCACACACCAAATCTGTACTCATCTCTGATTATGCTGTATGTCTTTCCCGGTATACATGCCCAAATGTGTCCATGCATCTCTCCATCTATCTATAGACGCATACAGAGCACACCAAAGTTCCACCTCCTTCATAAAACCATTTCAGATGACTCTGGTTCACAGTGATCTCTGTTCTTCGTGATACCCCACCCCATTGCAAGTATTGTTGTTGCTGTTAAGTGCCTTCGAGTCAATTCTGACCCATAGCGACCCTATAGAGGGTTTCTGAGGGGTAGCTGGTGAGCTTGAACTGCTGACCCTGCGGTTCAAACCGACTTTGCAGTCCAGCGCATTAACCCATAGCACCACACCAGGTCTGCATCACATGTATAGTCAAGACCATATATGAGGAGACTTCAGAAAGTTAGTGGAAAATAGAACAAATACAATAGTAACATTTTTTTCTCAAACTTTTTGAAGTCACCTTGTTTGCTCATACTTCATTATATTCTGTCTTTAACATGGTTATTTACTATGACTTCTATGTAGAATATAAACAGGGTATATATTGAAATGAACTTTAAAATATCCAGGAATAAGGCAGACACTGCTAATATAGTTCAATATGGTTCACGGATTCTATTCAGGATCCTTTCTAAGCACCATAAAGTTTCCTCCAAGCTATCAGAAAGCTCAGATCTTGGGATGCAGCAACACCCAAATACAGGAGGAGCTAAGAATTCTGGATTCCACTGTTGATAGTTTTGCTTTTTGCTTTCACTAGCTATGCAATTTTGTTGTTGCTATTAAGCGCTGACAAGTTGGTTCCAGTTCACAGCAACGCTGTGAAGGGTTTCTGAGGAGCAACTGGTGAAGTTGAACCACCGACCTGTGGTTAGCACTCCAGCGTTTCTCCTACAGTGCCACGCCTGAAGGACAGATGATACCTCTGCACCTTCTGGAGTCATCTCATCTGTGACTTTCGATGGGTCTTTGGTTCCCTTTCCCCTTCCACTTCAGTAAGATGGGAATAATAATAATACTTCCTGTGATACCAGTACAGGAAGTAGAGAAAGAAGAAATGAAAGTGCTTTGAAAAAGTACAAGATAACATGTGTTGTTGTCAAGTGCCCATCAAGTCAGTTCTGAGTCACAGCAATCCTGTATAGGGTATCCAAGGAGCGACTGGTGGGTTTGAATCACCGACTTTGCAGTTCAAACAGACGTTTTGGCCCAGTGCATTATCATGGAACCAGGAGTTAAACAATTTATTTTATTTTCTGCCTCTGTTCAACATACTTTCTCAGAAACTGAGAAGCAGAAAGCTGTGGTAGAAGAGCACTATGAGCTTCAAGCATTGGATCTGGGGCAAGCCCTGACAATGTTCCTGATTGGTTAGGATGGAAGACAACTGGTCCCTAATTGGGTAGGATGGAAGACGACTTCTATCCCTTAGGGTGGTGTCAGCTGGCACTATGTTGTTGTTGTTAAGTGCCATTGTGTCTGTTCCGACTCATAGCGACCCTGTATAGTGTTTCTGAGGAGCAGCTAGTGAGCACGAATTACCGACCTTGCAATTCAAACTGACCTTGAAGTCTAGCATATTAACCCACAGCTCCACACCAGGACTCTACAAAACCCTATTGCCCCCAAGTTTATTCAGATACACAGTGACCCTAGAGAACAGGGCAGGACTGCCCAGAGGGTTTCTAAGACTGTAAAGCTTTACAGAAGCAGACTGCCACATCTTTCTCCCATGGAGAGGTTGGTGGGTTCAAACAGCTGACCTTTTAGTTAGCAGCACAGTGCTTAATCACTGCTCTCCTTGTATGGCATTCCGGTGGTGGTGGTGGTTGTGTGTCAGCGAGTCAGTTTCGACTCATAGTGACCCTTGACCGGGTTTCTGAGGCTGGAAATCTTTATAGGTTCAGAAACCCTCATTTTTCTCCTGCAAAGTGACTGGTGAATTTGAACTGCTGACCTTATGGTTAGAAGTCCAGGTCACAATCCACTGTACTATCAGGACTCCTTACCAGGCACAATACTGAATAACAGAGGTTGTTATTCACATTTATGGACAACAACACTGAAGCTGAAAGATGAAGCCACAAGGCCAATTTTCTGATTCTGAGAGTAAGTCTAGTTGAGAAAACAAAAGTATGTGCAAAACTCATCACAAGCCGCTTGTCATAGTCATTTAGCAATTACCCCATGACAAATGCATTCTCGCTTTAGTCAGTCTTGATAGCCTACTAACCCACCTGCAGCAGGAGAGAAGAACACAGATTCCTGACACAACCACCCAGCTGACTACACTGTGATATCATGTGACTACATCCATCACAAGAGGACACACACAAGTAGTGATATCTTGTAACAGCTCTACACTGAGGTCACAGCGTACCTCGCCTTAACAGACGACCTTGTTAACATGCTGATTTTAAAAACAGTTCTCAGAGATAATAAGTTGTTTAGGCAATATCCACTGTAGAGACTTCTCTATCCAATACTTCAGCAATCGTGGGGAGGGGATTTGGGAATGGGGAAGAAAATGAACACAATGAATTCCATTACAAGGAATTAATAAAAACGATGTGATTTAATCCTTCAGCAATCTTGTGAAGCAGCTCTCATGCTCATTTTAAAGATAAAGAAATGAAAAGGTTAGAAATTTAAAATAACTTCATAAAATAGAATCTCTAACAAAAGCTGTAGACACCCAATCTAGTGCTTTTTCTACATGCTGCCTTAGTAGTTTATAGTCTTGGAGGGATGACGTTACAAAAGCATATTGAGAACGTTTCAAAAGCAATAACAATAGCATCTTGTCATTTGTCTACTAAGACATGACAAATGAGAAGTAGTATCTGACTCAACACCATCCCTACTCTCCTGCCTTTGTGACCAATGACAAGCATTTGGGAGCTGCCTGGCAGGAATAAACTGCCGGGTAGAGTCAGAGCTATGAAACTCAGGTCTTCAGACTCCCTCCAGGTAATCTGCCACAGATCTGTGGTAGTTTCTCTCCAAAGCTGAGTGCTGTCACTTTCCTTTCTTGCCTGCATACCCATACAGTGTCTACACTGGAAATGAGTCTCTTTTCCTACCTCCTTGAATTGAATTTGGGGGTGGTCTGTAACTGTTTTTATCACAAAAATAAGCAGCATAGAGACTGTGCCAGTTTTACCTTTAGAGGATTGGCCATTTCCTTTTCTTCTCTGAGCCCTCGTTGTTGCTGTTTTAAGTATCCTGGAGTAGGTTCTAACTCATAACAGCCCTGGATAGGGTTTCTGAGGAGAGACTCGTGGGTTTGAACCACCTATCTCTGGTTTGCAGTACAGTGCTTACCTTACAGCTCCACACCAGGCGGTTTTCCTTGTAGAGGTATGGATGTCATGCTATTACTAACAGCACTGTACTTCAGGATAGATCTTGAAAGGTTCTTTTTGATGATGAACGGGATGCTACACCTCTGTGATTCCTGGCATAGTAGGGCATGTGATTGATTCAAAATGGTGAAACCAGCCTATATTCCACTCACTAATGCCTTAAAATAGTTACCTTTATGTGTTCTGTTTTATTTTTTACAACCTCCAATTTTCCTAAATTCATACTTTGTATGGTCTATGTTCTGACGATGAAAGTGTTTTTTGCAGCTGTTTCTTCTCTTTTTGAGTCATACTACATCAGCAAATGAAGGTCCTGAAAACTTATCCATGTCATGAAAGTTGTTCTACTTTGAGGAGGCAGCTCTTCCCCAGTTGTATTCTGAGTGCCTTCCAACCTGAGGGGTTCATCTTCCAGCATGGTATCAGGCAATGTTCTGCTGCTATTTACAAGGTTTCCACTGGCCATATTTTTCAGAAGCAGACAATCAGTTTCTTCTTCCTAGTCTGTCTTAGCCTGGAAGCTCTGCTGAAATCTCTACACCATGGGTGACCCTGCTGGACAGAGCCTCCATCACCACAGCAGCATGTAAGCCACCACAGTACGACAAACTGACTGATGGAGTTGATCTGGTGACAAATTCCCTCAGGTTTTGTTTTTCTGAAGGATAATTTTAGTGAATATAGAATTCTAACTTGGTAACAATTTGAACAGCTCTCAACATTTTAAACATTTCATTCTACTCTCTTCTTGCTTGCATCATTTCTGAAAACAAATCCAGTGTAATTCTTATCCTTGTTCCTCCATAAAACAAACTGTTGTCAAGTCAACTGTGATTCAGTGACTTTATAGGACAGAGAAGAACCATCCTACAGGGTTTCCAAGGTTGTAAATCTTTTCAGAAGCAGACTGCCTGCCCATTTTTCTCCTATGGAGCAGCTAGTGGATTTGAACTACTGACTTTTCAGTTTTCAGTTAAGTGTTTAACCATTTGTACCACCAAAGCATCTATTTTCCTTTCTAGGTAAAGAGTTTTTTTACCTCTGATTTTCTGCAGTTTGAAAATGATATACTTAGGTTTAGAATTTTTGGTACTCATTCTGTTTGGTGCTCTCTGAGCTTCCTGGACCTGTGACTTGATGTCTGATAATAACTTGAGAAGACTTCTGGGATCTCAGCTTCAGCCTCTGAGCTCTCACTTCTACCTTTTGAGCTAATGGTTCTATTCTGTGATTCATCCCTTTTTTTTTTTATAAAAGGTAGCACATGTTTACTGCTGAAAAACTGTTTTAACAGCTTCCATCCAGTAGAACAGTCTTCTTTCATGGTGTACATTCTTGGTCCTTTCTACTGCAAGTTAGCAGTGTTTCTGAGGATACAATTTCCTCAAAATCCGGTGGGCTTTGCATGTAGGCCATAGGGGTTCACTCCATGAGCTAAATGGATCCTCAATAGATTGTATAATCTTTTTTCCATTGTTGGCTTCTGATGATTTGGTTGAAGGTCTACTACCTCAGGCTTCGTAGAGGCCTTCTGGTTTGACTGAGGTCCATGATGCAGACTGTTAGTTTCTCATGACTGAATAGTCTGACCTTTTGATCTTCCAGAGTTCTCAGCTAAAGTATGTACAGTTAGGTACAGCCCTTTCTCTATGTCACACTTAATTTTAACAACTTTTGCCAAATTATCGATTCTTTCCTCCTCCTGTTTTAAAAGCAATTCCCCCCCCCTTTTTTTTTTTACCTCTTGAATTTTAGTATAAGCAGTAAGAACTAACTGATGCTGCAGATTTTCATGTGAATCTATTCTCCCTGTAGCTTGTAATTTACCCTACACTTTATGGTCACTTTATTCTCTTACTTTTCTTTCCTGAGATTAATCCTTTTTTTTTTTTTTTTCATTTCTCCTTTTTGTTTGGTTCACTCCTGTTCTTAGTTTCTGAATGTCTAATTCACGGGGATTTTTCATATCCTCAGTTGCTTACTCATGTATTTTAATTATTTGAAGTTTAGATGTATAGTTTTCTTCAATTTCACAGTTGTTTTAAGGAGAAAATTTTCTTCAGTTGTCTATTAGAAATTTATTTTCTGATTCCAGCAATAGTTCTCTATGGATTTTGCTTTTCTTTTGCTCATTTTGTGATAGTGTGGTGTTTAACAAAATCTTTGGTAAATTATGCCCTATCCTGTCAGTCCAGTAAAGTCCAGTTAATTTTGTAGGGTTTATCTGGTTGTTGGTTGTTTTTCTGTTTGGTTGGTTGGTTTGGTAAGGGAAGGGTTGTGAAGTCTTCACACTTTCCTTTTCGTATTTCAGTTGTCAAAGAATCCTTCTTCCTTCTTTTTTTTGTCTATTTTCTCCCCCAGAAGATATGCACTTGAAATAGTGTTCCTTTAAGTGATTCTTGCTCCTTTAAAAAGAGCTGTCCCCTCAAGCTTCACAGCCGCCCCTTTACATGGCACCGGATTTGCAATCACTTTTATGCTGGTCTGTTCCCATGTGCTCAGCTGTTGTTATGAACGTATTTTCAGGTGGTTTTAATCTTTCCATTTGTCACTCCAACTGCCTCTTAGGTTTCTTTACTAGTATAATTCCAGGTTTGCTTTGCTTGCCACAGAACCTTGTGGCAGTGAAGGTGTGGAGTAGGTACAGATGGAAGCTGGTGTGCTGGGGTTTGTTGCTTTTTCTCTTTTTACTTATAGTTACTTTGCACATTTGACATTCTCTATCTTCAAACAATGCTGAGTTTGCTTTGGCGTAGAAACATCAAAGTTGTGGAATTATTTATCATTTGGGGGGGTTTTAGGAAGATGCTTATTACACACCTATCACTGACTTCTGCTACCATTCTTCTTTAACTTTTGATATATCATCTCGAACATAAAAACAAATGTGAAAAAACTGATTTTAGACTTATTTTTAATTTGAAATTATAAGAATTCTAGATCAAAATTTATAAACAGCATAAGACTGTTTAGCAAGGTTAGAATTGCTTAATTCCTTAGGTGGTGTGGTGTAACGAATTGACTTGATAATGGTTCTTCTAGTCTTTTAAACTCTCACCAAATGATTGGGAGGATGTTGTTACTAAATGCCATCGAGTTGGTTCCAATTCATAGTGACCTTGGCACAGAGTTTCTGAGGAGGAGCTGGTGAGTATGAACCACCGACCCTGCAGTCAAGCGCTTATCCTAAGAGGCACACCAGTAGACCGTGGACAATGCCAATAGGGTGTATAAAATTCTAGCATGGGGATTGGTCAGTTTTGCCATTCTGCTGGGTTTTAAATGAGTCATTTCAGAAGCAGGAACAGGGAGCTCTCTCAACCATCAAGAACAAACAGCCAGAAGTAGAACATGTCCTTTGGATCCTAAGATCCCTGTGCTGAATCTCTTCAATCCAAGAGACAGAGAGCTGTGATACCTGAGAAGTGATGGTGCAGTGGCGTGATGGAGAAATGGCAGCAGCAGAACCAAGAGCCAGAGAATGAGACAGAGTGGCAGGCTTCCTGGCCTCAGAGTAAGTAAAGCTGAGAGCCTTCAGGCAGGAAGGTGGCTTGATGAGTGGAGTGTCCTTTGGGCATTTATAAGCATTGCTGTAAACTTGCCAAGGAGCTCTGGTAGCATAGTGGTTATGAATTGGGCTGCGAACCGCAAGGTCAGCAGTTCAAAACTACCAGCTGTTCTGCGGGAAAAAGATGAGGCTTTCTGCTCCCATAAAGATTTACAGCCTTGGAAATCCTGTTCAGGGTCGCTATGAGTCGGAACTGACTCCATGGCACATCATCACCATCACCACCACCATAACACTTGCCAGAGCAGGGCTGCGTATCTGACAGACCATGGACCAGAGAGAGGTGCACTTGTGGGCAAGACGGGAAATAGGTGCTCCTGACTGGGAGAAAAAATTTATCCTGAACATTTCTGATATTGAATTGTAACCTGTGTCTCATCAACCACATAATCATGAGTACTGTGGGTGAGTTCTGTGTAGTCACTTAACAATGAATTTTCAAACCTAGCAGAGAAGTAAAGTATGTCCTAGGAGGGATGATGATTGGTATCAGAATTAGTAAAAGAAGAAAGAAGGCGGTACAACATGTCTGACCTCCACCTCATAGTAACAGCCAAGAGCTGATACTGATGGAGGTAGAATATGTTATATTTATAAATGCAATTTGAAGTGTTTACAGATGTCTAGTTACTTGGGGCTTTAAATCACATTGATAGTTCAGGGAAGGTTAGTCTGCTGGAATTTATTAACTATCACCAAACCAAAACCCCACTGCTGTAAAGTTGATTCCAACACACAGTGACTCTATAGGACGGAGCAAAACTACCTCAATAGGGTTTCTGAGGCAGTAAATCTTTATAGAAGCAGACAACCACATCTTTCTCTTATGGAGTGGCTGGTGGGTTCAGTCCTCTGACTTTGACGCTAGCAGCTCAAGGCTGAACCCACTATGCTACCTGGGACCCTGAAAAGAAAATAATTTATGTATATAGACTGTCCTAGACTTATAGTGGGGAGTCCTGGTGTCAGACTGGGAGTTAATGCACTATATTGCAAGGTTGGTTTGAACCACAAGGTTGGCAGTCGAAGCTTACCAGCTGCTCCTGGAAAACCCTATAAAAGGTCACTACGAGTAGGAACCCGTTTGATAGGATGTAACAACAAAAACAGACTTATAAGGGAGAGCAGTGGCTCTACAGAATGAGCTCTAGACTGAGAACCACAAGGTCAGTGATTTAAGCCCACTACGTGTTCTGTAAGGAGCTCTGGTAGCATAGTGGTTACGAATCGGGTTGCGAACTGCAAGGTCAGCAGTTTGAAACTACCAGCTGCTCTGTTGGAGAAAGATAAGGCGTTCTGCTTCTGTAAAGATTTACAGCCTCAGAAACCCGGTACAGAGTTGCTGTGAGCTGGAACCGACTCTACACACAGCCACCACCACCAGGTGTTCTGTGGAAGAAAGATAAGGCTTTGTGTTCCTGCAGATTTGAAGCCTCGCACACCTTATATGGGGTTGCTAATAGAACCAACTCAACAACACTTAACAACAGAAGACTTATAAATAGAATAATAAAACATGACCGTGGAATGGCAAAACCTGCCAGATGGAGACTCTCAGTATAGGAAGTAACAAGATAAGAATCTGTATAAGAATAAAGACATAAAATAATGGGTGGTCTTGACAGATCTTCTGATCCCATTTTGTAACTTCATCTTTAAAACTCATCACTTCTCCCAAACACATCATAGGGTTTCACGCCTTGTTCACAGTTCTAGGCACTGGAGAAAATAAGACAAAGTTCCTGCCCTCATGGTACTTCTATTATATAAAAGAGATCAATTTAAAAAGCAATCAGGTGAATATATTATTTGAAGTGATGATGAAAGCTATGAAAATTTTTTTAAAAAGTGTTATTAGGACAAAATTTAATGTAGGTTTCTCTGAAGCCTTGATGGCACCGTAGGATAAGCACTGCACTGCTAATCACAATGTCAGCAGTTCAAACCCACCAGCCTCTTTGTGGGAGAAAGATGAGACTGGCTGCTCCCATAAAGATTTCAAGTCTCAGAAACGCTGTGAGTTGGAATTTTCAGTGACAGTGGGTTTGGGCTTAGTTTTGGTTTTCTCTGAGGCTGTGATACTTAATCAGAGATCTGAGTGTGACACTGAAGGATAATGCACTGGATCACAAGTTAGCTTAAAACGCAAGGTCAGCGGCTCAAACCCACCAACTGCTCCTTGGAAATCCTATACAGGGTCGCTATGAGTTGGAAGTGACTTAATGGCACTTAACAACAAGAAGGAGAGACACATTAAAGGATCCAAAGGAAGTTATTTTGGAAAGATTATTCTAGAAAATTGCAAAGGTCTTCCAGCAGAGTGAAAAGATCAGAAACACAGATAAGGGCTTGTCATAGACATGTGTGAATCATGATACAGAATTCGGACATTATTATGAATGTGATGGAAAGGCATGCTTTCCAGCCTGCTTAGACTACCTTTCTCCTGTCTGGCTAACTCCTATTTGTGGTTCAAAATCTAACAGCATTTCTTCTGAGAAACTTTCCTAGATTCCTTAGGTAAAAGTAGTTACTTCTTCTATGATATCTCTGAGAAATACATGTCATTGAACTCTTGTCACATTTGTTAGTTGCTGTTGAATTGATGTTGACTCATGGGGACCCCATGTGTCACAAACCAGTGGCTGGGTTCTAACCACCAACCTTTCTGTTGGAAATGGAGCACTTAGCCATTTACACCATGCTTCGGTAAACCCAAAGCTGTTGCAGTGGAGTCCATACTGATTCACACTGACCCTACAGGACAGAATGGCCCCACAGGGTTTCCAAGCCTATACCACATCTTTCTCTCAGCCAGTGGGTTCAAACTGCTGACCTTTGGGCCAGCAGACCAGCGCTTAAACTCTGTACCACAATGGGTCCTTATCACCCTTCTCTGCTCTTGTTAGGATGCCATCGAGTTGGTTCCCACTCATCAAGATCCTGTATAGAGTTTTTGAGACTTTAAATCTTTGTTGTTGTTTTTAAGTGCCCCCAAGTTGGTTCTGACTCACAGCGACCCTGTATAGGACCTGTGGTTCCCAGTTCAGTAGTGATCTTACAGCACCACATTAGTTTCAGAAAGCCTGATCTTTCTTCCGCGGAATGTCTGATGGGTTTGAACTGTCGACCTTGTGGTTAGCTGTCCCACTGCCAACTTTCTAGGGTTCTAGTATTTTCACTTTTTCACAGGTTGCCTTTTTCATCAATGCAGCCCCAAAGTCTAGCATAGTGTTGTTGTAGTTAAGTGCCGTCGAGTAGGTTCCTATCCTGTATAGGGTTTCCCAGGAATGGCTGGTGAGTTTGAACTGCCGAAATTGTGGTTCAAACCGACCTTGAGTGCTGTGTGCTAAATAAACGTTCCACGAAGGCGAACTCCAATCCATTCAGTGGTGTCGTTTTTGCTCTGGGAGCTTAGCTGAATCATTTCCCCAGCTACCCTAGAGGAAGGCGTGGGGTTTCTAGGATACTCTGTCTTGGGCAAGAATGACTCTCGGGAGACCCAACAACGTCCACAGTGTCAAGTGTCTGCTGTCTCTCCTTTGCAGGTGTTTGCCAATCCTTTCTTGAGCCCCTTGGTGGAACCTCCGGCGGGACCTTTGGGCTTCCCAGTTCTGCCTCCGAGTACTCTCAGCAAACCCTTCCTGGGCCATGTCATGCATCCAGCTCTCCCTCATTCCTCCTAACAGCGGACATTATAGAAGTGATGCTCTATGGACTATAGGGCTCCGCGTTGTGCTACCCACTCTGCACATCATCCCTCGGCTCCTTTCTTCTAATCCATCCAGCTTGGTCTCAGTCACCCACGACAGCTCCCCGCCCCAACTCACCTAGGATGCGGGTGATCCCAAGGGTCAGTTTTTCCAGGTGCGGCTTGCTGCTGCCGGGCAGTGGGGGCAACTTCTCCTCCATGGCTCGTGTCCCCATCCCGCACGCGACTGGGATTGCGGCCGGGACCGGTGAGAAGAGCCCGGCTGGCCACCCGGAGGAAGGCTGGACCCCGCCTCAGTGTCTAAGCCGTCAACCTCACGGCATGCTGGGAGTTGTAGTTTTCAGCGCCTAAGTGAGCAGCAGGGCGGAGATGGGGGTCCCCAGCTTGTCTGGGAGTAGTAGTTCTGCAGGACTCTCCTTCCCGCGCCCCAGCTCAGTGCTCCAAACTAAGCCTTCAGGACACACCCAGTTCTCCACCCGGACTTTTTCACCCAGCAGGGGCCGGCGGCGGCGAAAGCGGGGGCGGGTCTCCGCACCGTGCGGCCAATGGGGGCTGACCCTGGAGGTCGGGGCGGGACAGCCCCGGCACGACGCCCCGAGTGGCGGTTGTTTCAAGATGGCGGACGTGGCGACCCCCTCCCTCCCGAGCGCTGCGGCGTTCTGGAGCCGGGATCGTATCCTTGACCTGCATGGCAGGGGCGTCGGCGCCCTCCTGGCTGTGGCGAGGGCGATGGGTGGCGTGGGACTCTGGATGGAGAGCAGAAGCTCCGTACTTCTTTCAGGGGCGGGGACCTGTCCCGCTTCAGTCTAGGTCCTGGGCTTGCCCATTGCTGGGGTATTAGGTGGCAGAGAACCTGATACGGTCTCCGTGCTGGATTTCCCAGGTGTGGGAACACAGCACAAATACTTCCCAGCCCAACATGGCGGTGAGCTTTGGGAAAGTGGCCCAGCCTGGGGTTGAGGGGTGAGGACTCCCTCTGTCCTTGGCAACCCAACTAAGTGAGTGCGAGCCGAGTGAGGTTAAGGGAAGGATGGGTGTTGCCTGGACAGGGATGGCTGCTAGCTGGCCAGGTACCCTTTTTGCCTTGGTTTAGGATTGTTCTTAGTCTGCGAAGGTAAGAGCAAGTCTGGATCTTGTTGAATTTCTAGTGACCTGTCAGTGATATGTTTATTTCACGGTGTTTGAAGGGAGGTGTGGGGTTTGGTGATATGGCCCAGGGGTGCTTGTCAGAGATGAGAATCATGGTGCCTGGAAGTAGTGTTGAGTTAAATGTAGATTGTGTGCCACCACTGGCAGGGATTGAAGTTTTGGATCCTTTTCAAGTACAGAAGCTACGGCGCTTTTATGAAAGGTCTGTGATGATATTCCTAGTTCAATTCCTATGATGAAGTGTTTGTGTGACGGGAGTGATTCTTTTTCTAGGTTAAGCCCCAACCTAAGCTTTGGTCCGGATTATTTATTTCATATTTAGAGAGGTGTACATGAAAGAGGAATATTAAACAGTATATGGATTGTCTTTGGAGGCGAGTCTTTTTATTGATCGTATTATTTGAGGCATTCCTGTTACCTGTGACCGATTTATTCTTTGAACATTCTACATAGTTTCCAGTGAAACATACAAAATTGTGTGATCAGTTCCTTTTGTTAGTAAGATCCAAACGTCAGTGCCCTGGAGAGGGGCATTTTTTTTTTTTTTTTTTTTTGCTTCTGTTGCTACACAGTGTTGCTAAACATAAATTACCACTTGTCTCTTATAGGTTGGTGAGAATCAAATGAAATCATGTATAGACACTGGATGAATGCACACTAGTGCACTGTGCAAGTTAAAGATTTTCTTCCTTTACCTATTAGTAAGGTTGTAAAAGGAGTATGTGCATCAGGAACAATTGAGTTGGATTAGAAAGTCAGGAAATTGCTCCAGGCCTTTTCTCATGACAGCTTCCTCGACATTCTTATAGGATTTTGTTGTTGGAGGAGATACTTACTTGGAGCTTATTAGCTTACAACAACATGCCTTTTAAATATAATCATTCCTGTAATCATTTCTATGATTTTATTACTAACTTTCATTTATGACCAATGGTGGTGTGATAGAGAATAAACGTTTGGGGAGGTCAGTCTTTTGCATGGAACTGAATGAGTTAATTAACAGGTATGTAAACTGAACTTATGATCTTGGTTATAGTAGCCTTGTGCACTCTTTTATGTAGTCATACATCTTGCCTATTTCATGTTTCAACTGTCAGGTTGATTCTAATTCATAGTGACCCTATATAGGGTTTCCAAGGAGCAGCTTTTGTGTTTGAACCACCGACCTTGAGGTTAACACTCCAGTGCTTGTCTTACAGTACCACATTCATGTAGAAACCATCTGTGCTTCTGTATCTTTTATGTTCTCTTTTCCCCTTCACATTAATTTAACCCTTTGAAAGTGAGGGTAATGATGGTGATTGCATCCTACACAAATTCAGAGGTATGGAAAGAATTGCAAGGTTACTAGTATTAACCTCTGCTTTCCCAGTCTGTTCTATCTAATGACTAACACCTAACCTCATACTTGTTTATTTCGTTTTAAATCTTTATAGGACATAAAAGAAATGTCAAATGCAAATTTGTTATGGGCTATTTTGTAAAAAGTATACTGATAGTTATGAATCATCTGGATTTGCTGTTGTTAAATGCTATGGAGTTGGTTCCCACTCATATAGACTCTCTATAGGGTTTCCGAGGAGTAGCTGTTGAGTTTGAACTGCTGACCTTGTGGTTGAAACCAACTTTGACATCCAGTGTTTATACTGCAGGGCCACACAAGTGTTACCGGATCTTTACTTTCTTGTCACATGATGACTCCCCAAACCACCCAAGGGCCTTTATAAAGAAAACTTGAGTTAAAAAAAAAATGTACCTCTAATCTGGTATTCTTCTTTTTTTTTTTTTTTTTTTAATGTTTTATTGTGAATTATATGATAGTTTACATGAGAGAACCTCAGTTCCATATTCATTCCATCGTATATCATTACATTGCCATGGTTCCAATCCCCTCCATGCATCGTCTTCTGACCAAAGGGCATATCCTAGAAGCCCTTGTTCTACACTCCCTCCTCCCCCCTCAGTCTTCGGCCCACAGTTCCTCTCCCTCTCTGGATCCAAAGTCCCCAGCTGCTTCATCCCTCCAGTCATCATCTCTGTCTCCGTCTCAGGCATCCCCGGTTCTCTGGGTAGGGTCCCGTTCTCGGCTCTTATTCTGGTACTCTTCTTACATTAATGAAGAAAGACATGCAACGCTTTGCTGAAACAATTAGAGAAATGTGATGGAGAGGTTTTTCCATTCTAGGTGTTTCCATCATGTGAGGACAGATCATCGGTGACTGAACATCACCTGTTTTACAACTGGTCTTGTGAATTATGCCCCTTCTGCAAATATGACTCAGCTGTGCTATTTTGTAGAAGGTCTGCTTTAATATCTAAATCATAAGCAATGAGTATACCATGTTGTCATTTTATGGGTTAAATCTGTAAATTCAATATTCCCCTTCAGTGTGGATTACTTTCTCCTTCTTTGTCATCCTTAGTAATGCCAGAAGAAGATAGTGCTCCAGCAGTATTCAAATTGGATTGCTTAAATGCACTCAAGTATATTATTATCTTTAACAATATTGTTGTTGTATGCCATTGAGTCTGTTTTGATTTGCAAGCCAGCATAGAGTTTCTGAGGAGTGGCTTGAAGTTAACAGTCCAGTGCTTACCCTACAGCGCAACACCAGGACTCCATTTTAACAATATTACTTGCTTGATATTACTAAGTATAGACTACAAGTGACTTAGTGGAAACATTATGATAGATAGCCTTGCAGTTTTCAATTTAAAATAGACAAAGACTTTATGTAGATGTTAAAATAATAATGTTGTGTGTCATCAAGTGTATTCCAACTCAAAACGACCATATATAACAAAGTAGAACTGCCCCTTAGGGTTTCCTATGCTGTAATCTTGACTAAAACAGGTAGCCAGAGTTTTTCATCCTTCGAGCAACTGGCAGGTTCAAACTGCCAACCTTTTGGTTAATAGCCCAGTGCTTGACCAGTGGTGCCACCAAGGCTACTTAAAATAAGAGAGTAGCCGGGGAAAGTCACTATGCTCAGTAATGGCTACTTATGCATGTGTTGCTGGAAAGTGATTAAACTCAACAGATCCAAGGAGAGTAGCCATTGTGAAGTTTATTTCCTAAAGATTTTGGTGGTCTGGGGTAGGTAGGAATACTTCTTCCTTCCTATCACTGCTGTCCCCAGTGGTTTCTAATTTCTACTTAATTCTCAGGATTTTGATAGGATGGCACCAGCATTAGGAATGCTTTTTAGTATTCTGTGGGGTCCTGGTGTGGTGCAGTAGGATAAGCACTAGACTGCTAACCACAAGGTGGGTGGTTCAAACCCGCCAGTCACTCCTTGGAAACCCTATACAGGGTCACTGTGAGTCAGAATCGACTCGATGGCACTTAACAACAATAGCAACAATAACAATAACTTGCTAGAAAGAGGGGGCTTCAAAGAATACATGACCAATTCTATTATTTTTAATTCCATTTTTTCTACGAACTTTTTGAAGTCCCATCATACTTATTGAGACATTTCTAACGATATCAAAGTAGAACTAAGATGGCATGTTGTTGTTGTTAAGTGCTATCGAGTCGGTTCCAACCCATAGCGACCCTTTTTAGGGTTTCCAAGGAGCAGCTGGTGAGCTGGAACTACCGACCTTGCAGTTCAAACAGCTTTGCAGTCTGGCGTATTAACCCATAGTGCCCTACCAGGATTCATACCCAATTCAACCCAATAATAGGTTCAATATATATTGGGTATATATTATGTATCTTTGACTTTTCTATAAACTCTACACTTGGGAAACTCTAGTTGAAGAAGGTAAATATTTGGGCTATTATGATAATGAGATAAAGATAGATGACAACTGAATGGATAGGTTGGCTACAGGCAATTTCAGGTATTTTGAGTCTTATTTTAAAATTTGTTGAGCTCAGGGTTTTTTTGTAAACTTTTTTTGTGAATTGAGTGAAGGTTTATACACAAGAGCATCAGTTTCACGTTCAACGAATCATATACTCTCAATGATTGCAGTCCCTTCCATGTAACAAGAGTTATTCCACTCCCTTCCTGTGGTTCCTGATCCATTCCACTCACCTTCCCATCCCTTCTTAACTTTACCCTTAGGTAAACGGTGCCCTTTTGATTTTGAGTAATTGACCATCCCATGGTGAGCGTACCTTACTAGTGTTGTCTTATATACCTGTCTACTTCTTGGCTGAATTTTGGGCCATGAGGGTGAGCTCTTTCTGTTCTCCCAAAGATTTTACAGCCTCAGAAACCCTATACAGGGTCACTATGGGTTGGAACCAACTCGATCGTACTTAACATCAGCAACAACTGCATGTGTAGGGCTAAACCAGCCCCAAGGGACATTGAAAAAAAAAGTCCAATTTTGCTTTTGAGGAGCCTGCTCCATTTTGTTTCATGAAGCTTTGTTTAGTTTGGTAGTCTGTGAATTTAGAAATCCTCTCTGTGCTACCATGTGTATTGTTACCAATGTTTTTGAATTGGTGGACTCTAATTTGTCTTCTGTACCTCCTAAAACTTTGCAAGCTTTGTAGCTGATGTTTGAGGGGATTGACAGTTTAGTCACTAGTTGTGATGGTGAAATGACTAATATAGAGAGCTGTTAGATACCTTCTCACAGCTCAGACAGTATGTAACTCTTGTTGTTGTTGTTGCGAAGTGCCTTCGAGTCACTTATGACTCATAGCAACCCTGTATAGGGTTTCCGTGGAGCAGCTGGTGAATTTGAACCACTGACCTTACAGTTCAAACAGACCTGACAGTCTAGTGCATTATCCCAGAGCACCATACTAGGACTCCAAATATTCCTAAATTCTTAATAGGCTTTTCCAATAAGTATCCCCTGAGAAAACTCTCCATTCCTAGGGTGGAAACTGAGCTGAAACATTGCCATATTGAATATGTTATTAAATCACTGTTTGACTCCAGTAAGAAGATCGTTAATAATTATTTTGTCTAGAACTTTTGGAAAATAAAATGTCACTTTATAAAATAACAGAAAATGTTAGAATTTTGTAGGTCATTTGGAAACAATCATTTAGATACTTCCTGGAAGTGTAGAATAGAAGCTTATCAAATTGTGGGCATAAGTGGATTTAGATAGAAGAAATTCTGAAGAAAATTTAGTTTTTGGAAAGAAAGCTATCTTTCATATTATATTGATTCTCTTTCTGTAGAAGTGTTATTATTTTAGCCTTTCCAAGTTTCTACTTTTTGAAATTCAAAATCGTTCCTTTGTCTTAAATCTTCTTTTAAAATAGCAGAGTTTTTTGGGACATTTTGTGAATGCGCTGCAGACGAGTAAAAATTGCATGATTGACTTGCCCTCAAATTGTTTGTTCTTCAGAATGAAAACGCATCTTGAAATTGTGTTCTTTGTGCCTAAAATAACCTTTCCAGTAATCACCAAACTGAGTATCTAACTCCTTGTTACAAAAGGAAAAGAAAAGGAAAAGGAACCTCAACGTAATATATTTGCTCCTATTACAGGAGATCCCATTTGAGAATAAGATTGGATAAAAGTTTCATGAAATAAAGCCTTCTAAAACTTTAATAAAGTATATGTAGGGACTTCAGAACACTCATGGAAAAGCAGAATTGAAAAATACTGGAATTTTCCCATGAACCTTCTGAAGCCTCCTTGTATCATTGTAAATATATAATGATGAAGTTAAAAGAATATTAATTTTGTTACATCTAATTCAGTTAATTTGCTCTCTAGTTTTGTTTTTTTTAAATGGGAGCCCTGGTAGTACAGTGCTAGACTGGTAACTGATAGGTCAGGAGTTCAAACCCACCAGTTGCTCTGTGGTCATCTGTTTCTGTTAAGATGTCTAACCTTGGAAACCCTATGGGGCAGTTCTCTGCCTTGTTGGGTCACTATGAGTCAGAATCTGTTCCATGGCAGTGGGTTTATTTTGCTGTTTTCTGATTTTGTTCTTAAGAGGCGTTTTTAAATGTTCAGGTTAAAGGAAATGACACATTATCACAGACGTAGAGAACAGCAGCAGCATTTGAATTTTGAATAATTTTTTGTAGTATTTTCCTTGATAGCGTCCTGCATAGTTTCTGATGAAGAACAATCAGTAGTGTATGTTCCAGGTATGTTTTTTTTAAATGCTGATTTGGTAAGCTTCCTTTACATTGGGAAAAAATCAAACATTAGGACAACTTTGCCTGTATAACTGGAGGCCGAGCAGTCCATCAGCACCTGAAATTACTTTTTAGACTATTTGGCTTGACCTTATTAAGTTTGAAATGCTGGCTCATCTTAGGGGCATGCTGGGAAGGTTGCTTTAGATAGACTTGTATACTTCGGAGTCCTGGGGTGGTGCTGCAGGCTACTGCGCTAGACAGCAAAGTCGGTTTGAACGCAAGGTTGGTGGTTCAAGCTCACCAGCTGCTCCTCATTAACCCCATACAGGGTGGCTGTGGGTTGGAACTGACTTGACAGCACTTAACTACAAACAATATAGTATACTTCATTCAAGTATTAAGGCAAAAGAGTCCTTTTTTCAAGAATAATAGCCTAAATTTAATATTTAAGAAATTAAGTGAAAATTTCTTGATGCAGGACTTATTAGGAAAAATGGAGTGAAAAGATAATGGAGCTTTTCCAGAAATTTTTTGAAGTTGACTTGGTTGTTCATTGGTTGTTACTAGATGAGTAGTACAATCGGACCTTTGAAGGGTCCCAAATGATGTGAAGAATAAGAGCTTTAATTTCTCCAGAGTTAAAATATCGATGCCATGTTCTTGCTGTTTATTGGTTTTAATGTTACTTATCAATGTTCACAGCCCCTTTTAGAAACATTTCAGTAGAATCTTTAATGTGTATCTTAAAAACATACCCTTTCCGTGATCTATTTTTTATTAAGATAACTTGAAAAGGAAGCTTGTACAGTCAGTTTTCTCATCAGTTCTCATAAATAGAGGCTATGAAGGAAGAGAGTAATAGGGGAAAGAGTTTAAGAGGATGAGAAGACAGCATTTTGAAATTTTGTTTGATGGAAATCATTAGGAATTACTACAGAAGGAAATATCAGAACAAGACACAAGTTGATGAGTCCAAAAGCTGATGTTAAACTTAAGCCTTCTGGGGTGGCTGCAGCTTCAGTCTCCATGGAGTCTTTAAAAGGTGCAGGAGATTCAGTTCATCAACAGGTCAGTAATTTCTTTTGCTTTCCTTGTTGACCAATCCTTGTAGATCTTTTTTTTGCCCTTGTTCTTATTAGTAACTGATATAAGAGTAGATGAACCCTTGAAAGTACATTAGATGATCTGTAAGCATTATGACACGAAGGTAAAGCTTCGTACAAGATATAGCAGTTTCTAGGTCCCTTTTTTGTTTGGCATGAATATAAAATATCTACATTACTCAAGAGTTCTGCTCAACGAAACAAAGGCTTGCCTAAATTTTTAGCTAAGGAAAATGTATGATCCTGTTCTATCTCAAAGGACCTATCCTGATCTGTGTTGACCTAAGATAAATCAAATTGTTACAAATTTTTAACATCCTTTGTGGTTGGTGAGTTTGTTATTTGATGATGGATTAACCTTTGCTTGTAAGAGAGATGATTTGTTTGTTTGCTTGTTTTTAACTTTTTATTGTGAATTCAATGAAGGTTTACAGAGTACATCATCAGTTTGACATTCAGCAAATCATATACCTGGCTTCATCTTGATTGTGTAATTTCACAAGAAACCTGTGTTTTGTGTTTCCTTCCTCTTCCTTTTCCTATGCTTCTGAATTTTTGATTGATGCTTTATTTAAATTTTAAAAAATGACTTGTATTGTTATTATTTTGTTCATTTACAAAATAAAGTGTTAAAAATACTCTTACTTTTTATAGACCAATCATTGATTTCTCTTTTTTAAGCTTTTATTGTGAACTGAGTGATCGTTCACATGGAAGAACATAGGTTTTACACTCATTGTTTCATTGCAATGATTACAATCTCCTCCATGCATCATCATTCAACAGTATTTGCTTCTATTCCCTTTGTTTTATTTTGTAGGGGATGTACTCAGAAACATTCAGGAATATATGATCATTTAAACAACCAAAGGGCCCATTCTGCACGCCTGCCTTCTGGCTGCCAGCACACAACCTTTCTCTTTCTATGAGTCTAGAGTCCTTAGCTTCTGTCTCTCTCCATTTCTGATGTCGCTGCTTCTCTGGATAGGGCCCCACATTCAGCTTGTGCTCTTCTCTCTTGATGGTCCTAGGGTCTTCTGTTCCTGGACTATAAAATGAACTACTCCCCCCTTTTTGTTACAAAACTTCTGCCTTTACAATTGTGGTAGTAACAATTAGTCGTGATAACAATTACTCACTATTGAATCATAAGAATCTTATCCCTATCTCCTTTCACCAGACCTGCCTAGACAAGGTGAAAACTATTCAGTGGGGATTCTACCCCCCTCCCCTATATATATATATATATACACACACACACATATACATACATATATATTTGTAGAAGTTTTTATTGTGTATTGAGTGATAACATATTTTGCTTCATCTCATTGATTACAATCCCCTCAACATAGCATCACTTATCCCACTTCCTCCCTGTGTTGTCATTCCTCCGTCTTTTCTAACCCTTCTGTGCTTTTTTGTCCTTGGGTAAATACTGCCCTCTTGATCTCAAATGGGTGATTATGATTTCTCTCTCAACTTTATTTCTGTAGTAATTAGTATCTGTGCACGCGTTCCTTTGGCAGTTGTCCTGTCTTACTGCTTTGCTTTACTTTTTCCTATGTTTTTTTAGCTGCTACCAGAGTTGCTCCTTGGAAATCCTGTACAGGGTCGCTATGGGTCGGAACCAACTTGCAGGCACTTCACAACAACAACCAGAGTTTATGTCAGAATTTGGCAAACTAACCTGTAACCTAACTCTTGTGTTCCACCTATGTTATGCTTTTGTTAGTGCTGTTGAGTTGGTTCCAACTCATAGTGACCCTCTATAGGATTCCCAAGGAGCAGCTGGTTGGTTTTAACTGCTGACCTTGTGGTCAGTAGTCTGGTGCTTAGCCTACAGTGCCATGTTTATATTATAATTTAAGTTTTATTGGAACCCAGCCATACTTATTCTGTTACATATTGTTTTTAGCTGCTTAGGTGTTGCAATGACAGAGTTGGGGAGTTGCAGTAGAGACAGCATGGCCCACAAAGCTAAAAATACTTCTTGTTAGACCCTTTAGAGAGAAAGCTTGATTTATCCTCTTGAGGACATTTCCAATATCTTGTTTGTTACTAAATATTATGTTTAGTAATGTACATAATTTGACTGTGATTAGCTCAAAGGGCCTTCTTGTGTTACTTTTCCAAAGTATACCCACTTCACACCAGGATAGAATGGTATTCTTTTCAAGTTCCTATCAGAAATTGAAAATGTTTTTTTTCACATATGGTTTATTTCACTTTGAACAATAGGTTTCCTTTGTATTAAGTCCTTTTTTTTTTTTTTTTTTTAAATGATTCTATTTTATCACCTTTGTTGGTTTATTAGCTCTCTTTGTTGAGTTATTTTAGTGGTTTCTTTGGGGTTATAGTATACATTTTTAACTTATCACAGCC
>NW_006408533.1:18342023-18343166 GCF_000296735.1 Chrysochloris asiatica
GTTACAAAACTTCTACCTTTACAGTTGTGACCTTTGAAATTAGTCATGATAACAATTACTTACTATTGAATCAAAAGAATCTGATCCCCATCTCCTTTCATTAGACCCATCTAGACAAGAAGAAAACTATTCAGTAGAGAGTCTACCTTCCCTGGCACACACTGAAACTAAACTCCCTCTTGAAAACTTGTAAGCTAGTGACTTTATGCTTTTATACTCCCCCACCCCCACCCCCCATTTTAGGTAGCCAATGTCTAAGTTGCCTGTCACAGCCTGCTTTTTAGTGATATTTTCAACAGGTTAAAAACCTTTCAACAATATACTTTATTTCTCTCTTCTTGATTTTGTAAGATTGTTGTCATGCATTTTGCTCAAAACTCTCAAAATATATTTTCATTAATTTTGCTTTAGTAAACTATGTTTTAAAAAATTTAGATGTATTTCACAAATCATAAAGTTTACTCTTTAAAGTATGCAGTTCAGTGTTTTTTAGTGTATACAGAGTGGTACACTAACTACTATCTAATACCAGAATATTTCATCACCCCCAAAGTAAAGTTTGTAATTCCCCATCCTCCAATTTTCTTAGCTCCTAGCAACCTCTGATTTACTTTCTGTCCTTGGAAACTGGTATATTCTGGACATTTCATTAAATTGAATCGTATAACGTGGCCTTTTGTGACTGGGTTCTTTGACTTACCATAATGATTTCAAGGTTCACCTATTTATATCATTTCACAATTCCTTTTTATGATTGAGTAATATTCTATTCTGTCACATTTTATTTATCTATTCTTTTGCTGATTATCAATTGGGTTGTTCCCACCTTTTGATTATGAACATTCATTCATATACATGTTTTTCTGTAGACATATTTTCAATTCTCTTGTGTGTATCCCTAAAAGTGGAGGTTTTGGGTCATACGTTAATTCAATTTTGAACCTTTTGTGGAACTGCCAAACTGTATCCCAAAGTGTCTGCACCATTTTCATTTCCAGCAGCAATGTGTTGTTTTTGTTGTTAAATGCTGTTGAGTCAGTTCTGACTCATAGTGATCCTGTATAGGGTTTCTGAGCAGTAGCTGGTGGGTTTGAACCACTGATTTTGTGGATAGCAGTCTACTGCTTATCCCACAACACCACA